>NC_080087.1:64086675-64403064 GCF_950005125.1 Chionomys nivalis
AATCCTTCAAATACTATATTGGATGAAATAAGACTATATGGGAGTAAATGCCATATATGCCAATTTATATTAAGACCAGGATAAGCCAGGGGTGAAAAGATCATTTTCTCTGGTATAGGAATAAACAAAAGGAGGTCAATGGGAGCTTTTTAGAATATTAAAAAGTATCAAATCTTGAATATGGTGTTGGTTCAATTAGTATGCATTTATTAAAAATTCATTAGAAGGTATATTTAAGATCAATGCATTTCACTTTATAGATTATATCTCTATTCAGACACTTTGAAATTTTAGTGTAGATTTTGAGTTTACCTCCAATTCAAGAGAAACAATTAGAAGGATGAAAAGACCTAGTGAAAATAGAGAGAAAGCTGAGGAAGGAAGAACCTGGGGACCATTTTATATCACAGGAACATTGCACTGGCTAGGTTTGCATCAGCATGACACAAAGGAAGCTCACTTGAGAAATTGCCCCTATCAGACTAGCTTATGAAGAAGATGATCTTTTGACTGATGATTATGTAGGAGGTCCAGATCACTGTGGGTGGTGCCACTCCTATGGTAATTGTTCTGGGTACTATAAGAGAGTAAGTTAAGCAAGACAGTAAGGACAAGTCAGGAAACACCACTCTTTCATGAGCTTCCTGCCTCGAGGTTCCCATCTTGAGTTCAAGGTCTGACTTCTCTCAGTGGAGGACTGATAAACTATTTCCTCCCCAACTTACTTTTGGTGCCAGTTTATCATAGCAATAGAAACACTAAGACAGATACAATCCAAATGTGGAACTCTATAATATAGACTATCTACTTACTATCTTTTAAAGTCAAAATGATTTTTAGCATTTTCATTTTTGAATCTAGTTCCTGATTCTTGGCTCACATAGAATATAACAAGCTCACTCTCTATGATATATCATTAAAAATACTTCCTTAGAGCCATTATACCCCATTACATGTATCTTATTTAGTGTACTAGTGCCAGCTTCTTATTTCATTGTATCTACATCAATGAGAATAAGAATTAATCAATAAAGAAATTTTTACTGACATGAAAAGTATATCTGAACAAATATTTTCTTTAAGTTCTAGTAGGTCTAAATATGAGAAACAGAAAATAAGAGTATTACCTTCATAATGCCTATTTTATTTTGCCTAATTTACTATAAATATAATTATCCATGGATTAGTTTCATAGACTCTACTAAATTGGTTGATATTATTTTTTTTCATATTTTATTTTTTTAATAATTAATTTAATTATTAAAGATTTCTGCCTCTTCCCCGCCACCACCTCCCATCCCCCCCCAATCAAGTCTTCCTCCCTCCTCATCCCAAAGAGCAAGCAGGTTTCCCTGCCCTGTGGGAGGTCCAAGGACCACCCACCTCCATCCAGGTCTATTAAGGTGAGCATCCAAACTACCTAGGCTCCCACAAAGCCATTATGTGCAATAGGATCAAGAACCCATTGCCATTGTTCTTCAGTTCTCAGTAGTCCTCATTGTCCGTTATGTTCAGCGAGACCCGTTTTGTCCCATGCTTTTTCAGACCCCGGCCAGCTGGCCTTGGTGAGTTCCCGATAGAACATCTCAACTATGTTCATAGCAGCATTGTTTGTAATAGCCAGAACCTGGAAACAACCTAGATGCCCTTCAATGGAAGAATGGATGAAGAAAGTATGGAATATATACATATTAGAGTACTACTCAGCAGTAAAAAACAATGACTTCTTGAATTTTGCATACAAACGGATGGAAATTGAAAACACTATCCTGAGTGAGTTAAGCCAGACCCAAAAAGAGGAACATGGGATGTACTCATTCATATTTGGTTTCTAGCCATAAATAAAGGACATTGAGACTATAATTCGTGATTCTAGAGAAGCTAAATAAGAAGGTGAACCCAAAGAAAAACATATAAGCATCCTCCTGAATATTAACCTTCATCAGGCGATGAAAGAAGACAGAGACAGAGACCAACAATGGAGCGACTGGACTGAAGTCTCACGATCCAAAGGAGGAGCAGAAGGAGAGAGAGCATGAGCAAGGAACTCAGGACCGCGAGGGGTGCACCCACACACTGAGGCAATGGGGATGTTCTATTGGTTGATATTATTTTAGAAATGGTTTAAAAGGGTGAATAAGAGACACATCAAAACTCCAACTCTGGAGTGACAACATCATAGACAGAGTACAGAGAGAGGAATGAAATGACAGGATCCACAAAAATTGGTATCTACCCGAGGTGAAAGACAAGAGACGATACAAAGATTACTCTCTTAATTTTTAACCCTCAAAATGTAAGAGTAGAATTGTTAGAAAATGGTTTAGCTTAATAAAATTCCTGTTTTGTTTGGGGCATGCTAATTTTACCATGCTGCATGATTAATAAAAACTCAGAGTCAGAAATTGGGATTCAACCTGAAGATCCAAAAAGCAAAACCGTCACTGACTCTTACCTTGACCTTAGTCTGAAATGGCAATCCTGCCTCCTGGAATCCAGAAAGAGACTGCATGTCTGAGAGTTGTTTTATAATTCTCTGTAAAACTGGAACTAAAGGTGTGCACCACCATCACTAAAGGCATGTACCACCCAGTTTCTATGGCCACAAGTATGGCTATTGAGATTAAAGGTGTGTATCATCATGTTTACTGAGGTTAAAGGTATGTCTTACCATAATCTGGTCTATAAGGCTAACCAGTGGGACTGCTTTACTCTCAGATCTTCAAGTAGTCTTTATTTATTAAAATACAGTTAAAATCAACTACACAATAATGTCAAAATACTAACTGGAAATACAGCATAAAATTATGTGGTTATTTTAGGACTAAGCTAGCTGGGCATCCAGGAACCAACAAGCAGTCCCCTCCTCTTACACACTGCTTAGTATTTTAAGAACTGCTCCTGATAGAAAAGGATTACAGATACACAATAAAGACAGATTAAGACAGCCTTCTGAATGGGTAACAGTGTTGGATAAATGTACATGACCTTAGGAGAAAGAGAAGAAAGAGTACTGACAGAGATTAAAGGAGTAAAGATAATAAAGTGAATATTTTAAAAATCAAAGAGAGCCATGTAAAGATGGAAAATAAACAGAGAGTATGGGTAATATATATTATTGTGCTTTCTTTGAATCTTTTTCTATGAATGAGCTAACTACAGAAAGACATTTCATTCTACAGTCTGCTAAGATGAACCAACATATATATTTTAAAGATATCTTGACTTCAAAATTTGAGTCTAAAGATATTTTACTTTGGAAAAGCGGTTCTGCTTTTGTTTCCATAGAAGATGAGAATTCATAGATTCCTTCCAGGCTAATATGGTTTAATGGAATAAGACCCCTTGAAAAGTCTCCATGTATACTAAGAATACTTTGCCCAACAATCAACAGGAAGTATTTTAGAGAATTATGCCCAAATTCACAAATATTGTTTATAAATGCTTCTTTTTATTTTAAAAGGGTTGGTTACAAATGGTTAATGGTAACAATCAATTTTCAAAAAGGGAATATGATATAGAGATAAATATTTTGCATTGGTATGGATCTTTTTATTTTATTGAAAAAAAAATTTCCGCCGCCTCCCAGCCTCCCAATTCCCTCCCCTTCCTCTCCCTCCTCTCTCCCTCCCGCCACTCCTCTCCCCCTCCCTCTCGAGTCCGAAGAGCAGTCAGGGTTCCCTGCCCTGTGGAAAGTCCAAGGTCCTCCCCCCTCCATCCAGGTCTAGGAATGTGAGCATCCAAATTGGCTAGGCTCCCATAAAGGCATAACATGAAGTAGGATCAAAACCCAGTGTCATTGTCCTTGGCTTCTATCAGCCTTCATTTTGTGCCATGTTCAGAGAGTCCGGTTTTATCCCATTCTTTTTCAGTCACAATCCAGCTGGTATTGGTGAGCTACCAATAGATCAGCTCCACTGTCTCAGTGGGTGGGTGCGCCCCTCATGGTCCTGACTTCCTTGCTCATGTTCTCCCTCCTTCTGATCCTCATTGGGACCTTGGGAGCTCATTCAGGTGCTCCAATTGTGGGTATCTCTCTCTATCTCCATCCATCGCCAGATGAAGGTTCTATGGTGATATGCAAGATATTCATCAATATGGCGATAAGATAGGGTCATTTCAGGTTCCCTATCCTCAGCTGCCCAAGGAACTAACTGGGGACATTGCCCTGGGCACCTGGGAGACCCTCTAGGTTCAAGTCTCTTTGCCAACCCTAAGATGGCTACCTTAATTAAGATATGTGCTTCCCTGCTCCCCTATCCAACCTTCCTTTATCCCAATCATCCCGTTTCCCCAAGTTCCCCCATCCTTCCCTTCTCACTTTCCTCTCCCCATCTCCCCCTACCCCCATGCCATCCCACTCCCAAGATCCCAATTTTTTGCCCGGCAATCTTGTCTATTTCCCATAGCCAGGAGGATAACTATATGTTTTTCTTTGGGTTCACCTTCTCATGTACCTTCTTTAGGATGACAAATTATAGACTCAATGACCTTTATTTATGGCTAGAAACCAATTATGAGTGAATACATCCCATTTTCATCTTTTTGGGTCTGGGTAACCTCACTCAGGATAGTGTTTTCTATTTCCATCCATTTGCATGCAAAATTCGAGAAGTCATTGTTTTTTACCGCAGAGTAGTTCTCTAATGTGTATATATTCCACACTTTCTTCATCCATTCTTCAATTGAAGGACATCTAGGCTGTTTCCAGGTTCTGGCTATTACAAATAATGCTGCTATGAACATAGTTGAACAAATGGTTCTGTAATATCATAGGGCATCTCTTGGGTATATTCCCAAGAGTGGTATTACTGGGTCCTGGGTATGTTGATCCCGAATTTCCTGAGAAACCACCACACTGATTTCCAAAGTGGTTGCACAAGTTTGCATTCCCACCAGCAATGGATGAGGGTACCCTTTCCTCTACAACCTCTCCAGCAAAGGCTATCATTGGTGTTTTTGATTTTAGCCATTCTGACAGGTGTAAGGTGATATCTCAAAGTTGTTTTGATTTGCATTTCCCTGATTGCTAAGGAGGTTGAGCAAGACCTTAAGAATCTTTTAGCCATTTGAACTTCTTCTGTTGAGAATTCTCTGTTCAGTTCAGTACCCCATTTTTTTTAATTGGGTTAATTAGCATTTTAAAGTCTAGTTTCTTGAGTTCTTTATATATTTTGGAGATCAGACCTTTGTCTGTTACTGGGTTGGTGAAGATCTTCTCCCAGTCAGTGGGTTGCCATTTGTCTTAGTGACAGTGTCCTTTGCTTTACAGAAGCTTCTCAGTTTCAGGAGGTCCCATTTATTCAAGTTGCCCTTAATGTCTGTGCTGCTGGGGTTATACATAGGAAGCGATCTCCTGTGCCCATATGTTGTAGGGTACTTCCCATTTTCTCTTCTATCAGGTTCAGTGTGTTCAGATTGATATTGAGGTCTTTGATCCATTTGGACTTGAGTTTTGTGCATGGTAATAGATATGGGTCTATTTTCATTCTTCTACAGGTTGACATCCAGTTGTGCCAGCACTATTTGTTGAAGATGATTTCTTTCTTCCATTGTATACTTTTAGCTCCTTTATTTTTATTATTATTATTATTATTATTATTATCATTTTGGTTTTTTGAGACACGGTTTCTCTGTGGCTTTGGAGCCTGTCCTGGAACTAGCTCTTGTAGACCAGGCTGGTCTCAAACTCACAGAGATCCGCCTGCCTCTGCCTCCGGAGTGCTGGGATTAAAGGCAAATGCCACCATCGCCCGGCTTAGCTCCTTTATTGAAAATGAGGTGTTCATAGTTTTGTGGATTAAAATCTGGGTCTTCTATATGATTCCATTGGTCGACTTCTCTGTTTTTATGCCAATACCATGCTGTTTTCATTACTGAAGCTCTGTAATAGAGTTTGAAGTCAGGGATGGTAATGCCTCCAGAAGTTCCTTTATTGTATAAGATTGTTTTGGGTATCCTGGGTCTTTTGTTTTTCCATATAAAGTTGATTATTATCCTCTAAAGATCTGTGAAGAATTTTGATGGGACCTTGATGGGGATTGCATTGAATCTATAAATTGCCTTTGGTATAATTGCCATTTTTACTATGTTGATCCTCCCAATCCAAGAGCAAGGGAGATCCTTCCATTTTCTGGTATCCTCTTCAATTTCTTTCTTCAATGCCTTAAAGTTCTTGTCAAATAGATCTTTCACTTCCTTGGTTAGTGTTACCCCAAGATATTTTTGGAGTTGATCTTGTATCCTGCCACATCACTTCCTTGGTTAGTGTTACCCCAAGATATTTTTGGAGTTGATCTTGTATCCTGCCACATCACTAAAGATGTTTATCAGCTGTAGGAGTTCTTTGGTGGAGTTTTTGGGGTCGCTTATGTACACTATCATATCATCTGCAAATAACGCAAGTTTAACTTCTTCATTTCTAATTCGAATCCCCTTTATCCCCTTATGTTGTCTTATTGCTATTGCTAAAACTTCAAGCACTGTATTGAAGAGGTATGGAAAGAGTGGACAGCCTTGGCGTGTTCCTGATTTTAGTGGGATGGCTTTGAGTTTCTCTCCGTTTAATTTGGTGTTAGCTGTCAGCTTGCTGTAAATAGCTTTTATTATATTTAGGTATGACCCTTGTATCCCTAATCTCTCCAAGACTTTTATCATAAAGGGATGTTGAATTTTGTCAAATGCTTTTTCAGCATCTAATGAAACTATCATATAGCTTTTTTCTTTCAGTTTATATGATAGATTACATTGATAGAATTTCGTATGTTGAACCAGCCCTGCATCTCAGGGATGAAGACTACTTGATCATAATGGATGATTTTTCTAATGTGTTCTTGGATTCGGTTTGCCAGTATTTTATTGAGAATTTTTGCGTTGGTGTTCATGGGTGATATAGGCCTGTAATTCTCTTTCTTGGTTGAGTCTTTGTGTGGTTTTGGTATCAGAGTAACTGTGGCTTCATAAAAGGAATTTGGCAATGACTCCTCTGTTTCTATATTGTGAAATACATTAAGGAGTATAGGTGTTAGGTCTTCTTGAAAGTTCTGGTAGAATTTCGCAGTGAAGCCATCTGGTCCTTGGCTTTTTTTGGTAAGGAGGTTTTTGATAACAACTTCTAATTCTTCACGACTAACGGGTCTATTTAGGTTGTTCACCTGGTCCTGGTTTAACTTTGGTATATGGTATTTATCTAAAAAAGTATCCATTTCTTTTAAATTTTCCACTTTTGTGGCATATAGGCCTTTGTAGTAAGATCTTATGATTCTCTGAATTTCCTCTGTGTCTGTGGTTATGTCCCCCTTTTCATTTCTGATCTTATTAATTTGCATATTCTCTCTCTGCCATTTTATTAGTTTGGCTAGGGGTTTATCAATCTTGTTGATTTTCTCGAGGAACCAGCTTTTTGTTTCATTAATTTTTTGGATTGTTTTCTGTGTTTCTATTTTGTTAATTTCAGCCCTGGAATGTTTGGTTATTTCCAGTCTTTTATTCCTCCTAGGTGAGTCTGCTTCTTTTTTTCTAGAGCTTTCAGGTGAGCTGTTAAGTCTCCAATGTGTGCTTTCTCTGTTTTCCTTAAGTGGGCACTTAGGGCTATGAACTTTCCTCTTAGGACTGATTTCATAGTGTCCCATAAGTTTGAATATGTTGTTTCTTTATTTCCATTTAATTCAAGGAAGACTTTAATTTCTTTCTTTATTTCTTCCTTGATCCAGGTGTGGTTTAGTAGTTGACTGTTCAGTTTCCATGAGTTTGTAGGCTTTCTGGGGGTAGCCTTGTTGTTGAATTCTAACTTTAATCCATGGTGATCTGATAAGACAGAGGTGGTTACTAATTTTTTTTGTAACTGTGTAAGTTTGCTTTGTTCCCAAGTATGTGGACAATTTTTGAGAAGGTTCCATGAGCTGCAGAGAAGAAGGTGTATTCTTTCCTATTTGGGTGGAATATTCTATAGATGTCTGTTAAATCCATTTGATTCATTACCTCCATTAATTCTCTTATTTCTCTGTTAGGTTTCTGTCTGATTGACCTGTCCATTGGTGAGAAAAGAGTGTTGAAGTCTCCTACTATTTTGTGTGCGGTTTGATGGCTGCCTTGAGTTTTAGTAATGTTTCTTTTACGTACGTGGGTGCTTTTATATTAGGGGCATAGATATTCAGGATTGAGACTTCATCCTGATGGATTGTTCCTGTTATGAGTAAAAAATGTCCCTCTCCATCTCTTCTGATTGATTTTAGCTTGAAGTCAACTTTGTTAGAAATTAGTATGGCCACTCCTGCTTGTTTCTTACGTCCATTTGCTTGATAAGCCTTTTCCCAGCCCTTTACTATGAGTAGGTGCCTGTGTTTGTGGTTGAGATGTGTTTCTTGTGAACAGCAGAATGTTGGATCCTGTTTTCGTATCCAATCTCTTAGCCTGTGCCTTTTTATAGGTGAGTTTAGTCCATTGACATTAAGTGATATTAATGATCAGTGGTTGTTAACTCTGGTCACTTTTTTAGTAGTAGAGTTTGTGTGTTTTCCTTTTTTGAGTTGTGCTGGTGAAGGGTCTCTAGATGTCTGAGTTATTGTGGTCGTTATTGGATTCCGTGGTTTGTGATTTTCCTTCTATTACTTTTTGTAAGGCTGGATTTGTGGCTACGTATTGTTTAAATTTGTTTTTATCCTGGAAAATTTTGTTTTCTCCCTTTATAGTGAGCAAAAGCTTGGCTGGGTAAAGTAGTCTGGGCTTGCATCCATGGTCTCTTAGTTTTTGCAGTACATCTATCCAGGACCTTCTGGCTTTCATGGTTTCCATAGAGAAGTCCAGTGTAAATCTGATAGGTTTACCTTTATAAGTTTCTTGACCCCTTGCTATGGATCTTGATGTATTTATACAAATTCAAGGTCAATTTTGTTACACTGTGCCTATGTATTTCAGCTCTTAAGGTATCATGTTTGTGCAACTCATTTAAATATGTATTATATAATTACAAATTACAGACTAATAGATAGTCATTTATAATAGTCAAACTTGTATTCAGTTAGGTTCTCTAGATATACAGATATATTTTTTAGTTAGATAAAGAATCTTTAACACTGAATACTTACAGAATATGGTATTTAAAAGGTTTTAAGAACTTAGATTTTTCTTGACAAAGAGACATGTCTGCTTTTGGTAACATCATCTATTTGAAGAGGATGATGGGCATTGAAGAGGTTGGAGTTTGCTAGCCATTTGGGCAAGAAACTGTTTTTGCCTGCACTGCTTAATGGTATGCTGTATGAACTGGAATGCAGAATCCACAGAAAAATGACTGTTGAACTTGCCTAAAGGTAAAACAGTCCTTCAGGATTTCTGCTTCATGAAAGCATCTGCAGGAAACAGAAGAAAGTGAATGACAAACTTCCAATATAGTCCAAAAAGCTTTTCAAATTTTCTGCTTCATGGAAATGTCTGCCAGATACCATGGACCTGTAGGCTGAAGATGGGTGCCCGAACATTAAAAAGGAACTTGGAATGAATACCTAGGTAGCAAGATATCTCTGTCAGTTCTAAAGTTTTGAATTTTGCTTACAATGCACTTTCTGTTTACTTAGGTAATACTATATCTTTTGAGGTCTTTGATAGAGTTGAAGAATAGGCTATCATAATTTTCCTTAGTTATGACAGAGAATAAATTAGATATAACATTTATTGTAAGTGTAATTTTTGACTTATTCCTGTTTTGTTGTATGTAATTTTACTATGCTAAATTTAAAATCTTTCTTTTTAATTAGACAGAAAAGGGGAGATGATGTGGGATGTCCTTCTGTATATGTGCTGCTATTATTTGTTAATAAATAAAGCTACTTTGGCCCATAGCAGGGCAGAATATAGCCAGGCTGAAAGAGATAGAGATAGAGAGAGTAGGTGGGTTAAATTAAGAAATAGAAACTAGCCAATAAGAACCCTAAGTTAATAGACAACCGGTGCTGAAATTAATATAGTTTCTCTGTGACAATTCAGGTATGAGCATCCAGGAAATGAATGAGTAGCCTTTGCTTACAGTTTCTATATGATAATAACAAAATAAAATGTAATATAATAAAATGTAATAAGATAAAACAAGAAATAACACATTGTAATTGAACAAAACACACAAACAGAAGGAAAGGACCCAAGAGAAATTACATACCAATTCATTACACACTCAGAAATCCCATAAAAACACTTAACTAGAAGTCATAATATATTCTCAGAGGCCTTGGTGTAGACTTACACAGGCCGTGTGCATGCTGATTCAGTTTCTGAGAATTGATATAAGCCTTGTTCATAGTTTAGATGGCCTTGTTGTCCTGGTGTCCTCTATCTCCTCTGGCTCTTACAGCTCCTGTTCCACAGGGTTCCCATGGTTGATTTGATACAGACATCCCATTTAAAACTCTGTGTTCGATAATCTATTAGTTACTCATAATGTCTTCTTGTGGGTCTCTGTATTTCTTCCTGTATGCTGTAAAAGGAAGCTTCTGTCATGATGGCTGAGGAAGTTACTGACATTACGCATAGCAAAATATCATTAGGAGTCATTTTATTAATATTTTTTCTTTTAAAATACTATATGAATAGTAGTATTTAGTTTTACCATAGAACCTGGGCTATAAAGTCTCAGGTTCTTGGTTATCCAAGCTTGGTCAGTTATAAGTTCCATCTTATGGGGCAGGTCTTGAGTCAAATCAGATATTAGTTGAGTACTCCTACCAAAGTTGTTCCACCATCTCCCTAATATATCCTATGAACAGGATATCCTTGTAGATCAAAGGATTTATGGAAGGCATGCTGTTTATATTTCTTTGTTGGTATCCTGTAGAGTTTCTTCCAGTACCAAAAATGTTGGAGAGTAAATATATAGGTTCTAGGTAGGCACAGCTTGACTTCTCCATGTCCAATGAATTGTATAGGTGTTGTGTTCAGCAAAGTGATATTGCTGTTAGTTTGTGGAGAGCAACCTGTAGCTTTGGCAACTGCCAAGGTTGTTTGGATTTTCTTATGGGACACCTTTTGGCCAACAACTCAATAAGGTGAAACCCAGTCATAGTAATTAATAGAAGCTTCATTTGATGACAAGAGATAACCAGTTGAGACTGTGACTGTCCTATTACTTGGTGATTTGATTTAAATTTCTTTCATATATGTATATATTTTAGAATACTTCTACTACAATATGTTCCCATACTACCACCTTGCTGTAGGAAGTCTTCCAGCGGGGGTTTCCTGCCCACTGGGGCATGGCCTCATACTATATATGCTCTTGTAGAGCTTGCATCTGGCCTCTTTTATGGCTGCTCTTTCTGGTTGCTAGATTCGGTTTCTGTTCTCCATTCAAGCAGAGGATTCTGATTCGTGAGTTTACCCCTAAATAAATGACCATCTTTATGGAGGAAGGTCATTTGTCAATAAACAAACTGCCTTGGCCCATTTGATAGGCCATCCCTTAGGTGGGTGGAGTAGACAGAATAGAATGCTGGGAGGAAGAGGAAGTGAACTCAGATGCAGGGCAGCTCCTCTGAGAGACAGACGCCATGTTCTCCTCTCAGAGGCAGACACGATGAAGCTCTGACCCAGGATGGACGTAGGCTAGAATCTTCCTGGTAAGCGCACCTTGGGGTGCTACACACATGAATAGAAATGGGCCGAGCAGTGTTTAAATGAATAGAGTTTTTGTGTTGTTATTTCAGGTAAAGCTAGCTGGGCGGCAGGGAGCCGGACTGTGGGAAGAGGCCCGCAGCTCCCCACTACACCATTTATTTCTCAATTCTGAACTAGTGTGGGATTTCTTTTAAGCATCTTTCCATACCACATCTCAAATGTTCCTTATTTTTAGCTGCCTCTCCTTGCATTTCCTCCCTTATCACCTTCTCCAGTTGCCCATCCACCTGATACTCCTGTTCCAGGCATCGTAATCCCTAATCCATCCTTAACTCTATGTTCTATTACCCTTTCCTAACTCAATCTATCTGTCCCATTCTAGTCCCTTACTCTATACCTAACTTCTGTGCTTCTAGGGAATGTAGCTTGGTTATCAATGATTTTGTAATTAATACATACATATAAACAAATATTTGTCTCTATGGGTCTGGAATACCTCAATTGAGATTATTTGTTTTCCAGTTCTATTCATTTACCTGTGACCTGTAATATTTTTTTGGATAGCTCTATTGTATAAATGTGCCACATTTAAAATATATGCTTCTGTTGGACAGAATCTAGGTTGTTTAAATTTCTGGCTACTATGAATAGGGCAACAATGAACATAGTTGATCAAGGGTCTATGTGATAGGATGAATTTTGTTGAATGAGTTTCCTGACCTGCCTGGTTTCTGTGCTCCCACCAGAGAACATTCAGCAGCAAAGAAAATCACACAGAGAGTCTACATTAGTTATAATCCTTTTAAATATATACTGATTGGCCAGTAGCCAGGCAGGAAGGATAGGTGGGACAACCAGACAGGAATTAAACATGAGTCAATGAGAACAGGAGAATTCTGGGAAGGTGGAATCCCATTCCTCCCCAGTCCTGTATAAAGAAGAAAGGAGATGTGACCTGCCCTGCTGAAAAAGATACTGAGCCATGTGGCTAAGATATACTAGAATAATGGGCTAATATAAGTTATAAGAGTTAATAAGAAACATGAGCTAGTGGGCCAATCAGTTTATAACTAATGTAGACTCTCTGTGTAAATATGTTATTTGTTTTCTTAATACCTAGTTTCTTGAGTTCTTTATATATTCAGGATAGTATCCCTCTATCAGATATGTACATCATTAAAAAAAAATCTTTTCTCCTTTTCGTAGGTTTCTAATTTCTTCAAATGAGAGTGTCCATTGTCTTATAGGAGATTTTCAGTTTCATGAAGTTCCATTTACTAATTGTTTATCTTGCTACCTGTGGTAATAATGTTCTATTCAGAAAGTATTTCCTGTAACAATGAATTTAAGTCTAATCCCCACTTTATCTTCTATTAGGTTTGGTGTTATGCTTTGTGGTCAATTAGGTAAGTACATATCTATTTAACTTCTACATGTAGTCATCCAGTGTGATCAGCACCATTTGTTGAAAATGCTGTCTGTCTTTTTTTTTCTTGCCTGTTTAGCAAAAACAAAACAAAACAAAACAAAAAAATAGGTGACCATAAGTATGTAGATTTATGTCTGAGTCTTCAATTAGATTTTATAGGTCCATGCATCTATTTCTGGGTCAATACCATGTTGTTTTATAATTATATATCTGTAGTACAGTTTGAAATAAGGGGTGCGGATACCCCTGAAGTTCTTTTATTGTACATGATTGTTTTAGCTATCTAAATTATTAATTTTTATTTTATACAAATACAATTTATTTTATTCAATACAAATTTGAATATTGTTCTTTCAAGGTCGGTAAAGAATTGTGTTGAAATTTTTGATGGGGATTGCACTAAAACTGTACTGTAAGTTGTTTTTGATACGATGTTCATTTTTACTATGTTAATCTTACTGTTCCATGACCATGGGAGATCTTTCCATTGTCTGATATCTTCTCCTGTTTCTTTCTTCAAAGATTTTAAATTCACATCATCCAGGTCCTTCACTTGATTGGTTAGTTTTGCCCCAAGATATTTTATATTATTTGTGGCTATTGTGAAGGGTAACATTTCTCTGATTTCTTTCTCTGATTTTGGCCTTTGAGTTGGGATTCTTCTTCTTCAGTTCCTTTTATTCTTAAGTATGATATTTTCCTAGTTTCATATATTTTCCTGGATGTTTTGTTTTATGAATTTTTATATTTAATATGTTTTGGGTTAAGAATTTTTAGATTTAATATTTTCTTTACTTGATGAATCTATTTCCTATATTGTATCTTCAATGCCTGAGATTCTTCTCTCTTTCATCTCTTGTATTCTGTTGGTGATGTTTTCATTTACTCAGAATCAATTACTCAGATTCTCCATTTTTAAAATTCCCTCAGTTTGTGCTTTCTTTATTGCTTCTTTTTCATTTTCAGGTCTTGAACCATTTTATTCACCTGTTTGTTTTTATTGACTTTAAGGGATTTATTGATTTCCTCCAATTTTCTGTTTCTCTCTTTCTAAATTTCAAAGGATATTTTTCATTTTCTCCTTAAGAACTTCTTCATTGTCATAAAATTATTTTAAGGTAGTTTCTTTGATGTAATGGTTATATCTTGCTGTCATAGGATAGCTGGGTTCTTGTAGTGCCTTTCTATTATTGATTGCGTTTTTATATTGTTATTACAAATTTGGATTTGTGATAAGTATGGGTCTAAATGGTGATTCCTGAGTTGGTCTTTGTTGGATGAGTGTTTTTTTTTTCTTTTGGTTTTAATTTATTTGGTTTTAAATTATTCTCTGATCTTTGTACCTAATTTTCAAAGGTTTTCTGATGACTGGCAAGTTATGATGTATCTGCTGGGGTTTGGGGGCCTTGGATCCCAAGATCTGGCCTGGTCTTTGGTAAAACTAAAGTTTTCTTCCAAAGACAGAATATGGAGCCCAGGGGAGAGGGAACAGTCTGCGTTTGTTGGATGGACTTTAAAAAGTATAAATGAGTAGTAGACAGTGTCTTACTTACTAGAACCAGCTTGAGCTGAGAGTTTTGGTATAGAGCCCATGGGAGTGGTGTGGTCTGGGGTTGTTGGATGAATTTTAAGGAGTATTTGCAGGAGGTGGGTGGGCCAAGATCTTTGTCTTTGGTTCCCTATATCTGTCTTGACCTCTGGTAAAGCTTATGGAGCCATGAGAAAGGGGGAGCATATGATATGCCCTAGAGATCTGGGTTTTTTTTTTTTTTTTGGTTTTTTTTTTTTTTTACTTATTTATTTATTTTTATTCTTTTTTAATTAAAATTTCCACCTGCTCCCCATTTCCCATTTCCCTCCCCTCCTCCCAAATATTGCCCTCCCCCCACTTCCCTCCCCCTATCCCCACTCCTCTTCTCCTCCCCCCACTCCATTCCCCCTCCCTCTCGTTACTGAAGAGCAGTCCAAATTCCCTGCCCTGCGGGAAGACCAAGGTCCTTCTATCTACGTCCAGAAAGGTGAGCGTCCAAACAGGCTAAGCTCCCACAAAGCCAGTTCATGTATTAGGATCGAAACCTAGTGCCATTGTCCTTGGCTTCTCATCAGTCTTCATTGACCGCCATGCTCAGAGAGTCCGGAATCAACCCATGCTTATTCAGTCCCAGACCAGCTGGCCTTGGTGGACTCCCAATAAATCAGTTCCACTGTCACAGTGGGTGGGTGCATCCCTCGTGGTCCTGATTTTTTGCTCATGTTCTCCCTCCTTCTGCTCCTCATTTGGACCTTAAGAGCTCAGACCGTTGCTCCAAATTGAGACTCTGTCTCTACCTCGATCCATCGCCAGATGAAGGTTCTAAGGTGATATGCAAGATATTCATCAGTATAGGATAGGGTCATTTCAGGTTCCCTCTCCTTAGTTGCCCAAGGTACCAGCTGGGGACATATTCCTGGACACCTGCGAGCCCCTCAAGAGTCAAGTCTCTTGCCAACCCTAAGATGGCTCCCTTAGATAGGATATATACTTCGCTGCTCCCGTATCCATCCTTCCTATATCCCAACCATCCCAATCCTCCGAGCTCCTCCCATCCTCCCCTTCTCATATTTCTCATCCCATTTCCCCTTTGCCCCATGCCACCTCACCCGCAAGTTCCCAGTTTTTGCCCTGGAATCTTGTCTACTTCCCCCTCTCCATGCGGATGACTATATGATTTTCTTTGGGTTCACTTTCTTATTTAGCTTCTATAGGATCGAGATCTGGGTTTGGTGAATGGGGTAGCTCAGCTAGGAAGCAGGTCGCTCACCTGCTCTTCAGACTGGTCTGCACTCTAGACCTGTAGAGTCACCAGAGTTTTAGGAAGGGCTGGCTGCAAGGAAGATGAAGATGTGGGTGGGGCTGGTTGGCAGAGTAGGTCTTGAGGGAACAGAATCTAAAAATGAGGGCCGTCCAGGTGCCTATTCCCTCAGGGCTACTCAACTGGTGAGGACTATACCAGAGTATTAGAATTCCATCAGTGTTGGGGCAGGACCCAGCAACAGTGCTGGTGCTGAAATGGGTGGAGAGGTCATGGGATATGCCCTGGGAATCTGGGTCTGAGGAATAAGGCAGCTAAGCTGGAAGGCAAGTCACCTGCTTTTCCTACTGATGTGAACTATACCTGGGCCTATGGAGTCCACTGGAGTAATGAAGGACTGGTCATGATGAGGATAATGAGATGGGAGGGATTGGGCAGCAGAGTGGGTCTTGGGGGAACTGAATTCATGGGGTGAAGTCAGTCTAGCTGTCAGGCAGGTCACTTACCTGCTTGTCAACTGGCAGGGACTGCACTAGAGTGGTGAAATTCCCTTGGAGTTGAGGGCAGTGATATTTTGTATATTTTAATTATGTTATTTTTATTTTATTGATTTCAGCCCTGAGATTTTTATTGTTTATTTATTTATTTCTATTCTTGAGTTTATTTTTTTCTTTTGCTTAATTTTTGGTTTTGCCTTCTATGCCTTTTGGGTATGATTTCTTTATTTTTTTTTCTGCAGCTTTCAGGTGTGCTGTTAACTTAGTGTTAGACCTCTCAATTTTTTTTCTGTGTTGGCATTTAGTGTTTTAATCTTGCCTCTTAGAATATGTGCAATGTGTTCCATAAGTTTGGGTATGTGGTATATTTATTTTCATTTATTTTTAGAAAATCTTTTATTTCTTTCTTAATGTCTGTCTTGGCCCATTTTACATTAAGTAGTGGTTGCTCAGTTTCCTTGGATGTGTAAGTGTCCTGTTGTTTCTGTTCTTGATGATATCCAATTTTAATCCATGGTGGTCATATAGGATTCAAGAAGTTATTTGAACTTTCTTGTATCTGTTGAGACTTGGTTTGTGTCAAAGTATGTGGTCAATTTTGGATAAAGTTCCGTGAGATGGAGAGAACAAGGTATATTCTTTTATGTTTGAGTGAAATGGTCTGTATTATCTGTTAGGTCCATGTGGTTTATAATATCAATTATCTCTGGCATTTCTCTCTTTAGTTATTTCTAGATGAGCTGTCTATTGGCAAGAGATAGAAAATGATGTCTCCTGCTATAAGTGTGTATGGGTCAACATGTGATTTAAGCTGTGGTATTGTTTCTTTAACAAACTTGGATGGTACTGTGTTCAGTGTACAGATGTTAGAAATTGCAATACCCTCTTAGAAGATTTTTCCTTTGGTGATTATGAAATTTTCTTCATTATCTTTTTTGATTGGTGTTATTTAGAAATCTATTTTATCAGACATTAAAGGGTTTATGCCAGCTTTTTTCATATCAATTTGTTTGGAATATCTTTACCCATCTTTTACCCTAATGTTATGTCTCTCTTTGAGGATAACATATGCTGTTTTTCTACAGCAGAAGAACAGAATTTGTTTTCTCATCTATTCTGTTAATCAGTGACTTTTTGTTGGGGAATTGATACCATAAATGTTGCAAGATATCAGTGAGCAGTGTTTTTTTGATTTGTGTTGAAGTACCTTTTGTAGTGCTGGATTTATAGATAGAGGTTGCTTAAACTTGTCTTATTATAAAATGTCTTATTTTCTCTACCTATATTGATTAAAAGTTTGGCTGGTTCTTATAGTCTGTCCTAGCATGTGTAGTTTCTTTAAGTCTGTATAACATATATCTAGACCTTTATTGTTTCCTGGGCCAAAACTCCTATTTTATCCATGAAGGCGCATGAATAGGCTTGAATTCTCTGGACATTGGTCCATGTAGAGCTGATTCACCTCTGTGAGCCATCTTAATATCAAAACAACCAAGTAACCACAAACTTTGTCAAAAGGTTCTTGTCTGAACCCACTTCTTAAGTCAAACTTCTCAGTAACTTTGAAAGACATACCTAGATCTAATCTACATGGGAAGTAGAAAAAGACAAGATCTCCTGAATCAATTGGGAGCATGGGGACCTTGAGGAAGAGTTGAAGGGGAGGGAAGAGGCAGGGAAGGGAACAAAGAAAAATGTAGAGCTCAATAAAAATCAATTGAAAAGAAAAAATACAAAAAAGAAATTGTAAGAGCAGGCTTAAACTCTCTGACCTTCAGTCAAAGTAGAACAGACCCACTTCTGTGGGAACCCACATACTCCTCCCTTTTTAATTAATTTAATAAAGCCTGTGACTCTGCTGCAAGAAAGATGACTGTGCCTGTTTTAGGCATCTTCTTCTACTTTCTAGGCTTACCATCATGGGTACATACATTTTACCGTTTATATCATGTCTTAGGGTACCTGAGGGGAAAAGATCTTACCCATAATTGACTATCAGCATCTATAAACAAAGAATTAAGGAGTACTGCATCTCTAGATGCTGTATACCTCTGAGACAACTTTTTTCAAGAATGTTTATCAACAACTAGATAATCATATGCCAGCAGATAATGCTTTGTGATATATATGTTCCTATGGCCACAATATCTCATAATAAAGGAAAAGAATAACAAAGATGGAACAGCCTTTATAAATTGGCCGAGGATGCCTTTTCCAGTTTTTAACTACAACGAAATTCAAATTTGTTTTATTAAACATATCAAACCTAAGGACTTATTGTATCAAATTTTCTCAGACAAACTCTAATTTTTTTTTAATCAGTAATTTCTTCATAGTTAACTAAAGCAGTAACAAATGATAACAGGTCAATACCATAATTCTGGTATGGAGATAAACAACAAATACATAATTTGTCAAATCACAGTTCTCTTAAATCCATTTTAATCAAAAGACAAGAAGAAGTTTCTATGACAGGTGAGCTATGAGTCTTTTTTCTCTACTATAGTCCAACTGTATTGCTGCTCTTAACTTTCAAAGATAAGTTTGAACTGTCCCAGTCTCTGAGTAGCAGCAAAATCTTTTATAACATTCTTTCTTATCTCTGAAAAGGGGCTTCAGTCACTCTGTGCCTCCATAATAATATTCCATTGCTTTAACAAGTCTCTTTCCTCCAGAGGAGAAATTTTCTGAAGTTTCAGCTCTTAGATATTTCATTTTAACAGCAGATTGAACACCATACTAGCAAAATGAGTTCTGTGTCCCAAGATAAAGTATGGATAAACTTATAGTGATGGGGGGCAGTGGACTGCTTCCCATCACCTGGCTCCCAGCCACTGGCTAGCTTTACCCAAAATAATTACATGGAAACTATATTCATTTAAACACTGCTTGCCCCACTAGTTTCAGCCTCTTATTGGCTAACTCTCACATCTTGATTAACTCATATCTATTCATGTGTGTACTGGGAAAGATTCAGCATGTCTGACCTGGTGGCTGACTCCATGGTGTCTGCCTGAGGCATCTGCCTCATTGCCTTCTTCCTCCCAGCATTCTGTTTTGTCTATTCCATCCATCTAAGGGCTGGCCTATCAAAGGCCAAGACAGTTTCTTTATTAACCAATGAAAGTAACACATAGACAGATGACTCTCCTATATCATAAACTGCCAAATATTCATTCAGCAATCTTGAGCCAGATCCAAACTATATAGGACTCACTAAGATCTAGAAGTTTGTGTAATATAATAGATCCACCAAGAAGCTGGAAATCACCAACTATCACCATGATCTTCCTTCCCTTCTCAGACTGTAGCATGATAACATAATAGGTCCAGGAATGCAGGTTCAGCATTCATCTCACTCTGATTCCTCTGTGGGAGCACCAACAGCTATAATGTCATCGGGGGTGGTATCCTTCTGTTGCACACACCAGACCAGATATTCTGGGGCTATCATGCTACATTTTGTCATGAAAAGTCCTAAGTTATTAAAACATTAAATGCCATGTTTTGTAGTCTTTGAAAGATATGAATAATGCCTATCTAATTGAAATATATCTCTATATATCTAGAAAATTAAACTAACATGACTACAAGCTTGACTATTATTTATGATTATCCATCAACAACCTATATTGCCTAATTATACATTACATTTTAAAAATGAACTACACAATCACAATACCTTAATCAAGATCAGAAATACATATACTTATAACAAAACTGACCTTAAAATCCATACCAATGCAAATTATTCATACCTATATCATATCCCCCTTTAAATGTAAAAGAACATTTATATACAATATTCTAAGATTCCTTTTTAGTTCCTAAAATTTTCATTCCAGATTTCCCTGAGTTTGGATTTTCTTTATTGATTCTATTTTCACTTTCAAGTCTTAAAATGTTTTAATCATTTTCTTCTACTGTTGGTTGTGTTTTTACAGATTTTTCTGAAGTGATTTATCCATTTATTCTTTAAGGGCCTCTACAATATTCATAAAGGATACTTTATGGTCTTTTTTCTTGTTATTCAGTTATATTGCAATATTGGTGGCCTGCTGTGGTAGGGTTTTTGGCTTCTCATGAAGATACATTGTCCTGCTTGTTAGTGATTGTGTTTTGACACTGGCATCTAGGTATCTAAACTTGCGATGACTGTAATTTGAAGTGCTGATATCTGGTCTTTATTTATTGGTGTGTATTTCAGTTTTGATTTCTGTTGCCCTCTCTAGTTCCAAAAATAGTATGGTGGTTGTATGTTTCCTGGTAGAAAATTCTTCTGGGATTTTGAAAGTTGTAGTCACTGGTGCTTTCAGAACAAATATGTTTCTAGACATTGGGACCTGACACTTAAAAGTGGGTATGGCCTGGGGTGATATGGAATTTCCCTCTGTATGCTGTGAATACCATTAATGAATAGAGATACTGCTTTAGATCTATAGCAGGGCACAACTTAGGTCGGTAGAGAAAACTAAACTGAATGCTGGGATAAAGAAAGGAGAACTCAGAGAGAAGCTATGGAGCCGCCAGAGACAGACGCCAGTTGGAATCTTGCTGGTAAGCCACAGCCACATGGCAATACACATATTAATAGAAATGGGTTAAATTAATTTGTAAGAGTTAGCCAGTAAGTAGCTAGAGCTAATGGGCCAAGTAATGTTTTAAGTATTATGTTTTCTGTGTGATTATTTCGGGTCTCAGCATCCAGGAACAAACAAGTGGCCACCTCCAACACTGGGAAAGAGGGATGAGTAGGTTCATAAGAGTGAGGAAAGAAGGGTGTTCTATCAGGATCTCTTAGTTCCCTGGGAATGGGAACAGGGAGTGAAAATAGGCCACAGCAGAAGATCTGAGACTGGGGGACTGGATTTTGAGGAGTTGAACGGGAGTTGAAGGTTTGCAGTTAACCAACCTTCTTTCCTGGCTGGAGCGGAATAATGTTCCCAGGTTGTTCTTCCTGTAGTTGGAGTCAAGAATAAAGCAATGATTCAGGGGAGGGAGTTTAGTAGAAGAAGATATATAGGAGATGAGGCTGGGTTAAGGAGGGTGGTTGCAGCAGTTGGTGTGCTACAGAGCTGGGGATAAGGGTTGTTTTTAGTGAGCTGAAGGGGAAGTGAAGATCTGCAGTTGTCTTATTTCTCTGGATGGTGTTTGGTTTGTTACTTTTTGAGAGACAATTTCTAACTATATAGTAAGGCCCTGCCTAGATTTCACTATAAAGCTCAGCTCACCTTAATTTCTTTATCCTTCTGCCTTAGCCTTCTGGGTGCTGTGTAGTGATAATTTGTTTGCATTTTAACAAATAAAGCTTTCCTGAGGATCAGAGTGCAGAGCTAAGCCTCTAGAGCCCAGGCAGTGGTGGCACACACATTTTTTTTCCTTTATTTTATTCTTTTTACTTAAAATTTCTGCCTCCTCCCCGTTTCCCATTTCCCTCCCCATCCTTCCACACATTGCCCCCTCCCCCCACTCCCCTCCCCCTCTCCCCATTCTTCTCGTCCTCCCCCCAGTGGCACACACATTTTATCCTAGAACTTAGGAGAGGCAAACAAATCTCTGTTAGTTCAAGGCCACCCTGGGCTACGTGAAATTGATCCAGTCTAAAAGAGAAACAGAGTTCAAATAAAGGTGATCTTAGCACATGGGGTCACATGCCTTTAATTCCAGCACAAGTTAAAAGTAGTTTTAAGTGGGTATGTTTTATAGAAGCAATTTCCCAAGCCTCTTCCCAACTCTAGTTTTAGTGTCATCAAGCTGAAAGCCTAAATAATTTATGTTAGCGGAAGCGTTTACAACTCTAAAACAGTTTAACTAGTGCAAAACAGAGTGAACATTTGTAACCTCTTGTCTTATAAACCTCTCCAGTTCTGGGATTAAAGGGGTGAACCACTACCAATTGGTTTCTATGGCAAGCTAGTGTGGCTACTAGGATTAAAGGTATGTGTCATGTGGTTACTGGGATTAAAGGTATATGTCTTTGCTGTCTGATCTGTAAGGCTGGCCAGTGTGGCTGTTTTACTTTCCCAGGATGTACAATCACCTAAAGGACAAACTTCTAGGAATTCCAGTGAAATATCAGTGAGGAGGAAAACCATACCCTATATATAGGCACACCAATCTGTGGGGTAGGGCTCCACTCTGAGTAAAAAGGAGGAAAGGAGCTGAGAACTGGCTTTCATCTTCCACTTCTTAACCTACAATGTGACCGGCTGCCTCATGTCTTTGACACTGACTTCCCTGCCATGATGGACAGCACCCTGGAACTGTGAGTCACAGTGAACCTTCCCTCCATAAGTTGTTTTTGTAAATGTATTTGCTTTGCAGTGCAAACAACCTTGAACACATATTTGTCTTCAGTACTCAAAGTTTTTACTACCCGTGAAACAAAAAGTCATTTGTTCTTTTTCTTAATTCCCTGACAATCCTATTTTTTTTCTAAGTTTGACTATTCTAGAAAGGCACACAATGGATTCAAACAGTATTTGTCTTTTCTTCCCTAGCTTATTCTCTCAGCATTTGACTTCATTAATCATCAGTTGGTAACCTCTGCCAAAATATAGGTTTAGGGATGAATGATAATCTTTTGTGCATGTGCATTTGCACACTCGTGCCACCATGGACACTCAAGTTGCTTCCACCTTTTGGGTTTGTGAATCATACTATTGTGAATGTGAATGTGCTCAAGAAATTTCAAGATGCTTTTTCTTATGGGTTATGAATGACATCTATATTGAAAGGTTTTAAAACTATAAACCAATAAATTAAACATTATGATCTTGGCAATAGACTAACACAAGTTTCTACATAGAGTTAAAACAGCATAAAATACTATGTACTTGCCAAATATATAATTAGCAGGATCTTTTCAAAAATGACAATAATATGCTTCAATTTTACATACATTATATATGTAAACTTTTTAAGTGCTACTGAATTTACTGAATAATTAAAAACTAAACATACATAACACCATTGACTTAAATTTTTTAATGTGTTTCAAGAACATATTTGTTAACTTCATTATGAAAAAAAAACTCACAAAATAAATGGTCTGAATTAGTAAAAGTGATGTTAAAAAGTACCCTGTAGGATATTTAAACATCAGAATCTAACGGTTTTAATAAACTATATGTTGGATGAGAAAAACAACCTAAACATATGGCTACTTCTACAGTTATGTTGTAGCAGATGGTTAATACTATGCTTAAAAACTGAAATGGAATTTCTTAGCATCTTAATACACTGTGTGATCTCATTTACCTGCTCAATGAATGCTACATCTTTCTATAAAAACCATTGCTTATGCTTGGCTATAAGACCCAACACCAAAGGAAATTCCAATTAGAAAATCAGGAAGCAAAAAGAACCATAACAAATTACCCTGACAAATTACCTGATTTGCTCCTAAGTCTCAAACAAAAGTTCAGTAATAATACTCAGTGCACCAACCATGTGACAAGTTTTGCTACACTCTCACCCGGCCAAGCATGTACAACACAAGAAGTTGCTAGTGACAGAATTAATGTTAATTCTTCTAGGCTCTAAATCTAAGGATTCATAATCTCTAGCATAATGAAATACTCAAGAAAATAAATCCAGTACCTAGACCATCTCAAATGTTTAGCAGAAATTTACCAAACTGAATATTGTAGTACAGATAGAAAAAAGTTTTAAAATTTTGCCATCTGCAGTCCAGATAGTTTAGTTATCTGTTCATAAAGAGATAATTATTTTTATTGTTAGTACACCAAATGCAATCAAGATTTCACAAAAGAATAATTACATTATTCAGGTGAAGAATTACCTAGTGAATATAAAGAGGATTACTTACTGAAAAGACAGCCCAGTTTGTCAAGATAAATAACCTGATAAATATGTTTTGTTTGTTATCACTATTTCCAGCAGTTATATTCTAGAGGACCCTGTACTATTACAGGAAATTTAAGATTAGGTTCTTGTGATGATGTGAATTACAACATTTTCAGAAATTATAATACCATTTGCATTCTATAGCCTCCTGTGCCACTACTTAACTAGTGACTCAAATCAGGACTGAAACCCTATTCTTTCTTGTGACCTTTCTCTTGTGTAACACATTACAGGTATTTCCCCCTTATTAAAAATAGATTCTTTTCTCATATGAAATATCCTTATTAGAGTTTCTTTTCACTTTGCTCCTCCCAGTTCCTCCCCAACTCCCGTCCCATCCAGACCCACTCCCTTTTTGTCTCTCATTAGAAAAGAACAGGCGCCAAACTATTGGGACCATAGTGGGCCACAATCAACCAGGAGCCACCAGCTGTACTCAGGCCTCAATTGGCAATGGACATAGATGTCATGTCAATGGAGACTGCTCATTTGTTTTCTGACCACCCAGACCCGAATAATCACACAGAAACTATATTAACAAAATCCGAAATGAAAATGGAGATATAACAATAGACACAGAGGAAATCAAGAGAATCAAAGGAACATACTTTAAAAGCCTTTAGTCCACCAAACTATAAAAATTTAAGGAAGGGAATAATTTTCTATATGGATACCACTTACCAAAGTTAAATTAAAATCAGATAAACAATTTAAAGCCCTATAAACCCTAGCGAAATAGAAACAGTCATTAAAAGTCTTCAAAAAAAAAAAGCAAAAAGCCAAGTCTTTTACCAAGAAATTCTACTAAATTTTCAAAGAATATCAATAAAAATATTCCTCAAATTATTCCATGGAATAGAAAGAGAAGGAATAATTCATTTTATGTGGTCACAGCCATCCTATGACTGAATGGCATAAGAACCCAAGAAATAAGAGGATTACAGACCAATTTCCCTTATGAACATAAAAGCAAAAGTATGTAATAAAGCACTTGCAAACCAACTCTTTGTTTCTTTGATTTTTTGTGCTGTTTCCTCTTTCTATTTTAATGGTTTTGACACTGAGTTTAATCAAAATCAGTTCTTTGTTGCCTACTCATTTGGGATATGATTGCTTCTCTTTGTTCCACAGTTCATAATAGTCAGAAATTAGAAACAACCTAGATAGAATAGAAGAATGGATAAAGAAAATGTGGTACATTTATACAATGGAACATCAGTTGGCTGTTTAAAAAATGACATCATAAATTTTGTAGGCAAATTGATAGAACTAGGAAAAAATCATCCTGAATTAGATAACCCAGAAGCAGAAAGGTAGAGTGTGCAAAATACGTAAAGGAATTAAGTCTGATTGGTTTTAAAGGTCCAAAAGAGATGCCAATGCCATAAAAATTTGAAGTATAGATTCAATAGAATACAAATTAAATCATAATAGGGTTTATTTTAGAAACTTGAAAGATAAATTCTAATTATAACTGTTATGAGATAGATAAGGTAACCATTAAGGTCATAGAACAAGCAAAACAACTTTATTAAAAAAAAAAAGTTGCAAGCGTCACTACCAATTTCAAGGATGACTATGAAACCATGATATTCAAGCCAGTATAACTCTGAGTAAGAATAAAGAAACAGTTTAATGAAAGAGAATAAGAACACCAGAAATAGACGAATACATGCTTACATAAAGTACAAAACTGATTTTGAACAGTAGTTCAGAGGCAGGCAACTGGAAAAAGGATCACCATTTGGCAACAGGGGCCAGATTAAATCAATCCCAGGTATGACATTCTGAGTTTGTCCACAACACCAATTGCTCCAGTAGACACATCTGATTGACATATACTAAAATGCAAGGTCTAGAACAAGCATAGACCATCTTTGTGACTGAGTTACTGCAAATATGGCTTAGCGAAGAGCCTCACAAACCTGATTGAATGTTTTCAGGAAGAAAATTTTTACTGTTTGAAGAATGACTTATGAGGCTGCAAAAACAGAAACAAATCAAGGGAAAAGTATTTAAAAGCTATTTATCGAATGGTAATTTGTATCTATAATATAGAAATGTCATTAAAAACTAAATGAGGAAATTGCCCATTCTTAAAAATCAGTTATATATTAGAATATATATTAACAAAGATATACAGAGACAAACGAGTATAAGTAAATATATGAATTATCTAATCAATTAACTAAAATTAAAAAATATTTATATACCAAGTGCTAGCAGTGTAATGAAGGGAAATCACTCACATAAACTGCTGGTGAAAATGTAAAACAGTAATCATTTTAGAGAATATTTGGAACTTTATTAACTTAAAATTCACCTATTATATGAAATAGTCATTCCATTAAATATTTCCTAAAAATAGTGAAATTGGGTATCACTACAAAGTCTGTACTTCAACACCCAAAGCAACATTATTTTCAATAGTCCTAAATTTGTTATGATCCTATTCAAAAATAAACCAATAGATAACAGATTGCTTGTGGTATACTTGCATAGTAGAACAAAACTAAAACTAATCTTTCTACTTTTAGTGTCTTCTTCAATTTCTTTCTTCAAAGATTTAAGGTTCTTCCAGATAGAATCCAAATAGAATAGGACCCCAAAAAGCCAGTGCATGCAGTAGAGACAAATCCCAATGCCATTATCATTGGTTTCTCAGTCTGCCCCAATTGTCAGCCACATTCAGAGGGTCCAGTTTGATCCCATGTTCAGTCCCAGTACAGTTTGATCCCATTAGCTCCTATTTGTATGCATACCTTTCTAAGCCTGGAGGGAGAGGGGAGGGCCTTGGACTTCCCACAGGGCAGAGTACCCTGCCCTCTCGTAGAACTGGAGGTGGGAGGGAAGTAGGAGGAGAGGAGGAAATGGAAATTTTGATTTGTATTATTTATATAGCAATAAAAAATATGGAAAAGAAAGATTTAAAGTTCTTGTCATACAAGTCTTCCACTTGTTAGGTTAGAGTTACTCCATGATATTTTATGCTATTTGTGGCTATTATGAAGGGTGTTGTTTCTCTGATTTTATCCCCAGCCCTTTTATCATCTGTGAACAGGAAGGCTACTGATTTTTTTTTTTTGAGTTACTCTTGTATTCTGCTACATTACTGAAAGTATTTATGAGTTGTAGAAGTTCCTTGGTAGAATTTTTGGGGTCACTTATGTAAACTATCATCAGCAAACAGTGAGAGTTTGACTTCTTTTCCAATTTGTATTCCCTTGATCTCCTTTTGGTGTATTATTATTATTCTAGTTATGACCTCAAGAACTAAATTGAATAGATAAGAAAAGAGTGGACAACCTTGTCTTTTTCCTGATTTCAGTGGAATCGCTGGGAGTTTCTCTCCATTTAGTTTGATTCTGACTGTTTGCTTGCTGAATATTGCCCTTATTATGTTCCTTGTATCCCTGCTCTCTCCAAGACCTTTATCATGAAGGGATGTTTGTCATAGTCAAAATCTGGAAACAACCTAAATGCCCCTCAACCAAAAACTGGATAATGAAAATGTGGTACATTTTCCCAATGGAGTACTACACAGCAGAAAAAAATAACAACATCTTGAATTTTGCAGAAAAATGGATAGAGCTAGAAAATATTATTTTAAGTGAGGTAACTCAGACACAGAAAGACAATTACCACATGTACTCACTCATAAGTGGTTTTTAAACATAAAGCAAAGAAAATCAGCCTACAAATCACAACCCCAAATAACTTAGACATCAATGAGGACACTAAGAGAGACTTACATCGATGTAATCTACATGGGAAGGAGAAAAAGACAAGATCTCCTGAGTAAATTGGGAGCATGGGACCTTGGGGGAGGGTTGAAGGAGGGAGTGAAGAGGCAGGGAGAGGAACAGTAAAAAATCTATAATTAATCTATAGTGACTAAATTCAGAATAGTGGTTTCCTGAAACCAGAAAAATGACAAGACAAAAAAAAGAGATTACAAATTCTCTGGACATGACATACATTTCTGCTGAGTACATAAATAGGTCAACATAAACCAAATTTTACAATTTAATTATGTGAAGATATGCTACATAATAAATTAATAAATAATTTTTAAAATGTAGCATGATCAAGATACTGGCAATTACCAAAGTAGCACTTTGGCTATAGTTGGGTCTGGAGTTACTTCTATGCCCATCCTTTTTAAGTTAAGATGAGTGAACTTACTCTTTGGAACAATTATTTTACGTTAGATTTATATCATTTACTGAAATAAAAATATGTTAAGTGATTTTTAATGTGACACTCTGATATAAATTTTTAATCATCCAAATTTTACAGATTATACTAACAAGTTGAGATTTATTGTACTTGGCAGCATACTTTCAGGACTCCCAAAGCTCTCATTATCACTAAGTTTTATTCATGGAAACCACTGGCTGTACTAACAGTAACTGCATTCCTGTGCACGCATTGATCTAGTTAGTGAGAAACTAGCTTCCTTCACACTAAATTCATCTAAGGCTGGTAAGTTTAGCAAGTAAATATCTACATGCTGAATGGGCACCCTTAGAATGAAGCATTAGTTGTTGTTTATCTGAAATTCAAGTGTAGCTAGGAATGTTGTAGTTTATCTGGCAATGCTTAGTGAGATAAACAGTCACAGTTCTTTTTCTTTGACAGTTCATATTTTGCAAACATTTTAGTTACTAATCAGATCCCACTTTAGTATGTCAAACCAACTGGAATTGAATAAAGAAAGCTCTGCGCCTCAAAATATTCTAGAGTGGAAAGAAGGCCTCTTGTCCTTCAAAATTATCACTAGACTTCAATGAAATCCGATTAAGTCAGGAACCACTGACAATCAGTTAACAGTGATGGCCTATCTAGTAACCATAACATAATGTACAGGAGACACTCCAGGAAATTCTAGTCTTTACACTACAGTAGATTGACATTATTCCATATGTCTGTTGAGGACACATGTATGCAAATGATCATATAAACTTTACTTATGAAGACCAAAATTGTTGAGAATTCAAATATCCATCATGATTCCAACAGATAACAAAACACAGCAGAGTCTCCAATAGACTGTTAGACTGGAGCTAAAAAGAATAAGATACCATCACTTGGAACAATGTGGCTAAGTCTTACTGACATGATACTAAGTGAGAGAAGTCACACACAAATGAATATATAGATGCGTCCTTTAATGGAAATGAATATCATATTTAAACAATGGTAATCTACAATGCTAAAAGTTGGAATATGGATACATCTAGTAATGGATGGTGGATATGTTTGACACCTGACATGGAGAAAACTCCTCATGTGCTAAAAAGTATTCTGTACTATTTTAGGGTGTCAGTTACACAAACCTATACACACGCAAATATTTGCAAGCTGTACACGTAATACTAGTGTACTTTAGAAGAAAAGTACAGTATCTCAATATCAAAGACTTTAATACTTTCTAAGGCCATACAACTAGCTACCTACCCTTACTTGTGGAAAAACAACATTTCTTGCTGTCCTCACAACTCTCAAGTCTCATCAGTTTTCTGTTATTAGTGAAACTAACACCACCATAGTAATGATCGTAGGAAATTCCATTTTCAGTGCAAAAGAGAACAATGTATCAAAAAGTAGGAGCCAAGGCTGAGGATTAGAGATTTCCAGGTAAACAGAAAATGAAGAATATTTTAGAATATGTAATTTTAACATTACAATTCTTTTGAATAGCTCTTTTTAACTGCTTGTCAAAAGTCAAGCAGGATTTCTTGGTAGGACCATTTTCTTGGGTGGTGTTTTCTAGAGACAAGCAGAGGTTCATCTCTTTTAAGAGAAGCTTCCTGATGCAGTGTTAGTGGTAAATACCTTGTGGCTCTTTTAAGAGACCCTGCTACCAGACACTTAAATTGTGTTTATGAGAAGTAAGCAGCATGATTCTCAGTAGTGGCATGGATCTAGAAACTCTATAGAATTGTGGTAATAAATGTGGCTCCTACCTTACCTAAGTCATAAAGTTAAACTCTTAAGAAATCAAGGAATGGGGCGTAGCAGCCACCAAAGCGACCGCTTTAATCCTAGCCATTCGACTTAACAGATTAAAGACTTATTTGGTCAGAAAATGATAGATACACAATAAAGACAGATTCAGAAAAAAAAAGATCTCTAAACATTTTATGGTGTGTTTAAAAACATACATGGAATTGGAAAAGAAAAGTGAACAGAAAGAGAAAGTTCTTAGAAAAGAAATAAAGTAATAATAAAAAAGCATGTTAAAAATAGAAAATACACAGAATGTCTGGATACTGTATGTTATTATATTATCTTTGAATTGTTTGACTGCTGAGGAAGGAGCAAAAGCTGCTAAAAGATATTTGATTATAAATGCTGCTAAATTAAACCAACATATATATTTTTTAAATGTCTTCACTTGAAAATTTAAGTCAAAAGCTGTGTTACTTTGGGGAAGAGTTTTAACTTTTATTTCCACAGGAAATAAGAAGCTATGGATTCATTCTGAGTGAAGAAAAATCAAGTTTGAAAAATCTCCAAAAAGAACAGATGGCCCAAATGATCCAGTGTCTCAGAGCACCTCTGTTGGAGTTTCCTCTGAGTTCTACATTGAGAAAAGATTCAAGGTGACTCATTGTGGTGGCTGGTCCAGCCTCACAGACTACTCCAGTCAGTATTTCACCATAATTCTAAATTTTCTCAGGGTCCCCCAAAGATAACCAGTGCCCTCAATCAGCAAGTAATAGCCTAGCAAACTATGCCCACATTCCCAATGAATGGATTATGGATGTCTGTCTTTGTTTAGAGTGTTGGTTACAAGTTGCTATGGTATTGGTCAGAGGAAAAAAAAAAAACTATACAAAGGAGATTAGATTTAGGGTTCTTGTTTTGAAAAGAAAAAAAAAGGAAAATGCTGTGGAATAATGTTTTTGTACACTGTAAAGACTTGTCAATTGTATTGGTTTAATAAAATGCTGATTGTGCTGATTGGTCAGTAGCCAGGCAGGAAAAGTATGGGAAGTGGAAAGGCAGAGATGAAGTTGCAAGCCAGATTCAGAGGAAGCAAGATAAGAGTAACTTACTGAGAAAAGGTACCAAGTCATAGGACTAAACCTAAATAAGCATTATGGGTTAATTTTAGTTATAAGAGCTAGGAAGTAACAAACTTGAGCAATAGAAATAGGTCAAATACTTTATAATTAATATAAGCCTCTGTGTGTTTATTTGGGACTGAATGCTTGTGAAACTGAGTGGGGTAGAAATTTTGTCTGAAAATACCTAAACTCACCTAAATTGAAACTAAAGATAGTTTGTAGTAGGTATTTTAACTCAAAGCAATAATAGGAAAACAACACATGGTTAATTGGTAGACTACTAAAATCACACTGTTAACATTTAAATATTTTTAAAAATAGGAGAACAACAATCTTAGGCTACACTTTAATTAGAACAAAGCACAAGCTTTTATTTGTAACAAAATTTTGTTTAAATGGTAGATATCATAAGGGAAAATGCATACAATGTTCTTATTTTAATCCAAAGTATAAAAAATACACATACCAGACTGACATTTAAAAATTGCCTTGTTTTATTGTCTTTGCTAAAAAACAAAACAAAATGTTACCCTGCTTAATTTCAATTTTTTTCAAATGACTTTTATGATTTTGTTCAAGCTAGGTCATTTTAGTACAGAGGAAAAATATTTTGTAATATAAAGTATATTGGTATCAATGACTTACTTTCAGGGTTTCTGCAAATTAAAATATTTGTAATTATACATGCTGCAAGTCAATAGCTCAAAGTTTTGTCACATTGTGCAACAACCACAAATATATTCTATTACAGAGAATAAGAGTTGTATAGTGTATACAAAGTGTATTAAAATATCCTTTTGAAATTTGATGGCTACTTTTCTTAATGTTCTCCAATACTCACCTTATTGATATTGCATGTCAGGCATCTTTTATAACCTTCTTGCTTCTTTCTAAGATATATCAGGTGTCAAACAGTGCCCACCTGTCTCTTTCTCATTTGGAAGTGCCCAATTGTAGTTTAGCTTGCAATAAAACGAACACAGTTCTTTATGAGAAGCAATAGGGACCACCTACATGAGAAACACATGATTTTTTTCTGTCATCTTGTCTTTTCCCACCTCCATGGTACGTAGGCAGACTAGGTTTATTCAGATGTATTGTCCTCATACACCTCAAGAAAGTCCTTAGAGGAACACCCACCTTCTTCATAGCATATTTTGTCATTTTCAGTTCACTGATAATTCTCTTCTGATTCATGAAACACTACTGTGCTGCAAGGTGTCAATCAGTAACAGTTCTCAAGAATATTTGCAATGAGACTATGGGAAAAGGTATTATGAAAAGGACATTCTTTCTTCCCATTCTCATTTTGATAAGATAATCAGTGCCTTATTTCAATAATGCAGATATCTGATACATTTTATGCATCACTGAAGAGTTTTGAGGTTTTAAGATCATCTTCAAATATTTCTTAGATATCACCATGCTAACTCTCACACTCAAGATAATTGTAACTTTATCCAAGCTTTTAGGTCTTCTTCCTCTTTTAAAATTTTACCTAACATTTGGAATGCTTTTGCTGGTTTGCTTTCTTTCTTCAAACATTTATTGTGTGAATGCACACAAATCTGTTAACAACTTTCAGTTCTTGAATCCCTCCTTCTACAATTGGTTCTAAAGATAAAATCATGTTGATAAACTTGCACAGCAAGTGTTTTTTACAGGCAGGACTCTCTTTCCCCCTGCTTGTTTTATTTCTTTAGTGACTCCTAAACTCATTTTAAAACAGCCTCCTATTTCTCCCCACACTCATCTAAACCTGACTATATTCCCTGATGCTACTGACCATACTTTTTTGGATGTTTTAGGATGTCAAGTAACACCTGTGTCTTGTTTTTTTTTTTTTTCTCCCTACCCAAAGTATGTGCTGTTCTCTTTCAATGTTTATGTTTTAATAAATATTCTGACCATTTCTATCTGTGCTTGCAAAAATCTCATGATACATAAGAGTATAAACAAGGCAAGAAATCTCAGACGAGTTCCAGAGTATGAATTGCCACTTCAAACTCAGGTAAATCATTGACCCACTGTGGTCTCACTTTTTTTTAATCCATGAGAGGCCTGTTGGGTGCCATCTGATGTAGCTTTCAGTACAGAAAATTATGTAATTCCACAATCTAGGGACTCTGGCTTGCTGCTGTCTGTAGTGATATTTCATTTGTATCTTAGTAAATAAATCTCGCCTGAAGAGCAGAGAGTAAAATAGCCCCACTGGTCAATCTTACAGACCAGGCAGTGGGGACACCTTTAATCCCAGTAGCCACACTAGTTTGCCATAGCAACCAGGTGGTAGTGGTGCATACCTTTAATCCCAGCCCTGGAGAGGAATATAAAACAGGAGTAGACAGCTCTCAGACCCAGTCTCATTCTGAGATTATTGGAGGCAGGATTACCATTTCAGACTGAGGTAGAGGTAAGAGCTAGTGACTGGCTGTTTTGGTTTTCTGACACATAGATTAAACCTTTTTGTGGGGTTTTATTAATTGTGCTACACCTGTTTATCATGAATCTACTTATTTACATGCCTCTGATCATTTGCCTTCACTTGGTTTTTAAGACTAAAACATACTCAACTTTTTTCCTCTCCTTCTTTCCAGTGACAAATTATTCAATATTATAGCACTTGGTATGCTTATTTACTTTGGCCTTACTTATTTTGGTGAATCATTCAGATTTCTATATGTACTTCAGAGAAAATAAAATGCATAGCTTTTAAATGGCCTGCTCTGTCAATTTCAAAACTTACACTTGATATGTTACCCCATTCATAAACATGTGCTCATATATACACACATACAGAAACACATACACATATAGACACACACACATAGACAAATACACACCGAGACACATATATAGATCCACAACATAAATACAGATACACATACATTTTGCGGTCTTTAAATAGTACTAATGAACATTCACTCTAGCTATTTATGCTTATGGATAAATTCCTTTCTTGGCACCTTACTTTTCTCACACACATTTTGAATGAGAATAACACCATGGGTTTATATATTTATATTCTTAGGGAGCAGCACTATTTGAAAGGATTAGGTACTGTGGCCTTCTTGGAGGAGATGTGTGACTGTAGGTGTGTTTTGAAATTGCAGAAGCATAAGCCGAACCAACGACTTATTCTTTTGCTGCCTATGGATCTCAACTCCTTCTCCAGGACCATGTCTGCATGTATGCTACCATACTTCCTACCATGCTGATAATGAACTAAACCTCTGAAACTGTATGTAAGTAAGCCCCAATTAGATGCTTTCCTCTTGGTGTTTCTTCACAGCAATAGAACCATGAGTAAAATATATCATATATAATATTGAAGCTATTCGCATATCAGAGCTCTGTTTTCATGATACCATGGGACAATCAATGCATGATGTTCAATATAATGCTGAAACATAACTTTTTAGTAACTGGAAAGCTCTTTTTTCTCATCATTAATATTATTCCAAATGTAACAAAGTTTCTTAAAATGAATCTGCATTCTTCATCCTCCAGAAGGGTATAAATGCAACCTGGTAAAAAGATAAGAGTTCCATAGATCCCTAGATCTACTTTTAATAACCTCTAGAAGAGTTTTTATTTGAAAATTTTCTGGAGATGATAAAGGATTTATTGTCAATACCTGAATGTATACTCCATAAAGAAAAATGAAGAAAGTTTATTATATGATGTGAATGTCAGCTAGGGTTCACATCTCCAGTACTTTGTCTCATAGCCAACATAATCAGCGCTGTTGCTGTATATATTTTTGTCCTGTAGAAACATCTCCAGGTTTTGTTTCATGCAGATTCACACTTCTTTGTCCACACAGGGTCACCCTTGTCTTTACAAGCCCAATCCTTACTTTCTAAAGTCCACTTTCTGCTGTAATGGAAGACAAGCCCTGATACTCCAAATCTTCAGTCCTGTGAGTGCTCACTCTCATTTTTTTTTGGGACTCCACATTCTATGACTGCTCACTCACCTTGTGTTCTGGCTGACTTTTTGACAACTTCACACAATCTAGATGAGGGAGCCTCAAGTGAGAAAGTATCTCCATAATATAATGTTTGTAGGGCTTTTTTTTTTTTTGATTAGTGATTGATCAGGATGGCCCAGAATATTGTGAGTATGGCCACCCTTGGGCTGTTGGCCTTGGGTTGTACAAGAAATCAGGCTAAGCAAGTCATGAGAAGCAAGCCAGGAAGCAGCACTCCTCTATAATCTCTATATCAGATCCTGCTTCTAAGTTCCTGTCATGCTTCAGTTACTGTCCTGAATTCTGTGGTGAACAGTAATGTGGAAGCAAAAGCCAAATGAATCTTTTCATCCCCAAGTTATTTTTTGTCACAGTATTTTATCATAACAATAGAAACCCTAAGATAACTTCTTTGGGATTTATGCTCATGGCCATTCCTATCAATCATGCATTGCTGATCTCTCTTTCCTATCATGTTATTCAGGCTGCCACTAATATATTTGAGATTCTACTATCTTCAAAATATAAACTTTCTCCCTCAACTCTGAACCTCCTTAGATTCACAAGAAATTTTCTTAAACACCTGCCCTCTTGGTCTTCCCTTCTCGCCTTCCATTTATTCTTCAGGATTTTTCCACTTTAGAGTCATGCTATTCACCAATAGGTCATTATGGCCTTTTTAATCCCATTTCTGCTTTGCTGGACTTTCCTGCCTTGCCTCTTGCTAACTGAGCACTTTTAACTTAGCTTGTTTTTTGCTTTACTTCTCTCCAATCACATATTTATAACTCTCCATTTTTTTCTGCCCACCATCTCCCATGTATGACTACCCTCCTTTCTGATATCTTAAGATATGTCGTAGTCAGTTTGGGCCACTATAGCAAGTCAACATAAACAGAAATTTAATTCTCACAATCCTGGATACAAAATTAGGATCAGGTCGTGAACACGATCAGACACTGATTATTATTTGCCAGTCAGTCAATCTGTTGTAGCTACACATGGATGAAAGGAGTTCGGGGTTTCATTTATAAAGTCATTAAACCTGTTCATAATGGTTCCATTCTCAGGACCTAATTGCCTACCAGTGACCCTCCAAATAACAAACAGAACATAGGAGCTAGTATTTTACTCTATGAACTTGAGGTCAGGGAGAGAGACAAACCTAGGTGATAACACTGGGAAGCTGAGTCCTGAAAAGTTCATTTCTAATTATATGCATCTTCTCTGTGTGTAATGCCTTCAGCTCCACAAATATAATTGCTGGTTTTGAATTACTTATGAAATCTTATATCTTGCATATCCTGCTTCTACTTGACAACTCTACCTAGATTTCCAATAGGTATCTCATGCTTGGAATGCTATAAATGAGTTTTTTAATACATGGACATCAGTTCTGCAGTCTTTCTAATTTCAGTAAATAATACAATCATCCTTTCCCTAGCTCAAAAAATAAAAGAAACAAAAACAAAAAGAAAAAAGAAAAAAAAACTTTACTTTGGTAAGACTTGCTGTCACTTTATCAAATGAAATATTTTCAAAATAATCCACAACATTCTATCATTATGAATCCTCTGTCTCTGTCTTTCTTTCTCTCTCTCTCCCTCCCTCCCACCTCTCTTTCTTTCTCTCTCCTTCCTCTTGCTCGCCCACATTCTTCATGGTTAATGGACATGGTGGATGGAAAAGGGATTGAATCATAAGGTGTAGTTGTTCTTCCTTTTCTTCAGCTCTAGCTTTTCAAGAAGAAAATTTAATGGTTAGGACAAGAATGAAATGTTTAGACCCATGCTATTAAAGGGACACAAATGTAAGAAGAACACGGACTACAACTATACAAACAAGTTGTCAAATATACTCCTTTTAAGAGCTGACTGGGAGGTATCTGTAATATAAAAAATTATAAATTAGAAATGATCCTATTATTTAAACGTATTAATTCAAAAAATGACTTTAAAATACACCAATTCTACTTAATTTGAATATGGTAATTTTGAAGGTTTTTAGGAAGATCAATATCTTTGCCTTTTCAATATGCTGTGGAAATGAGAGTTAAAGTACCCTGTGACAGAAAGTATATTATGTGTGAAGTTGGAACTTAAATCTCATTTACTCCTACATCCTCCTTTCACTCCCCTCCCAATTCTTCATTAGTGCAACAGTCTTTGAGACTGTGCTTTGTAAGCCTCTCATGTGCTAGAGTAAGAAGCTGCTGATGCATAAGTACATGCCTTGTTTTAGCTCTTTGCTATCATATGCATTTGCAAGTAGCTCTTTGTCCTCCTTTGTTACTATTCCGTTTTTTCCCCTTTGATCATTTCACTCTGTGCAAGAGGCTCCTGATCTGTTTGTTTTCCTCAGATTCTTTTCCTACACTTCCTTTCCTTCCACCCATGGGTATAAGTGATGAAGCTCAGCAATGGGCATTTAATTCTCTCTCAGGAACACAGTTCAGAAAGCTTCTGCCATTAGTTTCCTCAGCATTTTAAAAGTAAAATTTGTCTTTGCTTTTCTCCTTATCAATTTCCTTTCCCTAACAACTGAAGATCATTGCCTATTTCTCCTGCCTCCCAGCTTCAAAAGGATTTTTGGTTAGCTTCTCCTTTAAATACCTTTCTGCCAATAGGAATTTCAAGGCTACCCTACTTCGTGTCTTGGGTTTTTTTGTTGTTGTTGCTTTTTGTTTGTTTAGACAGGAACTCACTATGCAATCCTGGCAGCCATGAAACTCATAGAGACCTACCTGCCTCTGCCTCACAAGTGCTGGAATTGAAGGCCTGTGCCAATGTGCCTAGTCGTGGCCTGTTCTTACTTCAGTGTCATTAAGATCATTTTTGTGGTGTTCAGCAACACTAAACTAAGAACAAATTCTCTCACAAGAATTCCTTTAAACTTCCTCTCACTTCCTCTCATTCTACTGTCATTTAGGCTTAGCATATTTCTACTTGAAGCTTCTACCCTATTCTTTTTTGACTTTTGATGCATATGCCATAATGGTACCACTGCCACAGCCGCCCTTAAACCTGTTTTGCCCCTCTCTTTTATTTTACTTTCTGAAATTCTTTAATTTTGTCTCATTCAGATTGACTAAAAACACAAGCAGAGATCCTGGTCGCAATTTCCTTCATATGTATTTCCTAAAGTTGAATTCACCTTTCCCCTAGACCAATCTGAAGCTTGTAAGAAATCCATTATTACCAAGAATTTTAATTATCTCAAATATGCCTCTTGCTGTTCTTGCCATCAATCTGAGTTTCTCATCAGTGTTCCCTGGCTGAATGACTTTTCTGAGACCCCTGTGTCATCTTCTATTGAAGGTATCTTTACCAGTCTCAGTCCTTGCAGACTAAACAAACCCTTTCACATTTCCTGGGAAGCCCTTTCCTCAACTTGTCCTGATAAACACACCAGCTAAGTCAGCTAGACTCATTTATCTTCCTTCTCATACCATTGTTGCTTTCTCTTCTCAATACTAAGTCAGCTTGTTTGTGCAAATACACATTTGCAGCTGGCCTGGACAGTGACAGTGAGTTTGTTGAGAGGCATCACTGAGCTGTAATTTCCAGTAACCAGCTCTACTGTAGTCAATCTTCCCTTCTTAAGGAAAAGCCTGAGCATATACTATGTCTTTCCTTCCCCTGACCCTTCCAATAGCTAAACTACCTGAGCCTTCTGCCTGGAATTAAAGAACACAACTCTTCTAAGGGTTCTAGACCATTTTCTCTTGATACCATTTCTATATTAAGCCTGTTCTGTTTCTTCTTTGCTCTTTTTTTTTTACCTCACATTCAAGGGTAGTCATGCTGTCTCATCATAACTACAAGCCTCCTACACAGGTAAAAGAATATCCAGAAACTAAATTTAGAAGGAGCTTTATTTAAGCTATATTTGCTTCAGAATATGTAATTATTTCTAACCTGAAAATTACAGGGGTCTGCTGTGATCTACTGAGGTATGGTATCACAATCATAGAAACTGTCAAACAAAATTAAATAAAATTACTTATAATCTGCACTTAACTCTTAAGAAAACACAAAAGAAATACTGAAATGCAGTTAAAACTCTACTTAGTGATTACAAATTCTTCATGCAGTTAAGAGCTTCATGAAAACCAAGCTCATCAGCATATTTATTTTTTCTCTTCTGTATTTTATTTTTCGTATCAAGGGTTAAATGTAGTAGTACTTCAGCTCACCAGTGAAACAAATCTTAAGTATATGCTACTTTCCAATTTTCTATCCTTCATGTTCATGTCGGGACATCATCTGTTCCTGGCCTTCTCCAGAAACTCAAATGCTCCAATCTTGAATAATTGTTCACACAGAAGGGAGATGGAGAGAAATTCACTTCTCTCCCATCATCATATCTCCAGACTCTGGATAATGAAGGAAAGCTCAGTAACTGACCAAGTATTCACACCTAGTAACTGACCAGGTATTCCAATTGTTCCCAGCCAGTCACTGACCAAGTATTCCCACCTAGGAACTGAGCAACTACTCCCACCTAGTTTTACAATCAGGGTATGTGTTAATTGATCTTCATTATCAGCTTGATTGTAAATTAAATCACCAGGAAACACCTCTGGATGTGTTTATACTAGTGTTTATTGAAAGAAAGTTTTAATTGAGGTGAAAAGACAAACTCTGAATATGAGTGCACCATCCCACATGCTGTGGGTTCTAAACTGAATAATAGGGAGTGTTGTAAAATATTTGTTTACACGGTGAAGATGTGTCTTTGCCAAGGAATTTTCTGATTGTTTTAATAAAGAACAGAATGGCCAAGAGATTAGTTGGGACTTTGGACAGAGAGAGACAGAGACAGAGAGACAGAGAGACAGAAACTGGGAGGAGGAATCTAGGCATGCAGATTACACCAGCAGACTCAGAGCAAGTCGGATGTACCCCACTAAGAAAAGTTAACAGAGTCTTGTGATAGAACATAGATTAAAAATATATGGGAATTAAGTTATAAGAGCTAGTTGGGAAAAAGCCTAAACCAAGGCCGAGGTTTTGTAATTAATAATATGTGTCCTATTGTTATTTGTTAGTCAGTGGTCAACTAAAAAGCTAGCTACATTTGGTTCCCAACATGTGTCATGTAAATCCACAATAGTGTCTGATAAAACTGAAATACAAAAGTTCTGAATAGGCTCAGTGCATGCTGGGTACAGAGGCACCTCTCTCTTATTAGGCTATACTACCAAGCACTTTAATAGGGATTATAAGCAGCAGGGGATGTGGCATTTGAAGGTGGGAGAGTAGGTAGAAGCACCTATCAGAATTGGAGAAATTGCCAGCTCCAGACCAGGGCATGAGGCTCCATTCTCATTGACATGAAGGGGGACGCTAGCTACTAGGGCATGTGCTAACCAGATCCAGGCAGCAGAAAGCCTATCAGTCACTTTGCATTTAAGGTTTGGATCATGTGGTCACAGAACTCTCCAAGTACACAGCTGTAGGAGCTTGGAAAGTCAGGTCCAGACTGAGAAAACCTCTAAATAGATATAACATGATTAAAAATGTGCTTAGAGAGTCTGAAAAAAAGAAAAGAAAATAGGTATAGACAGTCATAGAAAAATAAATAATTTAATAATAATAAACTCTCTAGAGAGCTAAGTAATATAAAAGGAAAACAAACACAAGAAGATTGTGTCTTGATCCTGTAAGGTGGTTTGTTGATTTTCAATTTTTAAATGCTAATAAACAAAAATTGATAGCTACTGAGAGACATTGTATTATGACAGCTGCCAAAATAACCTATATATTTAAAGAATGTCTTAACTTCAGAATGAAAGTGAAAAACTATGTTGCACTGAGGGAGAGGTTTTGCTTTTGTTTCCACAGGAAACAAAAGGCTATGGATTATTTCAAAATTAATAAAGATAAGATTTGATAGGGGGAGACAACCTAAGGACCTTGGCTACAGACATGAGGGAGAAAGTCAGAAAAGCCTACAGGGTTGGTGACAGATAAGCTGATTCCTCTATGTGGGAACCCTTTGAGACTAGAAGAGACATGATAAGTCTTGTTGGCTACAGAATCTTCATGACTTATTATTACAGGTCATCCTTTCACAGGGATCTATAAAGATTTATATTACAGTTTTATTATGGAGTCCAAATGGACTTATAACATTGACAGATGCCTTTTACCTACTTAAACATAGAACAAAAATTATCTTCAGGTGACTTGTGAACACCACAAATTCCATACTTGTGTTAATGTTTTTAGAAAGTAAAGGACTAAACAACAAGAAAGACAAGTATCCCAGGTGATACAGCTTCTCAGAAAGCATCTGTTGGAATTTTCTCAAAATTCTACATTCAAAACAGCTCCCAAGCTGCTAGCTAAGATGGTCCAGCCTCTTAGACTACTTTTGCCAGTACTTCAGATAAACCCTGCACTTTCATGTCACACAGAGACTAAACAACAATACAGCAAGTTCTTCCAGGACTTGACCATTATTCAGATTTTCTCAGGATCCCCAGACAACAGGAAGCAGTCTGGAGAAATTGATGCCCACATTCCCAAGGTGGGGTAGGTGATTTGGGTCATTTGGTAGGAAATAATGTTTGTCATCATTTGGGGGGAGTAGTTATAAGTTATTGTTCATGCTCATAGAGGCAACTAAGGAAAGGAGATTAAATTCAGATACTATGTTGTGAAAATGGGGATATTGGAATGATAGGATAATATTTTACATTGGTATGGATTTCTGTATATTAAAACAAATTAAATTTTATCTTTGTTATAACATACTATATGTATGCACATATGTATATATTGTAAGCCATTTAATAATCAGATTTGTGGTCATGTTAGGTATGTTTTCAAAGTTAAATAGGGATATATTCCAGATAGGCAGATGTCTTCAAACACTTCAAAGACCTATAGAAAATAACCTTCCCGATGTTAAAATATCCTAAAGTTTGTCATGATAGCAAACTATGTCTGCTCTTGGCAGCACCAATTTAATTCAGAGAAGAATGATGTGCATTCAAGAACCTCCGTATCAACTTTGCTTTTATGTTGTAGGGGACTGCTTGTTAATCCTGGCTGCTCAGAATTCCAAAATAATAACACAAAACTTTATTAATTAAATAACTGCTTGGCCCGTTAGCTCTAGTTTTTTATTACTAACTCTTACATCTTAATTTAACCCATCTCTTTTAATCTGTGTATTGCCATATGGCTGTGGCATACCAGCTAAAGTTCCAGATTCTGTCTCTGGCAGGGCTACATGGCTTCTCTCTAACTTTTTCTTCTTTTTTCCAGCATTCATTTTAGTATTCCCCACCTACCTCCATTTGCTGAGCAGACCCAAGACAGTTTCTTTATTAACCAATGATATTCACAGCATACAGAGAGGAATCCCACATCACCTCCATTTTTCTGTTTAAATAAAAAAGAAGGTTTTAATTTTAACATAGTAAAATTACATATAACAAAACAGTTATCAAGCAAGAATTATAGTTACAATATTTATATCTATTTTATCTTCTAGCATGACTAAGGAAAACTATAACTATAAATTCTTCAACTCCATCAATCAAAGACTCTAGAAGGATGTAATATTACCTAAGTAGACAGGAAGTGCATTGTAAGGAACTTCCAAAACTCTAAAATTGACAGAGACATCTTGCTACCTGGATACTCACCCAAAGTTCTTCTGTACCATTGGGGAATCAATCTTTAGCTTATAGGCCCATAGTATCTCGCAGACTTTTCATAAAGCAGGAAATTTCAAAGACAATATAGGTAGAACTACCTATATTGACAGTTTGTCAGTACTTTCTTCTGTGTCTTACAGAATGTCTAGCAAACTCTTTCATGAAGCAAGAATCCCGAAGGATCATCTCACCTTTAGGCAAATTTATCAGTCATTTTTCCGTGGATCCTGAATGTCCAGTTCATACAGCATAGCATAAAATAGTCCAGACAAGAGCAATTTATTTCCCAAATTGCTAAAAAAAAACTCCATGAGGAACCTCCCCAATGCCCATCTTCCTCTTGAAGTAATTGGTGCTGCCAGGAGCAGATGTGTCTCATTGTCATGAAAAGACCTAACTTCTTAAAACATTTTAAATGCCATAGTCTATAGTCTTTGAAAGGTTTGAAGACTATTTATCTAACTGAAATATATCTCTATATATCTAGAAAACTTAAATAACATGAATAGAAGCTTGACTATTATAGATGACTCCCCATTAACTTATATTTCTTTTTTTTTTTTAACTTATATTTCTTAATTATACATTACATTTTTAAATGAACTGTACAAACACAATACCTTAGTCAAGAGCAGATAAATGCACATCAATAAACCAAGATCCATACCAATGTAAACCTCTGTAGCATATTCCCCCTTTAAATGTAAAGAAACAGTTATAAACAATATTTGGGAATTTGGGCATAGTTCTCTAGACTACTTCCTGCTGATTGTGGGTGCTGTTAATCAGGTCTTTAAAGGTGTATCTTATGCTAAGTTCATCTCAGCAGTTGGGTGAAGTAATTTTTGGGGGGTGTTCACAGCAACCTTTCAGTGGGTCTTTAGGCACCAAATAATATTAGTTTGGAAGCAATCCACAGGTTCTCATCCTCTGTGGAAACAAAAGAAGAACCTCTTTTCCAAAGCAACATATCCTTAGACTCAATTTTAAAGTAAAGATACCTTTATAATATAAATGCTGGTTTAGCTTAGCAGTCCATACAATGAAATGCCTCTCTTTACTTAGCTCCTTCACCATCAAAAAATTCAAATAAAAGAAAATAATATACATAATCCAGACTCTCTGTTCATATTTCATCTTTGTGAGGCTTGTTTTTACTCTATTACTTTTTAATATTTATTTTATTATCTTTACTCCTTTAATGTATGTCTGCCTGTACTCTGATTCTTTAAAGACTTTGTTTTATATTTTTTAATAAACCATTTACTTTCTTTTATAATTCTCTATACTCCTTTTCTTCTCTCTTCCAAGCCTACATACATTTATCCAATATTGTGACTCATTTAGAGGTCTTTTATGTCTGAATCTGTCCTATTGTGTATCTGCAATTCTTTTTTTTTTTTTTTTTAATTTTTTGAGACAGGGTTTCTCCGTAGCTTTTTTTTTTTTTTTTTTTTTTTTCTGGTTCCTGTCCTGGAACTAGCTCTTGTAGACCAGGCTGGCCTCGAACTCACAGAGACCTGCCTGTCTCTGCCTCCCGAGTGCTGGGATTAAAGGTGTGCGCCACCACCGCCCGGCTCATGTATCTGCAATTCTTTACTGTTCAGGAGCACTTCCTAAAATGCTAAGCACTTCTTAAAAACTTAAGCAGTGCCATGCCTTAAATAATGCCTGCTTGCCTTACCCAGTCAAGTATGGCAGAGCTGTATAGCTAAACCTCCCCAAAGAGCCAGAGACATTTGTGCTGGTGAACCAGGAAGGCCACCATTCAAAATAGTGTAGTTTCAAAACATCATGGCTTTTTTTTCTGCTACTGCTGAATCAGGAAAATCTCTCTTAATGGAGCCATGTCTCTGCTTGCTTCTAGAAAACAGAGCCCATACAAGAAAATTTTGCTACTAGACCATGCTTAACTCTGTTCTTTTGTGTCTAGGATTCCTTTGCAAGCCCTCTCAGGTTTTAAATGTATTTTAGTTGTCCACATAGGCACCAGTTTGTTGTATGGGGCTGCTTGTTCATCCTGGAAACCCAGAACCCCAAAATAATCACACAGAAACTGTATTAATTAAATAACTGCTTGGCCCATTAGCTCTATATTTAACACTTTCATATTAATTTAATCCATCTCTATTAATCTGTTTATTACCACATGGCTGTTACTTACCAGATAAGGTCCCAGTGTCTGTCTCCAGCAGGACTACTTGGTTTCTCTCTAACTCCTTCTTCTTTCTCTCATCATTCAGTTTAGTTTTCCCTGCCTACCTCTATTACCTGTGCAGGCCCAAGTCAGTTTCTTTATTAACTAATGGTATCTACAGCATACAGAGATAGTCACTAGGCAAGAAACTGCTCTTGCCTCCGCTGCTGATATTATGCTGTCCAAATTGGACAAGCATGGCACAAAACAAAGTGACTGCCAAACTTTGCATGAAGAGATATAACAATCCTTCAATATTCCTCCTTCTAAGTATTCTAGGCCTCTAGGCTAATGATGGATACTCTAGAATTGCAACAAAACCTGGGATGACTGTCCAGGTAGCCTGCTGTTTCTGTGATTGCTGCAGTTTTGCTTTTTGTTAGTTATGCATTTCCTATTTACTCAGATAATATTACATCCATCTTAGAACTTTGATGAGGTTGAAGACTTGATAGTTATAATTATAGTTTTCTTCATTACCAAATTCAGAAAAGAATCTTACATAAAATGTGTTAAGTTTATAAGATTGAGAAACATAAAAGCTTAAGTTGTTAGTCTAAGATGTTTTAAGGTTCTTTGGGATGGTAATACAAGTTATGATAAAAAAATGGTTTAGGGATAAAACTTTGAACTCAATAAGACATGATAGATAATGCTGTGGTATAATGCTCTTGTACACTGTAAAGATTTGTCCCTCATATTGGTTTAATAAAATCCTGATTGGCAAGTAGCCAGGCAGGAAGAATAGGCATGGTGAGCAGATGAGGACAATTCTGGGAAGAGGAAAGGCAGAGATGCAGTCAAATCTAGAAGTAGAGGAAACAAGATGAGAATGCTGCACTGAGAAAAGGTACCAAGACACATGGATAAACATAGATAAGAATTGTGGGGTAATATAAGTAATAAGAGCTATTTAGTCATAAGCCTGAGCAATAGACAAAACAGTTTGTGATTAATATAAGTTTCTGTTTGATTATTTGGGACTTAGGCTGTTCAACCAGGTGGGGAAGAAATTTGTGCCTACAAATAGAGCCCAATATTTGGTAAATACAACCACATAAAACCTGAAGAAAGCTTGGAAAAGAATTTTAGACAAAAAAGAATAGTCAAGTAGAGCTCCTTAAAAGCAGCATTTTCTCATGTGGACTTTGTTTGCTAGAGGAAAGCAGAAGCACTGCTTTTTTAAAAGAGGATTCCTGACTCAGAGTTAACAGTAAAAACCTTGTTACTCTTTTAAGAGGTCCTGCTACCAAACACTTAAAATATATTTATATTAATGAGCATCCAGCAACATGCTTCTTGGTGGTGGCATGGACTTAGAAACTCTGAAGAACTGTGGCAATAAATGTGGCTCCTGCCAGTACCTACACCATAAGCTAGACTCCGACAGTGGAGTCCACTGCCCAAACCATACTGCTTAGTAGATTAAAGACTCGTGTGGTCAAAAAAAATGATAGAAACACACAATAAAGACAGATTCAGTTGAAAAAAATCTAAATGACTTACAGTGTGTTTAAAAACATATATAGTCTTGGGAGAGAAAAAATAATATAGAAAGTCCTAAAAAAAGAAAGAGAGTAATTTTTTTAAAATCCATGTAAGGATGGAAAATACACAGAGAATCTTAATACTATATGTTGTTGCATTGTATTTGAATTGTTTGACTGCTGAGGGAAAAACAACAGCTGCTAAAAGATATTTGATTATAAATGCTTCTAGATTAAACCAACCTATATATTTAAAAAATATTTTTACTTCAAAATTTAAGTCAAAAGGTATGTTATTTTGGTAAAGAGGTTCTATTTTTATTTCCACAGGAAATGAGAGAATTGGATTCATTCTGAGTTAAGAAAAATCAGGTTGAATCGAGGAAGAGCCCCTGAAAAATCTCCAAAAGGAGCATATGGCCCAAATGATCCAATGTCTTAGAGAACCTCTTTTGGAATTATCTCTGATATCTACATTGAGAAGAACTTCAAGGTGATTGGTTCAGCCTCACAGAACACTCTGGTCAATATTTTACCATAATCCTAGATTTTCTCAGGGTCCCCCAACGATGACCAGTGCCCCCATTCAGCAAGAACTAGCCTTGAAAACTATGCCCATATTCCCAAACAATGGATTGTTTTTGTTTAGAGTGTTGTTTGCAAGTTGTTATGGATAATGTTCAGAAGAAAAGTAAAAAAAAAAAAAAAAAAAAAAAAATGAGATCAGTTTCAAAGTTCTTGTTTTGAAAAGAAAAAAAAAAGAGAAATGCTATGGGATATTGCTCATATACACTATAGAGATTTGCCATCCATATTGGTTTAATAAAATGCTTATTGGCCAATATCCAGCCAGGAAATATAGGTGGGGTGATCAGATAAGAATTCTGGGAAGTTGAACACCAGGGATGCAGTTGCAAGCCAGATGTAGAGGCATCGAGATGAAAATGCCTTACTGAGAAAAGGTCCTAAGCCACATGGCTTAACATAGATAAGAATTTTGGGTTAATTTAAATTGTAAGACCTAGTTGGTAGTAAGCCTGGGCAACAGTCAATCAGTTTATAATTACTATAATCCTCTGCATGTTTATTTGGGACTGAATGTCTATGGGATGAGATGGGACAGAAACTTCCATCTATAAGATAATATAGTACCTTTCCAAATTTGCCAAATAGAAATGGATTGGACATTGTTAATGCAATTCTTACTTGATAACTGCTCTTATTATATATAATTTTATCGTGATAGAGTTAAATAATGATCCATATTTTTGATAAGGGGAATATTGCAATGGTATTTTACTCTCTAAAGAAGTGTCTTTCCCAAGGCATCTTCTTATTGGTTTAATAAAGATCTGAATGACCAATAGCTAGGCAGAAAGAGGTTAGCCACGATTTCTCAAGACACAGAGGACTCTGGGAAGAAGAAAACCAGAGTCATCATCAAAAAAGAGACAGGAGGTTTAAGAAAGATGAGAAGATATGACACATGACAGAATATAAATTGATATATATTGATTAATTTAAGTTATAAGAGATAGTTGAGACAAGCCTAAGGAAAGACCAAACTTTCATTAATAGTAAGTCTCTATGCCATTATTTGTGGGCTGACAGTCCACAGAGAGTCCATACGTTGTTGCTTGTATTTTACTCTTTTGGGGGCCTACCACCCAGCTACCAATTAAGTCACACACATGGAGACATGGAGGCATATTCTTTTTTTCTTTCTTTTATTCTCTTTTCTCTTTCCTTTCTTTCTCTCTCTCTTTCTTTTTTTCTTTCTTTCTTCCTTTTTTTTATGAATGTCTGGTCTTAGCTGGGCTTGTTTCTAGCCAGTTTTTCTCAACTTAAATTGTACTATTTACCTTTTGCTTCTGGACTTTTTCCTTTCTATATTTCTGTATACCTTTCATTACTTCTTTCTCCATGGCTTGCCATTTAGCTGAGTGGCTGATCCCCCTCTCCTTGTTCTCTCTTTCTCCTCCATTTCAGATTTTTCCTTTTATTTAAACTCTCTGCCTACCAGTCCCACCTATTCTTTCTCCTGCCTTGCTACTGGTCATTCAGCTCTTTATTAGACCATCAGGTATTTTAAACAGACCAAGAATCACAGTTTAACAGAGTTAAACAAATGCAATGTAAATAAAAACAACACATCTTCATGTCATTAAACAAATGTTCCAGAGCATAAAAAATATAACATACCTTAAGATAATATTCTACAACACCGACAAGAAAGCTTGCTTCAAAAAAGGAGGAAGGCAGAACAGCATCTCTGTCTCTGCTTTCTGCCTGCACATGTGGGCTGCTACCATTCATTTCTTCCACAATACACTGTATTTCCAAGAACTGTTAGCCTAATAGGCTCCTCCTCACTTAATTGGCTGATTGTTGGATACTGTGTTACAGAAATGAGAAAAACAACTAATACAAAGAAAGGAAACCTAAGAATTTAGGGATATGCACTAAATTTTCTTATTAAAGTTAAAATTCATTTGAATTGATCACATTTAAGAAACTAAACAAAAAAAGTGGAAGAGAAATTTAATGGCTCCTTATTTTCCTGTATGATTTGTTCAATGTACCTTTTTACATAAGGGTCTGAAGCTAATAAACTTCAAGCCCCATGGATATAGTACAGTTCTGGAAGGTAGTAATGAAAGCCTCTTGTCACTACTGTAGTAACATTAGCAAGTCATTTTCTGTCTTAGTTAGGGTTTCTCAGAAGCACACATTAATTTAAATATTTCAGTACAATGAGATGGCTTAGAATGGGATTTCCAAATACTAGTAGCTGAGTAGAAACAAATGAAAAAAATTTATAACAAGTCAGTTATGAACCAAGATATCCTGGTAGACAGCTGGGGCTTAAACTCTGTGAAATTAAAGAGAAGTTTGGTTCTAAAGATTAGTATGGCATGGGATTTAATTTCTATCAACAGATAAAGAGCATAGTGGCATTTCATATATGCCAGGATGAAGTGGTGATCCACCTGACTTTACTGCAGGCAAGGAAGCATCTGCCGGGCACAAGTTTACAACTGAAGAGCCACAAGTTCTATCAATTGGAAAAGAGTTAAGATTTAAGAAAACACTAAACTAAGGCTGTAAGGTGGATGTCTTGCTACTTTATCATGGAACAACTCATAATTACTCACATTGTGTGAGAGAAACTCCCTCCTATTACATATTTGCAACTACTGTTTTTAAATGGCAGCATGAGTGTGAGTGGAATAAACTTGAGTGCATCAGTTGAGACTGAAAACAGAAATGGCATGCATTAGCTGTGCCCTTTGTCACTTCCTGTGTCTCATTCTCAAAGCACCCTCAGCTCCTGCTGCTACATCTCCAGCCTCCTACTTGGCATAGAGACCCACACTCCCATTCCTGAGCTTTCACATTCCTATGTACTCTGTCTTGGCATAGAGACCCAACTCCCATTCCTGAGCTTTAACAATTCTATGTACTATGTCTTGGCATAGAGACCCAGAGTCCCATTCCTGAGGTTTCACAATCCTATGTACTATGTCTTGGCATAGAGATCCCCACTTTCATTCCTGAGCTTTCACATTCCCATGTACTGTGTCTTGGTCAAAGAGACCCACACTCCCATTCCTGAGCTTTCACATTCCTATGTACTATGTCTTCGTCATAGAGACACACACTCCCATTCCTGAGCTCTCACATTCCTATGTACTATGTCTTGGCATAGAGACCCACACTCCCATTCCTGAGCTTTCACATTCCTACGTACTATGTCTTCGTCATAGAGACACACACTCCCGTTCCTGAGCTCTCACATTCCTATGTACTATGTCTTGGCATAGAGACACACACTCCATTCCTGACCTTTCACATTCCTATGTACTATGTCTTGGCATAGAGAACCACACTCCCATTCCTGAGCTTTCACATTCATATGTACAATGTCTTGGTCATAGAGACCCACACTCCCGTTCCTGAGGTTGCACATTCCTATGTACTATGTCTTGGTCATAGAGACCCACACTCACGTTCCTGAGCTTTACATTCCTATGTACTATGTCTTGGTCACAGAGACCCACACTCACGTTCCTGAGCTTTCACATTCCTATTTACTATGACTTGGCATAGAGACCTACACTCCCATTCCTGAGCTTTCACATTCCTATGTACTATGTCTTGGTCATAGAGACCCACACTCCCATTTCTGAGCTTTCACATTCCTATGTACTATGTCTTGGTCATAGAGACCCAGACTCCCATTCCTGAGCTCACATTCCTATGTACTATGTCTTGGTCATAGAGACCCACATGCCTGTTCCTGAGCTTTCACATTCCTATGTACCATGTCTACTTGGCATAGAGACCACACTCCCATTCCTGAGCTTTCACATTCCTATGTACTATGTCTTGGTCAGGTTGAACTTCTGCTGTGTTCATTCACAATTTCATTAAGTATGGGGGAATGGAATCTGGAAAAATTCCATGAATGCTAAATGTTTATCTTTGTATTCATGTGTGTCAAAAACTTCCTCTTCTCTTGATAGCCAGGACCAGAGCAATAACTTTGAGTCAGAATAACTTGTTTCTTTGGCTGCTTATCTGTGAAATCACAAACTGGCTATGTGCAAACCATAGCTATGATTAAATGAAACACTTATCACATCCATGGGCAGAAGCCTTTCTTCTTGTTTTTGAGATCAGTTGTAATTTGAATTCAACGTGTCCTCAAAGACTCATGTGTAAGCCGGATGGTGGTGGTGGCGCACGCCTTTAATCCCAGCACTTGGGAGGCAGAGACAGGTGGATCTCTGTGAGTTCGAGGCCAGCCTGGTCTACAAAGGGAGTTCCAGGACAGGCTCCAAAGCTACAGAGAAACCCTGTCTCGAAAAACCAAAAAAAAAAAAAAAGACTCAGGTGACCCACAGCTTGGCAGTATAAGTAGTGAAAACTTTAAGACCTAATGTGTTGTGAAGGTAAGTGATGAGGAACTTGTTCTCAAAGGTACTGTAGGATCCTGGTCACTTCCTCTTTCTTCTTGCTGGTCACAAAGTGAGCAATTTGCTCTTTCAGGCTCTTCTTCTATTATTTGATTCACTCAAGCCAACAGGACCAATGACTATGTTTGAAAACCTCTGAAATCTCAACACAAAATAATTATTTTCTTTTTACACGTTGGTTATATTAGTTAGAGTATGGCGTGTGACCTATCATCCAGAAAGTTTAAAGATGTGAGCACAGGAACAACAAATACTAGCAAACAGATACTGATTTATGTAGTTCTTACATGTCTCAGTTCTCTTTCCTCTACAGCATCATATAATGGCTCTTCCTTTTCAAAACTCAGTTCCCAAGCTAGTGCCAACATAGTTAACAAAGTGGTACAGTATATCACAAAGCCAAGTACTTCAGGTATGTAGACAATGGTATAATTAACAGGCCCTCAGACCATGTTTTTGTCATGCTAGTAGCTTCCTTGGACCACATATCACCATGTGAAATTCCATTAGGATAAGTCAGGCACTCCATGGGCTATGATTGTGATTAGGAAGGTACATACATGCTCACATTCACTGGCAATTTGAAAGTAAGCTAGCGTAGAAAACAAAGAGGCACAAGTGGTCATTGGCAGTATCTACTGCAGAGCATGAATCTCAATTTCCTCATGTGGCTCTCTGCTCCTCCCTGTTCTAGAGACAGCCGCTTCTTTTCGTGCAGTGCCAGCCTCATTCCAGAGACACGATGGTGAAGGTCGGAGTGAACGGATTTGGCCGCATTGGACGCCTGGTTACCAGGGCTGCCTTCACTTCTGGCAAAGTGGAGGTTGTTGCCATCAATGACCCTTTCATTGACCTCAACTACATGGTCTACATGTTCCAGTATGACTCCACCCATGGCAAGTTTAAAGGCACAGTTAAGGCTGAGAATGGGAAGCTTGTCATCAACGGGAAGGCCATCACCATCTTCCAGGAACGAGATCCCGCCAACATCAAATGGGGGGATGCTGGCGCCGAGTATGTTGTGGAGTCGACCGGTGTCTTCACCATCATGGAGAAGGCTGGGGCCCACTTGAAGGGTGGGGTCAAAAGGGTTTTCATCTCCGCCCCTTCTGCCGATGCCCCCATGTTTGTGATGGGTGTGAACCATGACAAGTATGACAATTCCCTCAAGATTGTCAGCAACGCTTCCTGCACCACCAACTGCTTAGCCCCCTTGGCCAAGGTCATCCATGACAACTTTGGCATCGTGGAAGGACTCATGACCACAGTCCATGCCATCACGGCCACCCAGAAGACTGTGGATGGCCCCTCTGGGAAGCTGTGGCGAGACGGCCGTGGCGCTGCCCAGAACATCATCCCTGCGTCCACTGGCGCTGCCAAGGCTGTGGGCAAAGTCATCCCAGAGCTGAACGGGAAGCTCACGGGCATGGCCTTCCGTGTTCCTACCCCCAATGTGTCCGTCGTCGATCTGACATGCCGCCTGGAGAAAGCTGCCAAGTATGACGACATCAAGAAGGTGGTGAAGCAGGCATCCGAGGGCCCACTAAAGGGCATCCTGGGCTACACTGAGGACCAGGTTGTCTCCTGTGACTTTAACAGTGACTCCCACTCTTCCACCTTCGATGCTGGGGCTGGCATTGCTCTCAATGACAACTTTGTAAAGCTCATTTCCTGGTACGACAATGAATTTGGCTACAGCAACAGAGTGGTGGACCTCATGGCCTACATGGCCTCCAAGGAGTAAGAAGCCCACCCTGGACCACCCATCCCAGCAAGGACACAGCAAGAGAGGCCCTTGGCTGCTGAGCAGTCCCTGTCCTAACTCAACCCTTGACACTGAGCATCTCCCTCACAGTTTCCATCCCAGACCCCCAGAATAGCAGGAGGGGCTTAGGGAGCCCTACTCTCTTGAATACCATCAATAAAGTTCATTGCACCCCTCAAAAAAAAAATTTCCTCATGTATTATTTGACCCAATAATAATGCATCAGAAATAATCATTATGTTATTGATATTTTATGGTTACACTGTTTTGTGATAGAAGCTAAAAAAAAATTACCCCAACTTCTAGAAAAGAAAATATATCTTAAAATCTTGAAGTTTATTTCATTTTCTATTTTACATAGCTCCCTATGGACAATGTATAAATTTAGACCTAAGAAATTAAAATTAGTTCACCTTAAAATATCTATAAATGAAAAACAGAAAATTTATTTAATAAATTTCCAAAACATTATTCTTATTTATAACATATCAAACTAGATAAAATTAATTTATTATATAATATAATTAATTGAAACAGAACATAATTGAGAAGTTTAGAGACAGGAGACAAAGGTCATGATTCTACATGTTTGAGTAATATTTTTATCTAATACATTAATTTAAAATAATTTTGTATGATTCCTTAACAATACCCTTAATTCCAAAGATTGCTAAAAGCAGTCCTTACATTTAAACTACCACTTTTTAAACCTTCAGAATTAATTTTTATGTCTCACTTGCATTTTCTTCCAGTGAAAATCAGCTTTAAACATTTTACTTTCAGTAAGTACATATCTGTTTCTGATGAAAACACAGTTTTTATTAAGTTGTGTGAATATTGGTTGACATTGTGGGGAGAAAATGCTGGTGCAACCTTAGTGAGGAGGTCACAGTGTGAAGTCAAGTCAAGTAGAAAGAAAAGGACTACTCGGAAAATGTGTGACGGGAACGTGAGTCTCCTCTGAAATTCTAAGCAAAAAGGACATCCATCTGCAGGGAGAGAACACTTTTGGGGTCCTGCTGTTTGAAGAGGGACAGCAGAGGTCTAGTTGATTAGTCCAAACAGCAGTGCATATGAGTGGTGTGAAATTGCAGAACTCTCTCTGAGAAGAATAAGAGTGTCCTTTGCCTTTGACAGATTGGTTTATAGTTAATTCCATCTTTGAAAGAATTGTTCTTCCTCTTTTCTAGCATAGACAGTTTCCAGTTCTATAAATTTTCCATATTTGTCTTTTTATCATTATGGCCAACTATAATCATTTTAATTAAATATGCATCCAAATATATATATATATATATTATTTTAAGCAAATTTTAGTAACAACTTTTATACCAAGTCACTATAAAATCTAATTGTACACTCCGAAGGCTGTTTAACTATGTACCTCTAACTAAGAAATGCCTAGTATATTGTCTCTCCCAGTGCCAATAACGTAAAAGTGAGCATAAAACTGGAGACACATCTGAAGTCCAACTGAACATACCTCAAACCTCAAAGCAGTAAGAAAAATAATGGGCAAAGTCACACTTGGATAAAATATGTAGGAAGATCCTTCATGTCCCTTACAAAGGGCAATGATGAAAAGGAAAAAGTCATTAGTGACAACAAACACCTGTCACAAGGCTTAAGGTTTGACAAACCAGGACTTATGACTATACCAGCATTCAAGATTAATGTTCTTTTTTTTTGCTCACATGGAGAACCTTGGGCATGATTAAAGATCTGTTTTTCTGTCATACTCTCATGCTCTGTCCATAAATAAAGATATTTCTTTTTCATCACCATTAGAAAAGGCTATTCCATATTCCTGTTTTCACATTCAAAAAAAAATGTTATTATAAGGGAAACTGTAGGTATCTCACTACAAACACACACACACACACACACACAAGTACATACTCAAAGAGAGAGAGATTGCATGCACAGTATGTTTACATTCTTAATTACTTCACTTGTAAATGCCATTTTCGTATTACTAGAGATGTCATTGCTTTTATTCATATTCCAGAGAAAATACTTAGAAAGCAATGTTTCAGAGTAAATGGCACTTTGAGGAGTGTCTATGTTAAAGTACTTTGTTTTTTTTCTACTCATATTTCCAGCCACTTTGGAGGACACTGTGCTGAGTAAAAGAAGACATGCATAGATAAACACTTCATAATCTCATTTGTATGTGGAATCTCAGAAACCTGAGCTTGTCAATGTCAAGCGTGTATTTTACATTTTGATAGGACATTGTAATTAACTCACTTTCAAACAAATATGAACACAATAGATAGTTGTCTTTCTGCTATAAGTATAAGAAGAAGGGAGTGTGAATTCTTCAGACTCTTTACTTTCCAGTAATAATTTCAGAGGACCCTGTTGTCTCAGTTTGCATGCCCAGTATGCAAAGTTCCATAACTACTTACTGACTATATGGACAGAAGCAATGTATTTGTCTATCGTGTTACTGCAATGCAAAATTCATTTGTTATGAAAGCTGACACAAGTCTTACAAATACAGTCTCAAGCACAGCATGCTCCTAAGATAACTCCATTTGTCCAATCTCACTTGTCTCAGCACACAGAGCATCAATCACTGTACTTCGAAGGCAAAACCTTGGTGTTACCAATAGCAACTTGCATTTATAAAGTTCAAAACAACTAATGGCAACTCCTCGCCTAAATCCCTGCATCTGTTTGTCAGTGAACTGAGATAAAATTCCAAATTTCTTACTATTATCCTACTCTAACTATGAAACACTCTTGTTGCTGCAGACCTAATCCTTAGAGCCCAACTTTCCTGGCTGCCTTTCAGCTCATAGACACCAAACTCCTTCCCCCCGCCCCAAACTCTGAATTCTCATTTTTTGATCTGGTTAATTCAGGACTCAATTCAAATACTTGTTCAGTATGGTATTTACAACCTCACTGTGTGACTCAGGCCCCTATTTCTCTCTCATTATTTTTCCTCTATAATAGCTTTTTTTTGCCAGTTTTCACATACATACAATGAATATAATCACACTTATACCTTATGACTCTCTCTTGCCCTCTTCTACTTTGTTTCTTAACTTATTTGTAGTGGTGAAGATTGAACAGGGTCTTGTGTATTTATAGGCAGACACTCAGTCACTGAGCTGTATCATAGTCCTATAGTACTTATTATATTTAGAAACATGTATGTATTTTCCTTTTCTAGCTCAATGTCTAAGCATCTACTGTGCAGCTTTCCATACAAGTAGCAGAATACTATATGCATGTGATTTATAAATCAACGTACATATGTCAGCTGGACATGCTAGCATACACATGTGATTTTAGCACTAGAAGGTAGAAGCAAAGGGATTAGAAATTCAATGTCAGCCCCAGCTACACAACAAATTTGAAGTCAGCCTTGGCTACATGAGACCCTGTCTTGAAAAGTCTACAAAGTATACAGACAAATATGGTAAATTTTCAAACATATTTAATAACGGTATTAAGCAAATAAAGATTTAAAATACTATAATAAATTGAAAACAAAAAAACCCTGCACAGTAAAAAGGATGATGTCTGGCTCTAATCCGTGTATGGGTCTTTTTACATTCCTCAACAAATACTTATTTAGCAGTTGAATGACTAATAAGCATAGGCAATTCACTGTCCTTAATTAGTTGAAATTATTTTATGTATGCAAGAGTAACTAAAACTATATTTATAAAAACAAATTAGTCTAGGCTTGCATTACTAGACAAAAATCAATTCATATATAATAGCGTCTATTTGCATATAAACAATGTTATAAAGAGTTCTAAAATTATGTTGTCTCTTTTATAAAGGTTAAATGGCCTCCTCCATCTTCTTTAAGCTATTCATCAACTCAGTGAAAACTTTCCAGATAATGCAAAAAGAAATGTCAGCCAGCAAACAATCACAAATTCCAAATTAAGTAGAATCTGAATTAATAAGGGCTTCATCTTATCTGCAAACCAACAAAAATCACTTACAACGTTTAAGGTCACTAATTTCATTTTTAATGATAAATTTGACTTTTAAGCAAATTTATTTTCATCAGTGATTCTCAAAGCTTGATGGCACATCATAGCGTGGAAGTTATTAAAATAATAATTGTTATTAAAAGTAATAGTTTTACTATAGTAGACACATTTTGATAATCTTCAGATTGTAGTTGCCTTCTTGTTACCGTTATTCAATCCTTCCTAGACAGATTAAAAATAGAAATTCATTTTCCTACTTGGAATGAAATATTTCATATATAATAAATAAGATACAATATTTTATTTAAAACAATTCTAATTTTCTATCCTACTGCTATTTTTTTCATTTCCTCACTTCTTTGTAAACAGTAAAAAATGTCACATATTTCAGTAAGAAGCTATTAGAAGAAACTGAGAGAAGCTTAGAGGCTACCAATCTCTGCTATCTCCCGTTCATTTCTTGGCAAACAAAGCAGGTAGGACAAGTTGAGGAATGAAATTCAGTAGCTGAAAGCAGTTACTAGTAAGAGCCAGTCAAAAGTCAGTGTTTGGTCACACATTTATACAAAATGTTATAAATTTAGGAGGAAACAGGCTTCACACCCATCTCCATGTAGTTCAAGGACGAATATGGAAAAGAGATTTTACACCTGTGAACATGTGAATTTACCCTTGAAAATATATTAAATGATAAAATTTCAAAGCATAAGTATTTTAGTCATACTTTAGCCACAAATTAATATCTTAATAAGCAACAAATAAAAATACATTAACTTTAACAATATCAATTCAGTTCTGTATCCAAACTGGATAAGGGTGAGCAAAAGCCTCACACTTCACTAACAGGAACACATGAGGCCTGTGTGACTCCTGCCAGCCTTGAGCTCTGCACTCTTGAATCTTTTGTGGCTATTCTACATTTAAAAGAAAACAAAACAAAGCAAAACACACACACACACACACAGTTATTCAGGACAATGTAGAGAATGACCATTAAAGGAAGTTAAAATTTAAGATTTTATTGCATGTGTCAATACCGAGATCCTTATTGTTGTGAAAATTTAAGTTTTTATTACATGTGTAAATACTGAGATCCTTATTGTAGTGCACACTTAGAACATTAAGACATTATATGTTAACATTATACGAAGAACAAAAAAATGTAGATGGAGCAATCAAAATTTACATAGAATATGCATATATATGTATTAGTTTACACACACGTAACATAGTCAACTTCAGTCAGGACAGTTCAAACTAAAATGAGTATCTTTTCTTAATACCACAGAGTTAAAATATCTGAAAAATCCAACACATTCTTAATATGCACATATTCCAGGCCCAAATAACATTTTTAGTTGTGTGTGTACCAATTTATTTAACATAATATAAAGAGCAGTATCTGTTCAGTTTCTCTTGTTAAATATACTAATTATCTTTTATTCCGGTTTCCAGAACAATTATCAGTTCACATCTAGAGGACAAATGAGAGCACAGTTTAATAATTGCCGTCAGCCTAGAAAGTGTCACGTAGTAATTCAACCAGGAGATGCTCAGAAGGAAGGCGTGCTTCTGTTTTTCTTTCTACTTTCATTTTAGTGAATATTCTTAATAATATTATTATTATAGAAAGCAGAGTATATACTTACACAAAAATGCAGAGAAACTGGTACTGGTGGTACAGGCTTGAATTTCAACCTCTGAGGCTTAGGTGGAAAGATCCCAAGTTCAAGACCAGCATAGAAAGTCTTTCAGGGTCCTGTCTCAGAAAGTATAAAAGAGGGCTAGGGTCATATTTAGTGGTAGATAACTTACCTCACATGCAAGAGGATTTGTTAATCAGCACCACATACACAGACAAATAGCAGGCATACTGACAAATTATTTCTAAATACTAGAAATTAGCCTTCCGAGGGAGAGACTGGCAGGCCATATTTAGGTGCACTTTTATTGTAGTGATTATTTACTTGCCTAATAGCATTATAGGATTATTTTGGTTCTTCAGCTTTTTCTAGAGATTTTATTCCCCTTTAATTCAGTTTTCTCATGATTTACACATTGTTACATGCTTGAAACTTTCATTCCAGACCACAGGAATATAGCCAAATATTGTGCCAAAATAGGTCATGTGGTTGTTTTTGACTAGAGCATATAAATTTCATATTTCTAGCATATTACAATCTAATAGGTGTGTTATTTACAGTCCCTGTTGTGGTTTCAATAGGTAATGTGGCCTACAAGGCCATGTATCAAGTGCCTATTCCCAGAAGGTGGTCCTTTTCTCATGCATGGGCTTAGGAAGTGGAAGCTGTTTTGGCAGAGAGAAATCATTCAGATGAGCCTCTGCTTCCTCTGCTTCCAAGTACTGGACCAAGTGTTTTAACAAATGTCTCTATCACAGGTTTCTGCTACCATGAGTTCTGTGCTGTCTTTAGCACAATAATTGAACCAAAAACTCTAAACCCAAGTAAGCCTTTTCCTCTTAAATTGTTCCTGTGAGGTATCTTTTGTCATAGAAAGAAACTTTATACCCTTACACAACACACACACACACATACGCGTCCCTAAACGTGCTTGGGAGCATCTTAGCTCAGTCACCCACAGAAATGTTCCTTTCTTGGTATAATTAATAAAGAAAGTGATTGCTGAAAGCTAAAAGTCAGTAGTTTTGTAAAAACAAAATTGGAAGATGTCATGCCAATGGAACTTTCTGGGATGAACAATTTCTTCCTTTTATGAACACTATCACTTCTTTGAGAAGCAGAGTCAATCCTCCCCAACCTTGACACTGCCTTGCCAATGAAGTTTATGTGACATTCTAACACCCCTGTAACCCCTCTCAGCAATGTTCATGGCATCTTTACTAGGGGATAGCTGTACTTCACTTACCCATTAGAACTTCTCATTTGTTATAATTTTACCATGGGATTATAGCAATCCCAATACAACTTTGGGTTCCATTTCTACATTGAAACTCTATATAGGTAGCCCCCATCACCAACTGTCTTATCAAGAATGCCTGCATGCCTTGCTATAGGTTTTACCTCAGAACACATATTTCACCTTGGATTTGGGGAGATGACTTGTCATTTAACCTCATAAATTAACCTCGATCAGCTTCAAGCATTTTAGCTTCACTGTTTTCATCTCCCTTACCTTTTGTAAGAGTCAAGGCTTTGTTTTAAAGTTGACTTTGGTTTAAGGGGTGGTAGCGGTTTTGCTCTTCCGTCCAGACTGTGAAAACCCTTCCCACATCAGCAACAGGGTACCTTACTTATTCATCTATGGGCTCATTGTTGTAGCACTTTTAATTTCTTTTAAAACATGACTTTTTAATTTACAAATATGTAACTGTTTATCACAGCTTTCAACATCCCTTCCTCCCTATGCTTAATTATTTAGTTATTATTTAAGGTGAAGGGCATGGAACTCTTTTACTTGAACAATTCAGGGCCACTTCAGGGTTACTATTTAACATACTTTCAAAAGCATTGTTTCTGAGGTAATAGGGAGGCTGACCAGGTAACTGGTCAGCGAAGTATATAAAACACACACAACATTTATCAATTAAGTTCACTATCTTACACTGGCACCATTAAATGGCACCTTACAATGATTACAATAGTAACATGAGAGACTATATGTCACAGATCATCATGCAAAATAATGAAGTTTGAAATATTGAGAGAAATTCAAAACAGTGACATGAACACAAAAAGTGAGATCATGTTATTGGACAAATGGCACTAGTAGTTTTGCTTGAATCAAAACTACCACTCACCTTCATCTCTTAAAAAAATTTCCACATGAAGTGGTGTGGGAGGTCCTTCTGTCTATGTGCAGCTTTCATTGGTTAATGAATAAAGAAACTGCCCTGGCCTATTGATGGGCAGATCTTAGGTAGGCAGGAAAGACAGAACTGAATGCTGGGAGGAAGAAGGGCAGAGTCAGGAGGAACGCAATGGAGCCACCAGAGACAGATGGTGGGAATTTTACCCTGTAAGCCACTGCCATGTGGCAATGTACAGATTAATAGAAACGAGTTAAATTAATATGAGTTAGCCAATCAGAAGCTAGAGCTAATGGGCCAAGCAGTGATTTAATTAATACAGTTTCTGTGTGATTATTTGGGGTATAAGATAGCCAGGCAGCCAGGATGAACAAGCAGGTCCTCATCCTACAATGAAACACACATAAGCAGAATGTAATAACAGTGACTTATAAATAGTTTTAAGTGAGTAAAGGCAAGAGACAAAATTCTACTCTACTGACAAGTCAAGTGAGTCACAGGTCTGAGCTTCTCTGGCTTACACAATTCTTTGAGCTGATGCTAGTTGCAATGTTGATGATGACTGTGATGATGATTTGGCAACTTAGAAAGCCCCCAGGTCTAAGTTTTATGAGGCTTTCTATGAGACACAAAACCAAGAGTGAACACTCTGAGACTAGGAATTTGGGAGTACAGACCATCAATACTGAGGAATTCAGCTTAAGAAAACAGAAAGCACAGGACACCTCACACTGTAGAAAGCCTTAGTGCCAGGTTGAAACGTGAACTGGCAGAGGAGACAACACATAGAGGATTTTAGTCAATATGGTATTGAAAGTATATAAAAAGAAACTTCTCCATAAAAAGAGCTTAGTGTGTGTAAAGTACTAAATAAGATCAAGTAGACACATAGGACTAGTGCAGAATAGAGTTATTTTTTCAGGCAGTTCTTCAGAGCCAATTGCTTAGATCTTCATTAGATTCACTTCTTATACCTCCCCTTACTTTAGAAATGCTTTAAGGTGACAGTATATACAAAACAGAAAAGCACATAAAAATTTAAATAGAAAAGTAAGAGGAAAAATGAATACCAAAACAGGGGAGGTTAATTTTTTAAATACATGTTTTAAAATGTTATCTATTAGCTAGACAAGGACTACAAATTTCAACTTCCTAGCATCCAGCCAAGTACAAACAGGAGCATTAGTTATACTTAACTGGTATTGTATATACTATAAAACTTGTTTCTAGGAAAAAATACAAATAAGTACTTGTTTGTGATCCCCTTTGGGGATTTCTCCATAAGTTCTCTCAGAGAACGAATTATTACTCTAGGCAACAGTCTTATAATGTGCATGGCAATATATATCATTGTATTGCTCCATGCAAGATCTTTCCCACATGTCTTAATATGGCTGTGTCATAGGGCAGATAATACAAAATCAATAGAAAAAGGGACAATAAAATTCAATCTGCATGAGAACCTCCCTAATGTACTGGGTTTGTTGTTAAGGCCCATAGAAATGGTTCTACTCCAATTTGAAGTAAATAAGGCCAGAGAGTTTGAGCCTTTTATTGACTCTACAAGGTTAAACAACAGGATGTTTGTCCTAAGGTAAAATTGCTGTATGTCTTGTCTAGATATCGGGACATTTGGCCTAAGGCATTGACTTAGGCCATAGTTATTAGATGTTTAGTATTAAAAAAGTAATCATTCTTGTATCATGATAAAAAAAAGTCTTTTTCCCTCCCCTTTGGCTGGGTATGTAAATGGGCTATATAAAATAAACTCAGGGTGGATTCAGTATTCACTGGAAAGCCCTCCCAACTCTATCTGCAGTCTCTGGTCTACTTTTTCCTCAATGCACACTGCACACCTCAGGAATGTGTGGACATTTCATCTCATGCTGAGACTACTTAGAGGAGAACAAAAAACATATTTTAGTCACTTTTTTTTCTTCATTTTCTTTCACAAGAGTTTGGGGAATAATGAGTAACACTTTCTTGAATGTCCCATGAGTACAGAAGTATTTTAATTGTGAACAAACTGAAACTCCTAATAAGTATATGCAAACTTCGATAAGTACTTTGTTGGATCACAGTCTAAGAATGAAATTGTGTGAGAATTCCGAGTGTTCATGACAAAATAAGACATGAGTCTTGTGACCTCTGTTTATGCAGAACAGAGAATTGTCTTGGAATGTGTTTTTGTGTTTCTCCCAGGTGTAGTGGAAAGAAGTGCATTTCCTTAGCTATTGTTTTTCATATGCCTCTGGAAAAACATGCTTTTGCCACATTTGGCTTGTCCTTGTGATTGCACACTTTACTCAGGTGACTTTTCTTAATCCACAGTTTATAAAATGTCTGATGCTCAATATAAAGTTGGCAATTGCATGAGACATTAACATACCTCACTGTAGGTCTTGCTCTCCCAGTTTCATTCTGCCGACTAAATCGGTAAACAAAGTGGCACCACTAACCAGGGACCTGAAGTTGAATGTAGGATTAGAGAGTAGAGACCCTCACATAAGGAGATGAGTGAGCACAGTGGGTCAGAAATCAGAGAAGGCTTTGCCTTATGTTGAGTATGTTTATCATTTCTTAAAGAAGAGTAGAATACATGTATCAAAATCACAATCACTAGATTGCTTGTAGGGTGAAAAAGGCCAATGGGGAAAAAAAATCCTGCCCCTGGCTAGATCCTGGATATGGACCAAGAATAAACACCCTGACCTTGACTTGACCTGAGGATCAGGGTTTGAAATCTCACCAATACCCGAGTTTGCCCCAGACTCAACTTGCATAATCCTACCAAACCCTAAGCACAAAATTCCACTAATTCTTTAGTTTGCTCCAGAATCAAACCAAAAAACTCACCAATCCAAAGCCACCCTGGAAAGCTACCCCCTTTCCCAAGAAACCCTACATATATACTCTGTACCCTGTTCAGTTTGCTACTGCTTCTCACCACAGAGACAGCCACCGTACTGGATTTTTCCTTCCCAATAAATCTCTGGAGTGGAGTTTGTTGTGCCCTGTGCGACTTTCTCCAGAGCAGAGCCTAGCAGCAGCAATTTAAGCAAAACAGAACTGTAACACTTTTGCCAAAAGCTTTCCCCAAGAGGAACAGGGTTTTATACTCCAGGGGGCTTGAGGGGAGCTCCAACAGTTTTTCTAGGGAAACCCTCCCCTAGGGAAGCAGAGTTGTTACTTTTACATTAGGGAAACTTTTCTATGGAGCAGAGCTAGTCATAAACTGCTATGCTTGCAGTGACTCTGCTACTCCGTGTCTCCCGAATGCCAGGATAACTTTCTATCCAAGCTGTAATGTTTACATTGCTTGCAAGTTGTTTATGATTATAATCCCTGGTTTCCAGAAAATGGAACTTTGGAAGAAGAAGTATAGGGCATAATGTAAAACAACACTGAAAAGGAAGAGCCACATTCAATTTGGGTCACTTGGACATTAATTCAAACTGTTATTAAAATACTGAAAGAAGATAAGAAGGATATTAATCATGACAAAGAGATGGATAATTCCTTGACTAAATATAAACTGGTGATCAAACTTTAGAACTGATAAAACAGTCAAAAAAGGATTTTTCTTATGCAGGCAGAATCAAAAGTGAAAACATGCTACCTAAGCTCTGTTACTGAAGCCTCTTTTAAATAAGTATCCTCTATTGACTGAAGATGACCCTGACGCGTGGGGTGAGGAATATGATCATCTAATCTTGAGTTCTCTCCAATTTTTGATGAGGATTTAGAAGAGCCTTTGAAAATTCTAACTTTAGAGCCTCGACAAGCTAAGACACAGCTTCAAACAGTTAAAAGGAAGGTGTTTACCAATTCTTCCCCAATGTCAGGATTTCCAGCTCGATTTCAGCAAAATCTAAATGTTTATTTACTGTTAAGTTTCGAGAGAAGCCCCCAAAGAAGACCAACAACCATATATGCAGTAACAAGATCACTTTATTAACTGAAATGTTGAAGTGGCACTTGGTGACCCTCAAAGTAGGTCACAAGCTTCTTTTAAACGGAGTTAGGAGGATTCCAGGGTCTGAATGGTAGGAGGTCCTAGTGGTTAGGGACCTTCCAGCAGCAGAGTAGAGAAAGCTATCTTTAGTTATCAGGAGATTGTGATTGCCTGCTGAGCAAGCAAAGGGACTTTGGAGACCTGCTGAGTCAGCAGAAGGGGTTCTGGGGTGCCTGCTGAGTTAGCAGAAGGCTATGGGACACCTGCTGATTGGTTGTTCCTAAGTTGTGGTTTTCCTTGAAACTGTCTAGCTCTGTTCCATTTTAATGAACCAAAACTAAGGCCTAGTCTCTATTAGGACTACTAGGAGAACCTGTCTGAGCTTTGGTCTGCCCACCTCCAAGTTCGTTCAACTATTATAGTAGTGTGTGCACATGGGAAAAGACTTACTTCACCATTACCACTTTTTATAATATGTATCCTATGATTATTCAAGAGTCTCTAGAGCAGTGGTTCTCAATCTTCTTGATGCTTGTGGCCCTTTAATACAATTCCTCATGTGTAGTTACCCCAACCATAAAACTGTTTTTGCTGCTACTTTACAAGTGTGATTTTGCTACTGTTATGAAAAGTAATGTAAATATCTGTATTTTCTGATGATCTTAAGTGATCTCTGTGGTCATGACCCACAGGTTGAATATCACTGCCTAAAGGAACAGAACCAAGAGAAAGGAATGTGTGTTTAAAGAGGATTTATTAGTTTGATTTTAAGAAATACTATCACAGTGGTTCAACCATGCCTGTCTTTACACAGGCTGAAAACCTCAAACTGTGCAGTGTATAAACCTGGATGCCTCAACAGTCCCAGTCTGGCAGTGAAAGCATTAAGGAGAGCTGAGGTCCTTCTGTCTACACTGAAAGCTCAATGAAACTGGACACTAATATCTGCAAAGGAGTTACAGCAGCGGCAGTGGCAAGCAAAGTTGACCATTTTTTAGCAATAACCAAAGGTGTAATAGGAGGCTGCTTCACACATAAACCATATTATTTGCAAAACTGTTTGGCCAATAGCTTAAGCGTATTTCTGGCTAACTCATATCTTAAATTAACCCATCTCCATTAAGTATATCACCACGAGGCTGTGACCTACCCAGTAAAGTTGCTGCATCTGTCTCCAGTGGGGCTACATCAATTCTTCTTGACTCTGTCTCGTTTCTCCCAGCATTCAGTTTAGTTTTCCCCACCTAGCTCTGCTCTACCCTATCACAGGCCCAAAACAGCTTTTTTATTAACCAATGGTATTCACAGCATACAGAGGGGAATCCCACATCACTTCCCATTTTCTGTTTAAATAAAAAGGTAGGTTTTAACTTTAACATAGTAAAATTACATGTAACAAAACAGTTGTCAAGTAAGAATTATAGTTATATTTATATCTATTTTATCTTTTATCATAATTAAGGAAAACTATAACTATTACTACATATCATTCAATTCCATCAAAGACTCCAGAAGGATGTAATATTATCTAAGTAAACAGGAAGTGCATTATGAGCAAATTCCAAAATTCTAGAATTGACAGAGACATCTCACTAAGTGGACAGTCACCCAAAATTCCTCTGTATCATTGGAACATCCAATCTTTAGTCTACAAACCCATAATATCCAGCAGACTTTTCTACGAAACAGGAAATTTCAAAGACAATTCCACTTATATTGGCAGTTTGTCAGCCACTTTCTTCTGTGTCTTACAGAATGCCTAGTGACTATTTCATGAAGCAGGAACCCTGAAGGACCATCTCACCTTTAGACAAGTTCAGCAGTCAAGTCTCTGTGGGTCCAGTTCATACAGCATAACTTCAAGCAGCCCAGGAAAGAGAAGCTTCTTGCTCAAATGGCTAGCAAACTCCATGAGGAGACTCTTCGATGCCCGTCATCTTGATGAAGTTGATTGGTGTTGCCAGAAGCAGATGTGTCTCATTGTCAATAAAAGTCTTAAGCTCTTAAATCATTTAAATGCCATATTCTGAAGGTCTCTGAAAGATTTGAAGAATACCTATCTAACTGAAATATATCTCTATATATTTAGAAAACCTAACTTATGTCTATAAACTTGATTACTATAGATGACTATTAATTTGTGTTGCTTAATACTGTATTGTATATACAGTATAACAAAAATTGACCTTAAATTTGTATCAATAAACCAAGATCCATACTAATGCAAATCTCTATAGCATATCACCCTTTAAGTGAAAAAAAAAAAACATTTACAAACACTATTTAGGAATATGGGCATAGTTCTCTCCAAACTGCTTCCTGCTTTTTGTTCGATGCGGCATAATAACCAGACTAGCTTAATATGAAACAGCAAAATATAATGAAGGGATAGCTTACAACACCAGGGATCCAGCGATGGGCAGGAAATACAAAAGGGACTGGCGGGGCTCATCCCTGCCAGATTTATACGTAAACATTAGCCCGAGGTGAACATGACCCCCATTGGGCTGGGCTTCCAGTACATTTGTCAGGTGAAGTAATTTTTGGTAGTGTTTACAGCAGCCTTTTGGAGATTATTGGTCCATCAAACCAAACTAGTCTGTAAGGATTCCACAGGTTCTCATTTTCTGTGGAAACAAAAGAAGAACCACTTTTCCAAAGCAAAATATCCTTAGACCCAAATTTTGAAGACAAGATACCTTTAAAGTATATATGTTTTTTACTTAGCTCCTTCACAGTCAAAAAATTCAAAGAAAGCACAATAAAATGCATAATTCAGACTTTGTGTATTTATGTGACTTAGTTTTCTTACTCTATTACTTTTTACTCCTTTACTCTATGATGGTCTGTATTCTGTCTCTTTAAAGACTTTTTTTTTTATAAAACATTTACTTCTTTTTCTAACTATACTCATTTTCTCTCCCAAGGCTATGTACATTTATCCAAAACTCTGACCCATTTAGAGGTCTTTTTTATCAGAATTTGTCTTTATTGCATGTCTGCAATCCTTTTCTGACCAGAAGCACTTCTTAAAAAGCTAAGCAGCATTACTATGGCTAAGGCTGCTTTGCCTTTTGGCTCCACCCAGTCAAGCATGTTGGAGGTCTGTTCATTGCTTCTGAGAGCCATTCTCTGCACCCCAAATCCAAGGTTGGGGCACAGCAAGTCTATGTTGCCAATAAGCAAGTTGTAACACTCTGCTCACAAACCCTATTTAAATGCTTCATAGCTGGACCTCTACAAAGTGTCAGAGTGCTGGCAGCATGGCCCAGGAAGCTGCCAGTTTCAAAACCATGTGGCATTTTTTTCTGATATCACTGAATCAGAAAGACCTCTCCTAAAGGAGCTGCAGCAGGCCGCCAGCAAGCAAAGCCCATTCAGAAAAAAAATGTGACTAAACTTTGTTTTTTTACTGTCTAGAATTCTTTTTCAAGCCCTCTCAGGTTTTATGTGGATTTAGCTAGCACATGTTCCATGCCAATTTGCAGTAGGAGGCCAATTGTTTGTTCACTCAGCCCCAAAATAATCACACAGAAAACATTTTATATGCAATACTATTTGGCCAATACCGTAAGCATATTTTTGGCTTACTCATATCTTAAACTAACCCATCTACATTAATTTGCATATCACCACAAGGCTGTGGCTTACAGGATAAAATTCCAGTGCCTGTATCTGGCAGGGCTACATGGTTTCTGCTTGACTCCACCTTTTTTCTCCCAGTCTTCAGTTTAGTTTTCCCCATCTTGCTCTGCTCTACCGTATCTCAGGCCCAAAATAGCTTCTTTATTAACCAATGGTATTCAGAGCATACAGAGGGGAATCCCACATCATGAAGGCTAGTGAACAAGCAGGCAAGAATCAGAAAGCTTTCCCTTTGATGCCCTTTTATCTGTGCTGCCAGTGGAGGGGAATGCCATATTTAGGAGAGTCTTCCCACCACAGTTAGCCTGATAGAGGATGCCCAGATAATTTACAATTAAAATGAGCAAGCATACATAGTAAAACTAAATATTGTAATTAAATATATATTACCTTAAAATTTTATGCTAATATGAATATTAGTAATTGTATTCATGAGAAAAGATTTCTGTAATTATAATTGAATTAAAATTTTTGTATTTTGTTCAAGATACCAAACTAAATTCAGCTGTTTTCATTTACTTATGCTTCAATAACAAAAAATCAAAATATTGGCTTTCCTGAGCATTAAATAAAATGTATTATCTATGAGATAATATATATAAATAACAAGCAAACTATATAGATGAATATATGTATACATATATGTATATTTATTTGTGCTTATCCTGGGGCCTAAATTAACCCAGGATATCCTTGGGATATTGATAATATTACCTCTCACATCTTTAGCTAAAGTCAGATAAGGATAAATATTCCTGAGACAGATGGAGAACAAAGGCCTGAGGCTTTAGGAAAGACCTTGAGAAAGGTCTTGGGAGTCTTCAAGAAGACTCCTATTCCTTGAATTAGAAATATTTGAGTGTTTCCAATATGTCTGACAACACTCCTAGAGTCATTATGGTGTCAATTCCAAATAACTGAAATATACCTTCACGGACTTTAAGAGTGCCTTGTCAAAATGTTGCATGACTGGGAGACAGGTAAAAGAGGAAATGAAGAGTTGAAGATTGTTATAAGTTGTGGAATTCCAGAATCAAATAAGTTAGTGGAATGTACCTAGACACTCAAAATATCCTTGAGAATTATGGCAGGAGTCAGGCATTCATTCCTCACTTGGGGTGCAAAAACGAAATCCACTTCATAGGCACAAAAAATCACATCATTTTAAAAGCCAACAAGTCCTTCCTTCCCACCGGAAAGTTGGTGCCAACATACTTTATTTGGTATTTTGCTGACAGCCTATCAGTGGATAAACTAAGGGATGTGCTACCTCTGCTGCTACATACAATGTTCCCACTCCCTCCCTGTCCTTTCCCTGCATGGAATTTTTTTAGTATTTGAGCTGAGAACATCTGTTTGCCCTCAGTGTATGCAAACTAACTGTATTTTGCTTGTCCCTTTGTCTTCAAGCAATATAAATTAGCCTGGTACCCCAATAAACAAGATGACCCAGATGCAGACTCCTGGTTTTTTGTTCCTACTTACTCACAGCCATGGAACACCTTAACCTGGGTTCTCCTCTGGCTCCTAATACTTCCTGTACTCCATGCATGGAATCTTGGGAACATCAGCAATGAGTATCAAACAGAAAGCATCTGCCAGTGGTTCAGTGATGGGGTTGAAAATTCATCAGCTGAGTGAATCTGGAGAGCTCACTCTGAATTGGTGGAGAAATAGATTCTCTACCAAGTTGTATATTATAGTGTTTATAGTGTTAGTCACATCTCTTAAGGAATCAGTTATGAGTTTATGGAATTAATGCTTTTCTCTTACAGAAGATCTGGAACACGTGAACGTCTCAAAATCCCCATATTCTTACTCCAGGTCTCCTAGTCTTGGAATAACTTGTGATGTGTACCAAGTTTATATCAGCAGAATCCCAGGCATAATAGTGGCCACTGGTTTTTTAACTAATTTTTATTTGCTTGCAATTAAGTTTCATTATGATTTTTTAAAACAAAGATCCCTATGTTTTCTTTCCTGTCACTGGCTTTCTCATACCTTTCTGTCCCTAATAGATTCCTTTGCATGTTCATGGAGATTAATTTTCTTGACAAAATGATTGATATTGTGCACACCTAAGAAGGAAGCTCACTGTGGTGCACCCATTTCAGACTCTGGACCCCTATGCATGTTGTCATGTCTATTGCTGTCTTTTCACCCAGTCCTATTTGGTGAATTTCTGCGTGTCTTCTATTCTTATCAAAGTTAAATATCACATTTATCGTCTGCACCTGCTGAGCAACTCTGCAGATAGATGTCCTCCTTCTGTCAGTTGCTTGTTGCTCATTAGAAAAACCTGCTTCAGAACACAACCTACCTTTCCACACTAGGGAGACTTCTCAGAGAAACACCAAGGGGCATGTATAATTTTACAAATGGCAAGCTAGTTTTTATAAAAAGAAAATTTTTATTACCTATTATACTTTCTGAAACAGTTTATTAAATATTTTGAATACACAAACCAATGAATGACAAAGAAAATCAGTCTGCCTTTATCCTTACTAATTGTATATCTTTATTATATTCATTAAATGATACTGTTTTAAGTTTGTGTATATATGCATATATATATTCTACATAATATTTTACTACCATTGTGATATTACTATTCCCTAACCTATGATATTCTACAGTTTGAATTTAAATAGTTTTTTAATAGACACATCAAATTTGTATGCTGAATACATTTTATTAAAAAGTGTTTTGACCTGGAATTCACATTTCCTTTTTGTGGTCAATGATAACTAGACTAAGATGTCCTAAATTAAATACAAGACACCAAATTGATTGAAGCAAGCTTATGAGGTTGTTTAAAATTCTGACTGCTTTTAATTTTTCCATATAATTACAACAAGAAAATGGAAGAAGCACTTTTATCCACTGTTAAGCAGGCATGAACTTTCAACCCTGGAAGTTCATAATTTTCATAAGTGCCAAATGGATGTTACTACTCATCCACCACTGTCATAGGTTATAGAGCAATTAAGACCTTTTCAAGAGATCATAATGATCATTTTTTCATTGGAATACTATTGCAAGAAACAAATGACATTCTGATATGTTTAAGTCATTTTAATGATTGGATTGGAAGAAAAAACATGCAGGACATTAAATGACCCAGCCATGAAAAGCTCAAAAGATGCCCAAGTCTCAGTTTGCCCTAAGGCAATGCCTGGATTCAAGAAAGACCACAAACAGAAACCACCCATGCACCACCCTGGAACAGACCATCCAAAGAAAATTCCTAACTTTCCAACCATTGTAGATACGATCACTTGCCAGTACACACCCATTTTTTTTCATGAAGACAGCCCTAGACAAATGTCAGCCAATCAGGGGTCCTGAACCTTAGAAGTCCCTTACCCCAACCTCTGCTATCATAAAAACACCACCCCAACTGAACTTGGGGTTCTCCAATTGTGCCCATACATTGGACACATGTAGAGTCTGAGTTTGAACTTGAATAAGAATAAAGGAATTTTGCTTTTACATACAGGACGCAGTCTCTTAGTTCTTTTTTGGAGGGACTCCATGATCTGGGCATAACATTGGGGCCTTGTCCAGGATCTCTAAAGCCCACTGGGACCACCAGTCTGTACAGCCCTCAGCCAGCCAGTAAGTTTTCTATGTTTACCTTTTCTTTTGTGTTTTTCTGTTTTGGATACACTTCTGTAAATGGGCCGAGAATTTGCGAAAGCTTGTTAATGGGCTGAGCAGGCATGCATGAAAGGATTACAGGCAGGGTACCCAAAAAGAAGTTTCAAGACCCATATGTATGGAAATGGATCTCTCTGGCTAATTTGGGTCCCAGGACCAGATCCTTCTATTTGAGATCGAATTCCTCTGGTTTCTGTAAAAAGACAAGTGGGTCGCATGTTCATTCTGGTTTGGAGCTTGAGTCTTAGATTCAGTTTTGCCTCCAAAGGACTCTGTATTGTTCTGTGTACTGTTTTGTTTTTGTCTTTTTCCATCCTCTTTCTGACTTAAGAGACTGATTTTAGAGATAGGGCTGAGAGCCAGCACTGGCAAGAGGGAGAGGACACACACTCCAGGGAGCACACTTGCACATGCACACACAGAGGCAGCTCGCCTTCCATACAGGCCCCTCACCACAGGCAGGGGCTGCCAAAACAGGCAGAGGCCAGGCCCGGCTGATGAGGGCATGGGAACTGTGGGTGGCAGTGGCTCATGCCCAGCCTGTCTCTGCGAGTGGTGAATGTAGTTCAATAGTATTTCAAACATGGAACAGAGAATCTGGGGTTATGCTATGGCCAGAAAAGTTGACAATCTTTTGCCCCCATGGGCTTCGCTCAGCCTGCCCTGGGGGTTGTCTGCCTTGTTTCTGGCCAAACCTGGAGAAGATTTGGCTCCTCTACTGGTCAAGGGCAGGGAATTTCTGGTTGAAAAATAATGTCTCGTTGGAAAGTTTTGTCTATTTCTTGAGAAAGTTGTGTATGCTTGCTTCGTTGAAAACTTTTATCTGTATTTTCTGGTGTGTTTATAAGTTTTGTTGCAAACATAGAGCTGAAACAGAAATGATTTAGATATTTTTGCTGTCTCTGCTGCTAACAACAGCCAGTCACCACCCAGCACTGCAGTGGCCACATTTATGAGCATGACCTCAGAATGTATCTCTGAGCTCTGGTCACTGGATTTGGGTTAGCAGAAATTCATAAGTCTTTTTGATGTGGATAATGTTAAAACTGTTCTATGCTGTTTTTTTTTTGTTTTGTTTTTTTGTTTTGTTTTTTTTTTGTTTTTTTTTTTATTAGAAAGTTGGCTCTAGAGTTGGATTAGGCCCAGGAAAGCTATTTAAAAGCTTCCTCTGTGTTGCTCCTCCACTCTGAGCCCGCAACACAGTAACAAGGAAAAGAAAACAAAGCAGAACAGCCAAAAACAATTGGACTTGGTTTATATGAAAATTCTGTAACTTAAGATTTACAAAAGTGTGGCTGGAGAGATGGCTCAGCATTTAAGAGCACTGACTGCTCTTCCAGAGGTCCTGAATTCAACTCCCAGCAATCATATGGTGGTCCACAGCCATCTATAATGAGATCTGGTGCCCCCTTCTGGCATGCAGGCATACATGGAAGGAATGCTATATATATAATAAGTAAATCTTTAAAAAAAGATTTATAAAAGCCTAGCAGTGGTGGTGCCACAGGCCTTTATTCCCAGCACTCAGGAAGCTGAGTCAGGTGAATCTCTGTGAGTTTGAGACTAGCTGGTTTATAAGAGCTAGTTCCAGGATAGGCTCCAAAGCTAGAGAAAAATCCTATCTCAAAATAGGTAAGTAAGTAAATAAACAAACAAATAAAAAAATTATAAATTTATTTTGCCAGATATGGCTAAAAATCTGGTTATATAAAAGGTTAGAACTAGTAACACTGAAAATTAATAATTAAAATCTATATATGGGCAATTTTAAAGAAATCATATAACATAAATCCAATTTGGATTGCCACCAGTTTTCAGTCAGTCACATGACTGGTTTCCATTTTGCTGGAGTTAAAAAAAGTATGTCACAGGATTTCACCACCATCTTGATTGGAGATGATCATGCAAAATGGGCCTGACTGGACAGTCTCCAAGATAATTTTGGTTGGGATAGATTTTATATAATAATTCATGTCCTGACCTAAAAATAAGTTGTATAAAAAATAAGTCTTAAAATATTAAAGTTGTACCTCATTGATTTTATACTCAAGAGTTTACCTTGCTCTGCCAGTTAAACTTTATAATTTAAAAGTCACCCTGGTGATAACGTTTTTAAAGACATAAAGGGATCCTAGGGAACAGCTGAGGTTTGCAAATGTATGGCAGAACTAGAGTTCCAAAGAGTGTAGAGTTACAAGGATGAACCATAACTGGTATGGTAGGTCCTTCTGTCTGCGTGTTGTTTTTATTGGTTAATGAATAAAGAACTGGCTTGACCTTTAGCATGGGAGAAGGAGGACAGAGTCAGAGAGAAGCCATGTAGCTCCTGGAGACAGACCTGAGAACTTTAGCAGGTAAGTCCACAGCCACATGGCGATACACAGATTAATAGAAATGGGTTAAATTAATATGTAAGAGTTAGACAATAAGAAGCTAGAGCTAAGGAGCTAAGCAGTGTTTTAATTAATATAGCTTCTGTGTGGTTATTTTGGTTCTGGGCAGCTGGGAAAAACAAGTGACTCTCCTCCAACATGCAACAGTTCTAGAAATGCCAGTATCAGGTGATAATCACCAGAAGCACTAACTACAATAAGATGGGACAGACTAAACTCTAAAAGGCAAGCTATATATATGCTGTTGAGAGTAGGGCCAAAGAGGAATCCAAGCCTCTTACAAAGAGAGGGGGGACAGAAGTGAGAAAGGTACTTTATTTTTGATATTGCAGGAAGAGATTAATTTAAAAAAATGTTTTTTAAATATTTAAATTTATAAGGCTATGGGACATTTGTGCTTAAAAATGTTTTATATTGTTAATATTTGGGCTTAAAAGAAGGCTAATAACTAGGTTATAGTCATAAGCATCAAATGCTAACCAGAAACTGTGATGTTCATTTCTTATGATGTAGCAAGACAATAACCTAAGCAGTCTGGCAAAGGGCTTAGAGCAGTTTTTTAGTCCATTGAGTCTCGACCCTTTGTAGGTTACAAAACCTTTTTACAGGGGTAGCCTATGACCATGTTTGTATTAAGATTTATGACAATGACAAAACTGCAGTTGTAAAATAGCAATGTGAAAATTTTGTGTGTGATTAGGGGGTTCACCAAAACAAGGAAACTATATTAAAAGGTCAAAGCTGTTAACCTATTGTGGAATGTTAAGAAACACAAGTGGTCAAGTTCATTAATTATAGCCATGCTAAGTGCTACTGATATAATTAAATATAGGGATAAAACTTACTTAGGCCCCAGTATGTGATTTTAAAATTTAATTGTAAAGCAAGAAACAAAGTTAAATATTCAGATATACCTGGATGGCCTTCAACTACTTCAGAGATCAGCAGAATACTGCATTTAAAATGTTTATTAAAAGCTTATTTTATCAGACAGACACTTCCAGATCCTGACAGTGACTCAAGGTCTCCTAAGAAGATGCCACCACTTGTATTTGACAATGCTGACTATTGGGCAAGATGCCCCAATCCAACATCTGCTGCCAGGACCCAGCTTAAACTGTGGACAAGCAACAGGACACTGGAGAATAGATCACACCTCTTTTGCCTAGACAAAATAAGGTCTATCTTACCCATGTTCCTCCACTGAAAAGACCGTCACCTTATGGGCCTGCTGAAGACTGCTATTCTGATATTTCTGCCTTCAAAGCTATGGAGACCTGGGTATGGCTAACTGGGTATGAACTAGTCCCTGGCATTTTTAGTAGATTTGGAAGCTGCTTGGTCTACACTCAGGTATAATTTATCCTTCTTGGATCTCTGATAGTATTGGTGGCTAGGCTAGCTATAACTTTGTCAGGTTAGCAGTAGGCAACCATGTTCTTTAAAGTCAGACTGTTAGTTCATTTTATATGTAAAATCAAGCCTTGATATGGGTCTTTAAAAAAGGGTCTGAGGCTATAAAAGCTTATAAACTTTGAGGGTGCCAAAAATGATTTGCAATGTAAATGCAAGTTATAAAATGCAAATAAATACCTTAAGATATAAACCATGTTTTATATTTATTTCCTCTTCTATGTTCAGAGTTTAGCATTTAATAGAGTTCTGATAAAACTAGTAAAGCAGTGACTACTTATTGCTCAGTCAAATGTACAAGATTTTGGATTTATTTTGGCTACCAAATAAATATAAACTTAAAGTGTTTCTTATCAGGCCAACGATATCTCTGTACAATCTATACATGGATCTTAGAATAGAAGAAAAATGCACATGCTTCTAACCCAAATCTGTAGTTTTGGCTAGAACTCAAATATATGAGTCTCTTTCTGCTGTTTGACAGATACCCATTACCTGCTTTTTTACAATATAGATTTCAGTATACACTGGTGATACTAACATATCTAAAACTTTTGTGTCTTTTCTAAAATAAAAATTCATATAGGCTTCAGAAAAAAAATCTGCATCCATTCCTCACAGGTCAAAAGGATCCCAGATAAGTACAACCTTGTCAGGAGCCATTTCAGGCTTCTCCTTTCTCACAGGGCCTTGAAGTAAAATCTTTGAGACAGAAAACTTAAAGTTAACCAAAACATTACGTGCTAACCTTGGAGACTCAAGCTCTGGAAAGCACCAGAGTGTCTTCATTGCTTGCTGCTTATCACTAACAGTAGGTGTTCTAGCCACTGACCTTGCAACTACCCCACTGCCGAATCCCTTCCCCCTTCCCCAGTTCCCCCTGCCTGAGTTCCTCACTGAGGAGTTTATAACACAAAAAGCTTGCTTCAATAAACGAAGACCTTGACAAATTGAGAACAGAATTCTGTTTGGTTTGCTTGGTCTTCTTCCCCTCTCTCGCCCGTGTTCTTTCAGATAGCGCCCCTTCAGACCCTGAAGTAACCGGACCTGCTGGGCAGGTTACACAACCTAAGATTTCCCCACCTGTCTATTCCAGAGGATTATTATTTTCTTTCCCCTAGTCTTGGCACTCCTTCCCTTCCCACTTACTAAGACTATGGACCTGAAAGTTTCAAATGTAATATTTTCCTTTAAGTTCATAAATTTTAACTTCTGTTCCAAGTTTAAATGTGCCTCAACAGGTTTCCACTTGGCTAACAGACACATCCAAGCATCAACTGCGAACTACAATCTGCTCCAAATGATTACAAGCCCTGGACTTGCTGAAAGTTTATGTGGACCATTGTAGTCTAGGTAAATGCTCTTTGTTTCTTCAGTGCAGCCAGCAAACTAAATGCTTCTGATAAATGCCCCATTGATTATTCAGGTGAGCATTTTTTAATTCCCATGTGTTTGTGGGCTTTCTGGAATTAGTCTTGTTGTTGACTTCTAATTTTAAACCATGGTGATCTGATAAGATACACGAGATTATTGCAATTTTTTTTGTATTTGTTGAGGTTTGATTTGTTACCGAGTATGTGGTCAATTTTTGAGAAGGTTCCATGAGGTGCTGAGAAGAAGGTATATTCCTTTCTGTTTGGATGGAATATTCAATATATGTCTAAGGTCCATTTGAGTCATAACATCTGTTATCTCCCTTATTTCTCTGTTCATTTTTTGTCTGACTGACCTTTCCAGTGGTGAGAAGGGAGTCTTGAAGTCTCCCACTATTACTGTATGGGTTTTAATGGTAAGATTTAAGCTTTGAAAGTGTTTCTTCCTTTCTTTTTTATACATATGAGGGTACTCTTGTATTTGGGGCATAGATGTTCAGTATTGAAATTTCCTCTTGATAGATTTTTCCTGTGACTAATATGAAATGACCTTCTTTGTTTCTTTTATTGATTTTTAAGTTGAAGTCTATTTTGTTAGATATTAGGATAGCTACATCCACTTGTTTCTTATATCCATTTGATTGGAATATTTTCCCAACCCTTTACTCTGAGACAATGTATGTCTTTGAGATTGAGATATATTTCTTGTATGTAGAAGAAGGATGGATTCTGTTTTTGTATCCAATTTGTTAGCCTGTGTCTTTTTATAGGTGAGTTTAGTCATTTATATTAAGTGATTTCTATCACCTGTGACTTTAGTTTTCATTGTTGGTGATGTTAATTTTTGCATGTTTCCCTTCTTTGAAATTTGCTGCTATGAGACCATCAATTGTCTGTGCTTTTGTTGGTGTAGTCAACTTCCTTGGGTTGGAGTTTTCCTTCTAGTATTGTGTAGGGCTTGGTTTGTGACTAGGTATTGGTTAAATCTGGTTTTGTCGTGTAATATCTTGTATTGTTCTTCTATGGTGGTTGAAAGTTTTGCTGGGTAAGTAGTCTGGGCTGGCATCCATGGTCTCTTATTAATGTCTGCATAATGCTTGATCATGACCTTCTAGCTTTCTTTGTCTCCAATGAAAAGTCAGGTGTATTTCTGATAGGTCTGCCTTTATATGTTACTTGGCTTTTTTTCTTTTGCAGCTCATAATATTCTTTCTTTACTCTGTGTGTTTAGTGTTATGATTATTATGTGGCAAGGGAACTTTTTTTTTGTTCCAGTCTATTTGGTGTTCTGTAACTTTCTTGTATCTTTATAGGCATACCTTTCTTTAGGTTGGGAAAGTTTTCTTCTATGATTTTATTAAATATATTTTCTGTGTTTTAGAGTTTAACTCTTTTTCCCTCTTTACCTATTATTCTAAGATTTGGTTTTTTCATGGTGTCCCATATTTCATGGATATTTTGGGTTAAGCTCTTTTTAGATTTAATGTTTTCTTTGACTGATGAGTCTATTTCTTCTATTGTATCTTCAGCGCTTGAGATTCTCTCTTCCATCTCTTGTTTTCTGCTGTTCATGCTTGGGTTTGTGGTTCCTAATCATTTTATCATGATTTCTGTTTCTATAATTCTTTCAGCTTGTGTTTTCTTTATTGTTTTTATTTCAGTTTTCAAGTCTTGAATAGTTTCTTTCATATTTGATTATTTTTTCTTGGTTTTCCTTAAGGGATTTACTGATGTCTTCCAATCTTTTGTTTATCTTTTCCTCCATTTCTTTGGGGGAATTTTTCATTTTCTCTTTAAGAGTTTCAAACATTCTCCTGAAGTTATTTTTTAGGTCATTTTCTTCTGCTTCATCTGTATTTGGTTGTTCAAGTCTTGCTGTTGTAGGGTCTTTAGGTTTTACTGGTGTTTTTTGCTCTTTGTGGCATCATATGTGTTCTCACCTTTTCTCCTCATATTTTTGTCTAATAGTTGTGGTTGTGGCTGTCTGTGATTCTGTTGATTAACCTTCAAGGTTCCAGTGAATCCAAGGCTCAGATAGTTGTTCCTCATGGTGCAGTCAGTGCCACAGTTGTAGTTACCTCATTGGTCACTCTGTGTTCCTGGAGATTGCTCAGCACTCCCGAGCTTTGCCCTGCTCCTTTGGAGTTTGCTGTCTCATGCCTGCTCTGGCCTAGTTTTTCAGCTCAGACATCTTTCATTAAATGGTCCTGGTCTGGATCCATTCCTGCAGAGGTTTTTAGTTTGGGGTTGATCTTGCAAAGGTCTCTGGCTCCAGTCTACTCCATTGGAGTTTCCAGGCTCGGGTGTGCCCAGACCTGCAAAGGACCTGGCTCAGGCTTACTTCCTTGGGATCCCAGACCAACGCCTGGACCCACAGAGGTCCTGGCTAAGACCTATTCCCTCTGAGGTCCCAGACTCACACCTGGACTTGTAGAAGGAGCTGGAGGCTGCGTTCCTGCCACCCGGATGCCTGGCTAGCTTATGCCCCGAAATAATAACACACAAATTGCATTCATTTAAACACTGCCTGGCCCATTAGCTCTAGCCTCTTACTGGCTAATTCTCACATCTTGGTTAACCCATTTCTCTTAATGTGTGTAGCACCACAAAGTGGTGTCTTATCAGGAAAGATTCAGCATGTCTGACCTGCGTCCATCTTGGGCCGGAGCTTCATTGCATCTGCCTTGGAGAAGAGCGGCATGGTGTCTGCCTAACTTCCCTTCTTCCCAGCATTCTGTTCTGTTTACTCTACCCACCTATGTTCTAACCTATCAGGCCAAGCATTTTCTTTATTAAGTAACCAATGAAATCAACAGATTGATATATGACACTCCCACATCATTGACTGGCATAAATCTCTGATTCTTGCCTACTCCCTCAGAGGTACCAGATTCATGCCCAGACCCTCAGGGGTCCTGGCTTAGGACTATTCCCTTCAAGGTCCCAGATTAATGTCCAGACCCTCAGCAGTCTCTGGCTCTGGTTCACTTGCTCAGAAGTTACTCCCCTGTACCTATTCTGGTGGAGTTTGCTGTCTCAGGACTGCTCTGTACCAGGTCGCTGGCACAATCCTGATCCACCAGTGTCCTGGGCTGAATGGGCTCTCAGATCCCACTCCCGTGGTTTTTTCTGGGTGTTTATTTTTAATGTTGATTGCTAAACTATTTTGAAGAAGAGAAGAAAATAGAAAATTCTCCACAAGTAATGTTTAATATTTGTAATTATCATGTGAAAAATTTTAAATTTCTAATGACTATGTCTGAAATTTATCACTTTTCAATGGCATTTATGGTAGATTAAAAATATATATCATACTAGAAGCTGGGATAAGCTGCTCATCATAGACATTTGTAATATTCTTAAAGATAAAATTAATATCACTATACACCTACGAAAATCAAAACCTGAAACAAAATCTTACAAAGTGTTGGGTTCTTATACTTTCTGCTTTATTTTGTTTCCATGTGTGAAAAGTAAGAGGTCTAAAATGAACATGTCATTCTGTTCAGCTGAGGAAATAATTCAAAGGATTGGTATTTTACTAGTGTTCTTAAAAACTGATATTTATTCTGTCTTTCCAATTCATTCCATAAAGAGTTTCTGCAAAAAATACCACATTTCAGGATGGCACATCACAATAATAAATAAAAATAACACTGTATAATTTCTCCTCTCCAACATCCTTGGGCACCAAGAATACTGGACAATGTTGTTTTAAAAAGAAATAACTGTCTGACAGGCAGAAGAACTTTTAAATATATAAAAGCATTATTTCATTTTCATATTTTAAAATGTGGAGCTTATTGACTCCCTTTAAAGTGAGAGCAGCTTAGGAAAGGCAAAAGTCGACAGCAGGGATCAGAATGCCACATTTACTTGGATGAATGAAACATGCATTGCAGACAAAAGACATGGTTTCTACTTCTACTCACAGAGGCAACTATGAAATACATTGTGTTTTAAACTGGTGATCTTCCTTTCTTTCCTGGGGTGAGGGGTTGTGGGATTCTTGTACCCTCTATGAAGATATATTACTGTGAGTGGTTTCATAAAGAGCAAAATGGTCCACAGTCAGGCAGGAGAAATAGGCAGGACTTCTGGGCAAAGAGAATGAAAGTGGGAGATGAATCTAGTTGTGCAGGAGACATGGAGGGAGTTGGACATGCAGAATCAAAAAAGGTTAAAAAAAAAGCCACAAGGCAAATGTAGATTAATATATTGGGTTAAGTTATAAGAGCTAGTGGGACAAGCCTAAGCTAAACCTAAGAAGTCATTATTTGTGAGATGATGGCCAACAACAAGGCTTGCTACTGTGAGGGTTTCTAAGTATTAAGCTATAAATAATGAAAAAAATTATTTAAATCCTATGTTGTCTGAATTCTGCTGTTCAAAACATTGTTTAAAAGCTGCAAGTAGGGATAAAGTAATCAGAATCTCTCCTACTAAAAACATTCTTTAAATACTTTACAAGCATTTTCCCAAAATATAAACATTGCTGACTGAAAATAAATCCTGAGAGATCAGTCATCCATCTGCCAATGAAAACAAGCCATGAGATCTTCTGTTTTAATAGGTACCTTATGAGCCAGAAACGAAACCTGTTGCTTTTGAAATATAAAGTGTCTGGATTTGTTTACGGCATGTTGTTTCTATTTGTGTTTAACAAGATTGATTCTATACATAGAACTTTTTACAAAGCCAATTAAAGTAAAATTTTGGCACTTTCATTACCTAAACACACACATACACAAATGACAGCATTGTATTTATTTGGAAATAAAGAAAAAACTTTAAATACATTTTTTTCTTGCATTCATCTCTCTAAACACAGTACATTATCTGAGTGATCTAGTAATTACATAGGACACCTACTCTATGTGGTTCAATTAGCTCTTACTTTTCATATTAATGAAACAAATCAAACTCATAGATAAACCAAAATAGTTTATAGCACCCACTGTTAATATCTCCAGGTCCAAAGTCCATTAAATATTTTTTGAAAAGTATAATCCTGTCACTTCATATAAGAAAGCAGCATATAGCAACTGAGAGTATATTCCTAGAGCCGGATTGCCTCAGAGATTGATTTCCAGCCTCATTGTTGTATTACCCTGTGACCAGGAGTAAGTTGCCTCATCTGTCTGCAACTTTGTTTCTTCAAACAGAGAACTAGAGACACCAGTAATAACCATTAGTAAGGCTATGGAAATGAACTGCTTGATGCACATGAAATGACAGAAGAAGGGTCCAGCACATAAGTAGCAACCAGTATAGCTGACACCAACAAAATGGCTTACTACAACCTAATTTCAAAACAAAATTACAAAATCTCAAGGGAAAGATTGAAACAAAATATTTAAAGGACCAGTATTTGCTGTTAGAATATATCATGGAGAAAAATACATCTACAACTTGTTTTTAATTATTTCTTCTATTTTTCATATTATACTTATATCATTTTCTCCTTCTTTTCCACACCTTCACAACTTCCCATATATTCAATCCCCCCTTTCTCTCTTTCAAATTCATGGCCATTTTTCATTAACTTTTGTTGTGTGTGTGCGTGCATGTGTGTGTGTGTTTAATCTTTATTTTTTCTTTATTTAATTTATTTATTTATTAAAGATTTCTGCCTTCTCCCCGCCACCACCTCCCACTTCCCTCCCCCTCCCCCACCAAGTCCCCCTCCCTCATCATCCCTAAGAGTAATCCGGGTTCCCTGCCCTGTGGTAAGTCCAAGGACCACCCACCTCCATCCTGGTCTAGTAAGGTGAGCATCCAAACTGCCTAGGCTCCCACAAAGCCAGTACGTGCAGTAGGATCAAAAACAACTCACCTGCAAGTTCCCAGCTTTTGCCCAGCAATCTTGTCTACTTCCCCTATCCAGGTGGATGACTATACGTTTTTCTTTGGGTTCACCTTCTTATTTAGCTTCTCTAGAACCACAAATTATATGCTCAATGTCCTTTATTTATGGCTAGAAACCAATTATGAGTGAGTACATCCCATGTTCATCCTTTTGGGTCTGGGATACCTCACTCAGAATAGTATATTCTATTTCCATCCATTTGCATGCAAAATTCAAGATGTCATTGTTTTTTACTGCTGAGTAGTACTATAATATGTATATATTCCACACTTTCTTCATCCATTCTTCCACTAAAGGGCATCTAGGTTGTTTCCAGGTTCTGGTTATTACAAACAATGCTGCTATGAACATAGTTGAACAAATGCTTTTGTCATATGATAGGGCATCTCTTGGGTATATTCCCAAGAGTGGTATTACTGGATCTTGGGGTAAGTTTATCCCAAATTTCCTGAGAAATCGCCACACTGATTTCCAAAGTGGTTGCACAAGTTTGCATTCCCACCAGCAATGGATGAGTGTGCCCCTTCCTCCACAACCTCTCCAGCAAAGGCTATCATTGGTGTTTTTGATTTTAGCCATTCTGACAGGTGTAAGATGGTATCTCAAACTTGTTTTAATTTGCATTTCCCTGATTGCTAAGGAGGTTGAGCATGACCTTAAGTGTCTTTTGGCCATTTGAATTTCTTCTGTTGAGAATTCTCTGTTCAGTTCAGTGCCCCATTTTTTAATTGGGTTAATTAGCTTTTAAAGTCTAGTTTCTTGAGTTCTTTATATATTTTGAAGATCAGACCTTTGTCTGTTGCAGGGTTGGTGAAGATCTTCTCCCAGTCAGTGGGTTGCCTTTTTGTCTTAGTGACAGTGTCCTTTGCTTTACAGAAGCTTCTCAGTTTCAGGAGGTCCCATTTATTCAATGTTGTCCTTACTGTCTGTTCTGCTGGGGATATACGTAGGAAGTGATCTCCTGTGCCCATATATTGTACAGTACTTCCCACTTTTTCTTCTATCAGGTTCACTGTGTTCAGATTGATATTGAGGTCTTTAAACCATTTGGACTTGAGTTTTGTGCATGGCGATAGATATGGATCTATTTTCATTCTTCTACTGGTTGACAACCAGTTGTGCCAGCACCATTTGTTAAAGATGCTTTCTTTCTTCCATTGAATACTTTTCGCTCCTTTATCAAATATCAGGTGTTCATAGGTTTGTGGGTTAAAAATCAGGGTTTTCTACTCGATTCCATTGATCGACTTCTCTGTTTTTATGCCAATACCAAGCTGTTTTCAATACTGAAGCTCTGTAATAGAGTTTGAAGTCAGGGATGGTAATGCCTCCAGAAGTTCCTTTGTTGTATAAGATTGTTTTGGCTATCCTGGGTCTTTTGTTTTTCCATACAAAGTTGATTAATGTCCTCTCAAGATCTGTGAAGAATTTTGATGGGATTTTAATAGGGATTGCATTGAATCTATAAATTGCCCTTGGTAGAATTGCCATTTTTACTATGTTGATCCTCCCAATACAAGAGCAAGGGAGATCCCTTCCATTTTCTGGTATCCTCCTCAATTTCTTTCTTCAAAGACTTAAAGTTCTTGTCAAATAGATCCTTCACTTCTTTGGTTTGAGTTACCCCAAGATATTTTATGCTATTTGTGGCTATCGTGAAAGGTGATGCTTCTTTGATTTCCCTCTCTGCTTCCTTATCCTTTGTGTATAAGAGAGCAACTGACTTTTTGGAATTGATCTTCTATCCTGCCATGCTACTAAAGGTGTTTATCAGCTGTAGGAGTTCTTTGGTGGAGTTTTTGGGGTCGCTTATATACGCTATCATATTATTTGCAAATAATGAAAGTTTAACTTCTTCCTTTCCAATTCGAATCCCTTTGATCCCCTTATGTTGTCTTATTGCTATTGCTAGAACTTCAAGAACTATATTGAAGAGGTATGGAGAGAGTGGACAGCCTTGTCGTGTTCCTGATTTCAGTGGGATGGCTTTGAGTTTCTCTCCATTTAATTTGATGTTAGCTGTTGGCTTGCTATAAATAGCTTTTATTATAGTTAGGTACGACCCTTGTATCCCTAATCTCTCTAAGACCTTTATCATAAACGGATGTTGAATTTTGTCAAATGTTTTTTCAGCATCTAATGAAATAATCATATGTTTTTTTTTCTTTCAGTTTATTTATATGATGGATTACATTGATAGATTTGCATATGTTGAACCAGCCCTGAATCCCTGAGATGAAGCCTACTTGATCATAATGGATAATTTTTTTAATGTGTTCTTGGATTCGGTTTGCCAGTATTTTATTGAGGATTTTTGCATCGATTTTCATGAGTGAGATTGGCCTGTAGTTCTCTTTCTTGGTTGGGTCTTTGTGTGGTTTTGGTATCAGAGTAACTGCAGCTTCATAAAAGGAATTTGACAATGACTTTTCTGTTTCTATATCGTGAAATACATTAAGGAGTATAGGTATTAGGTCTTCTTGGAAGTTCTGGTAGAATTCTGCAATGAAGCCGTCTGGACCTGGGCTTTTTTCGGTACGGAGGTTTTTTATAACAACATGTAATACTTCACGGCTAACAGGTCTGTTTAGATTGTGCACCTGATCCTGGTTTAACTTTGGTATATGGTAGTTATCTTAAAAAGTGTCCATTTCTTTTACATTTTCCAATTTTCTGGCATACAGGCTTTTGTAGTAAGATCTTATGATTCTCTGAATTTCCTCTGTGTCTGTGGTTATGTCTCCCTTTTCGTTTCTGATCTTGTTAATTTGCGTATTCTCTCTCCACCATTTGATTAGTTTGGCTAGGGGTTTATCAATCTTGTTGATTTTCTCCAAGAACCAGCTTTTTGTTTCATTGATTTTTTGGATTGTTTTCTGTTTCCTCAGTTTGATTATTTCAAGTCTTCTACTCCTCCTAGGTGAGTCTGCTTCTTTTTTTTTCTAGAGCTTTCAGGTGTGCTGTTAATTCTCCAATGTGTGCTTTCTCTGTTTTCTTTAAGTGGGCACTTAGTGCTATGAACTTTCCTCTTAGCACTGCTTTCATAGTGTCCCATACGTTTGAGTATGTTGAGTCTTTGTTTTCATTGAATTCAAGAAAGACTTTAATTTCTTTCTTTATTTCTTCCTTGATCCAGGTGTGGTTCAGTAGTTGACTGTCCAGTTTCCATGAGTTTGTAGGCTTTCTGGGGGTAGCATTGTTGTTGAATTCTAACTTTAATCCATGGTGATCTGATAAGACACAGGTGGTCACTAATATTTTTTTGTAACTGTGTAAGTTTGCTTTGTTGCCGTATATGTGGTCAATTTTCAAGAAGGTTCCATGAGTGTGCTTGCATTGGTGGTTCAGTGGTAGAATTCTCGCCTGCCACGCAGGAGGCACGGGTTCGATTCCCGGCCAATGCAATATGATCAACATTTAAAAAAACAAAACAAAACAACAACAAAAAAAAGCCGGGCGGTGGTGGCACACGCCTTTAATCCCAGCACTTGGGAGGCAGAGGTAGGCGGATCTCTGTGAGTTCAAGACCAGCCTGGTCTATAAGAGCTAGTTCCAGGACAGGCTCCAAAGCCACAGAGAAACCCTGTCTCGAAAAACAAAAAAACAAACAAACAAAAAAAACAAACAAACAAACAAAAAAAAAAAAAGAAGGTTCCATGAGTTGCAGAGAAGAAGGTATATTCTTTCCTATTTGGGTGGAATGTTCTATAGATGTCTGTTAAGTCTATTTGATACATTACCTCCCTTAGTCCTCTTATTTCTCTGTTAGGTTTCTGTCTGATTGACCTGTCCATTGGTGAGAGAGGAGTGTTGAAATCTCCTACTATTAGTGTGTGTGGTTTGATGACTGCCTTGAGTTTTAGTAATGTTTCTTTTACATAAGTGGGTGCTTTTATATTAGGGGCATAGATATTCAGGACTGAGACTTTGTCCTGATGAATTGTTCCTGTTATGAGTAAAAAATGTCCCTCTCCATCTCTTCTGATTGATTTTAGCTTGAAGTCAACTTTGATAGAAATTAGTATGGCCACACCTGCTTGTTTCTTAGTTCCATTTGCTTGGTAAACCTTTTCCCAGCCCTTTACTCTGAGTAGATGTCTGTCTTTGTGGTTGAGGTGTGTTTCTTGTAAACAGCAGAATGTTGGATCCTGTTTTCGTATCCACTCTCTTAGCCTGTGTCTCTTTATAGGTGAGTTGAATTCATTGATATTAAGTGATATTAATGACCAGTGGTTGTTAACTCCGGTCATTTTTTCTTTCTTTCTTTCTTTCTTTTTTTTTTTTTTTTGGAAGTAGAGATTATGTGTTTCCCTTCTTCAAGTTGTGCTGGTGAAGGATCATTAGATGTCTGAGTTATTGTGGGCATTGTTCAACTCCTTGGGTTGTGGTTTTCCTTCTATTACTTTCTGTAAGGCTGGATTTGTGGCTACGTATTGTTTAAATTTGTTTTTATCCTGGAAAATTTTGTTTAATCCATATAGTGAACGAAAGCTTGGCTGGGTATAGTATTCTGGGCTTCCATCCATGGTCTCTTAGTTTCTGCAGTACATATATCCAGGACCTTCTGGCTTTCATGGCTTCCATAGAGAAGTGAGGTGTAAGTCTGATAGGTTTACCGTTATAAGGAACTTGACCTTTTTCCTTTGCAGCTCTTAATATTCTTTCTTTATTCTGTATGTTTTGTGTTTTGATTATTATATGGCGAGGAGACTTATTTTTGATCCAGTCTATTTGGTGTTCTGTATGCTTCTTGGACCTTCAAAGGAATATCTTTCTTATGGTTTGGAAAGTTTTCTTCTATAATTATATTAAATATATTTTCTGGACCATTGAGCTGTACTTCTTCTCCTTCTTCTATCCCTATTATTCTTAGGTTTGGTCATTTTATTGTGTCCCAGATTTCCTGAATGTTTTGTGATGAGAATTTGTTGGTTTTGCTGTTTTCTTTGATCAGTGTGTTTATTTTCTCTATGGTATTCAGTGTCTGAGATTCTTTCATCTATCTCTTGTAATCTGTTGGTAGTACTTGTCCTTGTAGTTCCTGTTCATTTTACCCAGATTTTCCATCTCCATCCTTCCCTCAGTTTGTGTTTTCTTCATTACTTCCATTTCATTCTTCAAGTCTTCAACTGTTTCCCTTACCTGTTTTATTGCTTTTTCTTGTTTCTCTTGGTTTTCTTGGGTATCTTTGAGAAATTTATTCATATCCTCTACCTTTTTGTTTGTAATCTCTAATGGTTTATGGCAGTTTTTCACCTCCTGTTTAAGGTCCTCTATTATTTTCATATAATTCACTTTTGAGTCGAATTCTTCTAATTCTTCTGGAGTAGGGTGTACAATTCTTCTTATTTTGGGATTCCTGGATTCTGGTGATATCATATTGCCTTTCAGGTTGTTGGGGGAATTCTTGCATTGGCGCCTGCCCATCTCTTCCTTCAAATAGAGCCAGGAGAGGCCTGGTGTCTTGGTTCTAGTCTTTGCTGTGACTGACTCCCTGGGTGTATCTCCTCAGTGTAGGAGCAGGAACAGTTCCCTTCCAGATGGACTCCTCAGAACTGAAACATGGACGCCTGGTAGTCCAATGACCCGTGGACAAAAGGGCAAATGTGGGGGGTAGGGGGAGGTCGAGTAGAATACAAGACCCTGCAGCACAAGCTGAAGGTGCCTGAGCTCCTTTTCAGGGGTCTTTGAGGCCTGTCCAGTAGGCAGGTACTCTCCACTCTGAGTGGATAGCCTTAGTGTAGGAGCAGGAAACTGTTACTCAGCAAAGGACCTTGCAGACAAGGCAGGCTTGTGGGGGGGGGGGTCGTGTGTAGGAAAGAAAGCCCTGCAGCAGGAGCTGGGGGTGGTTGTACTCTCTTCCAGGATCATCCACCCCTGGATAGCACACACTCACCCATCCAGATGGAACTTCTCAGCACCTAAACAGTGACGCCTGGTAGCCCAATGAGCCAGGGACAGAAGGAAGAATGTGGCAGGCAGGATGGGGTCCAGTAGAGTATAGGAGACCCTGCAGCCCAAGCTGAAGGTGCCTGGCTCCCTTGCAGGGAAACTTGAGGCCTGCCAGGTGTGGATAAGCCCAGCACATGGAAGCAGAGATATGAAGATCCCTAGAGTTTGCTGGGCACCCAGGCTAGCCAAATGGATAAGCTCCAGTAAGAGATCCTGCCTCAGCAAATAAGGTGGAGAGCCAGAAATGTGACTCAACGTGTTCAGGCATGTGGTGCCAAGCCAGATGACCTGAGTTTAGTTTTCCTACATGTTGGAAAGAAACAACCAATTCCAACAGTTGTCCAGTAACCTCCACACAAGCACTTTGACACACATACACACAACAAAATGGAAAAAATGGAAAGAGATTAAGACACTAAACCTCAATCTTCAGCCTTCACATGTGTGCACACCTATATATATACCTGCATATATATGAACCTCTATACATACACAAACTCACACACACTGTAGTATGAACGAGTGGCCCATGTCCTGCCGCTGGAGGAGCAGACTGCTTGCTGTCCTGCCGCCTGCCTAGCTTACACCCAAAATAATCACACAGAAATTGTATTAATTAAATTACTCTCTGTCCCATTATATCTAACCTCTTCTTGGCTAACTCTCACCTTAGTTTATTCCATCTCCATCAATGTGTATCGCTACTTGACTGTGGCTTACCAGCATAAGTTTAACCAGCGTCCATCTCAGGCAGGAAAACCATGGTGTCTGTCTGTCTCTGCATTTTTACTCCCAGGATTCTGTTCTGTCTTCCCCTCCTACCTGAGTTCCTCCCTACCAACTAAGCCAAGGAAGTTTTTTTTTCTTTTTTCCATTAAAAAATTTTCACTCCCCCCCTCCTCCCATTCTCCTCTCACTCTCCCACTCACCATCCTCCCTCCTCCTCCAGCCTTAAGAGAAGGCAGGGTACCCTGCCCTGTGGGAAGTCCAAAACCCTCCCCCTATATCCAGGCCTAGGAAGTTGTGCATCCAAATAGACTAGGGTCCCAAAAAGCCAGTACATGCAGTAGAAACAAGTCCCAGTGCTCAAGGCAGTTTCTTTTTTTTTTGTTTTGTTTTGTTTTGTTTGTTTTTCGAGACAGGGTTTCTCTGTAGCTTTGGAGCCTGTCCTGGAACTCCCTTTGTAGGCCAGGCTGGCCTCATCAAGGCTGTTTCTTTAATAACCAATGAAAGCAACACAAATACAGAAGGGCCTCCTACACCAACACACAAAAACACAAAAAAACCACAAACACACATGCAAACTGTTTACTTAACTTTTGAAACTCACTTGATGACTAAAGAAAAACAATGATGAAAATTGGTGAGACTTGTGAGAATAGATATAAGATTAAAAAAATGAAAGAATTCCACAATTTAACGCAAGTAATAATCTAGTTTGACATTAAAGGGATTCATATCAATTAAAAAAAAACATTAAAAACATATAACCCTAATCAGTTGGAATGGCCAAGCCTTTTACTATCAGAACTGTAGGCCAGGTACTCTATCATTGCTGTAGCTGCTTCTGCTTGAAGATTAACAAAAGGATTTTAACAGAAAGAAGGGATGAAAGTAACCACATAAATTATCTTTTAAACATGATTTAACTGGGAACTATAAAGCACTAAATAATGAGAAGCTATGAGAAAATTCAAAGACAGCACTCAATGTAAATCTGTACTAAGCAATGAGCCAAACCTGTAATGTCCCTCAGTGGCTTCAGAGAGCAGAACCTTAGTAGTGAAATGACAGCTTCCTCCATAATGAACTACCCTTCAGAAAGAAATGCTGTATAGACTCTAAGCTGAGAGATTCGGCTGCCAAACATTGTAGGTAATCTCCGACACCAAAGGAATTGAGAAAAAGTCTCACAAGAAATGCCTTAGCACAGTTAGTTGAAAGAGAGTGAAAATTCATAGTATTTAACAGATATTATACTGAGCTCCAAGCTTTTCTTTCATATATTAGCTTTATATGTACATATTTGTTAGCTTCATGTTGCATAATAGTTAATGGTGTCCATAAAATCTATTTTCCATCCTCTTTCTAAGCCCATCTGTAATCTACCATAAATTGTGTTCTATAGCTTACATCTGTTTCTTTAACAACTATCCACCCCCACTTCTGGTGACCCACTTGCAGCATTTGCAAACTTAATATGTAAGATCTGGAAGTTAAGAACCTTGGGTCTAGTAGTAGAGGTGGTTACCCGTTCTGTTGGAAAACATTAATATTTCTATTGAATTAAACCATATGAAAACTGCATGATCATTTGTGTTTGTCATGTCATTGGGAAAGTAGGAAGAAATAAAAAGAAATTATAGGAGTTAAGAAAACCCTGTTTACAAGGCAGGTTGAGCTTATAACTGGGCGATGAGTGTTTGTAAACATAAAGAATTCACAGGACTCTCTTGTTGACTTGTGCAAGACAATCATGAGTGGATAAGCATCTGCCTTGTTCCAATAAAGCTAGTGCAATTAAGGATGCTGATACCTTATTGAGAACAATTCTTCCAGTTAAAATACCTTGAAAAACACACCGTCAAATATTTTAGAAGCATTAATAACACCATAGGAGATTGCCATTGACTTAGAGACTTACCTGTCCGAAGGTTGTATGTGGCTGTCATCTTAAAGAAAAAGCTATTGCCTGATAGGGTATCCTTCCTTTCTCAGGGATAAGATGAAGGATTTATTTCGTAAAACCTGGAAGTCCCACAGCGAGGTATGTAAGTGGGTACATCTGAAAGGTGCAAGAGGTGGCTTATAATAGAAACAACTTGTGTCTTCCCAGATTTGCATAGCCTTATCTGCTTTGTGGTCCCTCTATTACCTAAAAAGCCTTGGAAACACCTTATTTTAGAGCACTCTCAGCTACATGCTGCTCCCAGTTTCAGGCTGGACTATACTTCAGACTCTAAGCCAAGATTGTGCTTTTTTCATCCGTCCCAGTCTTGAAGTTTATTGCTTTTACTCTTTTAACTCTTTATTCTTTGATCTTTTGGAAGACCACTACCCAGCCCTCAAACAAATACATGGGGGGCTTATCCTTACTTATACATGCCTGACCTTAGCTTGGCTTAATTCTAGCCAGCTTTGCTTAAATTATCCCTCTACCTTTTCCTCCGGGCTTTTTCCTTTTCTTATTTCTGTATGCATTTTTTTTGCAGCATACTCCATAGCTTGCTGTATAGTGGTGTGGCTAGGTGACTGGTCCCTGATGTCCTCAGGCTTCTTTTCTTGTCCCATCTCTATTTTCCCCAGATCTCTTCTATTTACTTTCTCTGCCTGCCTGCCCCACCTATCCTTTCTTCTGCCTTGCTGTTGGTCATTCAGCAAGTTATTTTACCAATCAGGTAGTTTAGACAGCAAAGTAGCACAGCTTCACAGCATTAAACAAATGCAACATAAAAGAATACAATTCATCTTTACATCATTAAAACACGTGTTCCACAGAATAAAGAAATGCAACATATCAATTAATATTCTATAACACAATCTCAGTGATTGTGTTGCATGTATTCAATGGATTCCTAAGGGGTTGTTTAAATGGGAAAGCGACAAGTCCCAGAAGTATGAGACTGTGGTGAGAGATAATATCCTCCCATCTAGCTCACATTCTAATAAAATGTTCAAAGTGGGTTAGTTCTCTGAACCTACTTTAATTCCATGGTGAAATACAAGCAGTTGCTCCTCTTTGTTGCAGCCGTGCCAGTTTAATAATGAGCCACCTTATAGTCACTGTTCCTCCTTCTCTGCTTCTTCCTTTTCCCTCATCATTGACTGCATCCTAATAAGGCATCGCCTGTGAGTTTGCTTCTGGCTGTTTCCAGAAAGTTCTAGATAAGATTAACTATTTTGAGTCAGTCTTTTCAGAAGTTCATTGTAAACTGAACCCCAATCCATGGTTTTATCTGAAGATAGCAGGAAGGGATTACACCACTACCTGAAGATTCTACTTCAATAATCACATTTTGAACCAGCAATAAAGTGAAATGCTAGTGCTCATCCAATACTCTGTCCTGTCATAACTCTCAGGTAAGCATTCCACCAAAGTTTTGCCTATGTATACTTGAAAGTCTCTTTCCTCCAGCTATTTACTTCACTAAGCATCTTTTTATAACTTTTGAATTGATGTGTTGTTTAAGGTAGAAATATTTGCACAGTTTAGGAAAGCTCTGATAGCATATTGCTACAATAAAATACACTTTAAAATATTACTCTCTATAAAATAGAGATTTAGAAGGAAGCAGTTGCTCTTAAAATTTGCTGAGCAGGATTACATGTAGGAACAGGATGCTTAATGGTTTTTCAAATATAACTCTATCTAAAATGAAGATATGAAATTTATGTTTTGGGAACAAAACCAAAAATGTATAAAAGATATTGAAATTCTGTTCTGTCACCTTTAGATCACAGGGTAGAAAAGAGGTCACATTTCAGAAAAAGAAAATTAATCCATTAGCACAAAAGACTGACATAAAATATCAGATTGTAAATTGCTAATTTATAAGAAGAATTTTGAAGGTTTTGTTGCCATTGGCTCAGTTGAAACTTGCAGATATATTTAATTATTAAATATAATGTCACTGACATACTGTAAATTACATTGGCTTTTAGTAACAAGATGCCCAGTGGATGTCAAGAGACTAAGTAGGCTCTAAAAGAGATGATTGCAGACATTCAGTCTTCACTTGCGGTCAAGGTGGCCAACCAGCAGGAGCTTGTCATACATAGATTGTTACAGCTAAGCAGAGGAAATCAATCCACAGTGGCACAGAATCCAAAGAAGGATTATATTATGTTCTGATTTTAAAAATTTATTCTTTTTTTTTAAGTTGTCTTCTTTAAGATATGTCAAAAATTTAGGAAATGTTTTCCTTAAATAGATCTCAACACAAAAAAGGAAATGCACAATTCAGGGAGTATCAGTAGAAGTCTCAGCACAGAGGTGGTGATGTCTTACCAGTAACAAATTATAGAACTAAGACAGAGGGAGCAGATGTCTGTTGCCTCAGGGAAGGAACACCACATCCATCTTGTTTTCCTCTGTGGAAAGTTTAGTTGGTTATGAAACATGCTCTCCTCCTCAGGTTTGACAACTGTCTTTGAGAAAGTCATCAAAGCTCTGAGACCATGAATTTTCCTTTTCACTTTGGCCTCCAATTAACTGTTCTCAATGGAATCTGAGGTATATCATAGATGTTTTCGTTTGTCTGTTTGTTTGTTTGTTTTGGTTCTTTGAGACAAGGTTTCTCTGTCTAAAAGTCCTAGCTGTTTTGGAACTCACTTTGTAGACCAGGCTAGCCTCAAACAGAGATCTTTCTTCCTCTGCCTCCCAAGTGCTAGGGTTTAAAGACCTGTGCCACCACTGCCTAGCTGAGATGTTTACTGAATGAATAAATGACTGTCCATCTCTACAGCAATAATAATACAAAGTAATAAAAAGGTTAAATAAGCATGATAGATGAATACAAAAAAGTTAGCACACGATATTATTCTGTCTAGCCACTACATACTGCTCAGAAGCAGTACAATTCAAGATAGTCCCTGTGTTCTATCTATGCCTCTACCATTCAAATTTTATGAGATCCCTAAGAGATACCTAATTGATGATGACAAGAAAATGGTTCTTTGTGCTCTTATTATTAAATTACTGCTGAAACATGACGTTCTTTCTTAAAATGCTTCATTATCTTCTGAAAGATTGCTATGGTAGACTAGTATACCCACCCCTTGCCTACATCTCCCTCCTGCTCCATTTATCACTGATGAATCCAGAACTTCCTCGTTTGTCCCTATCTTATCTATATGCAGCTCAGTTTGACCCCTAAATCAGAGACATGTCTCTGCACATTCACATTTGCTTTATTTACTTGTTCAGCTCACCAATTCATTGTACCCATTTGATTGTGGAATAGCTTGTGAATGTATTCTAGACACAGTTTTGTTTATAATTAAGAAAAATACTTGCTTGAATATCAATCTGTTCAGATAAATCTTTCTCATCTACCGCAAAATGTATTCAGTGGCTATTTGTTTTGCAAGTTTTTATGTCCCCAAAGACCAATACAAAAGAAAATACAGGGTAAGCCATTATTTAAAGTACTACCACACTTTAAATTGAGTATTTAAATGTCCTTGTAATTTCTGTTTTCTCTAAGTAACCTTATACTGAATCTATTGTTTAAAGTACCAGCAAGGGATTTGCAGGGATAACAGCATAAAGAACTACTGACACTGCTAGGCACTCCCTAAAAAGAATCCTTAAAGTAATTGTGCCTCTCCAAGGAAAAAATGTCAATCAGCACATAAAGGAATATCTCGACTCCCCCTCTCCCCTGCTTCTAAGCTCTGAACTGGTCAACATTAATTTATATCTAATCCTTTAGACTCAAAATAATCACAAAGAACTATATTATTTCAAACACTGCTTGGCCAATAGATTAAGCATATATCTAACTATCTCCTGCATCTTAAATTAACCCATTTCCATTATTTTATATTTTACCATGAGGCTTATGACCTACCAACAAGGTTCCAGCATATCTGTCTGCAGTGTGGCTACATGGATTTTCCCTGACTCTTCCTTCTTTCTCCCAGCATTCAGTTTAGAATTCCCTGCCTAGCTCTATTCTGCCCTATCACAGGCCAAAGTAGTTTCTTTATTCATTAACCAATAAAAGTAACACATATACAGAAGGACTTCCCACATCATCTCCCCTTTTCTATGTAAATAAAAAGGAAGATTTTAACTTTAACATAATAAAACTGCATGAAAACAACAGATATCAAGCAAGAATTATAGTTACAATATTTATATCTACTTTATCTTTTATCATAACTAAGGAAAACTAAAACTACCTATCCTTCAGCTCCATAAAAGACTTCAGAAGGATGTAATAATACTAAGTTAACAGGAAGTGTATGTAAGCAACTTCCAAAACTCTAGAATTGTCAGAAACATCTTGTTGCCTGGACAGTCACCCAAAGTTCTTCTGTAACATTGGGGTACCCATGTTTAGCCTACCAGACCATAACATCCAGCAGACTTTTCATAAGGCATGAAATTTCAAAGATAATTCTACCTATATTGGCAATTTGTCAGTCACTTTCTTCTGTGTCCTGCAGAATGTCTGGTAGACTCTTTCATGAAGCAGGAAACATGAAGGACCATCTCACTTTCTTATAAATTCAGCAGTTAGTTTTCTGTGGGTCCAGCATGTCCAATTCATACAGCATAACATCAAGCAGTCTAGCCAAGAGCAGTATCTTGCTCAAATGACTAGCAAACTCCATAAGGGGCCTCTTAGATGCCCATCATCCTCTTGATGTAATTGGTGCTGTCAGGAGCAAATATATCTCATTGTCATGAAATGTCCTTAATTCTTAAAACATTTTAAATACCATATTCTGTTAGTCTTTGAAAAGTTTGAAGAATATCTTTCCATCTTAAATATATCTCTCTACATCTAGAAAACCCAATATGACTACAAGCTTAACTATTATAGATGATTATCTATTAACCTGTATTTCTTCATTATACATTACATTTTTAAATGAGCTGCACAAAATATAATACCTTAAACAAAGCAGAAATATACATATAACAAAATTGTCCTTAAATTTATATCAATAGACCAAGATTCATGCCAGTGCAAAGTATTCATCTATATAGCATATCCTCCTATAATGTAAAAAACATTCATAAATACTATTTGGGAATTTTGGAATAGTTCTATCCAAACTGCTTCCTGCTTTTTGTTGGGTGAAATAATTTTGGGGGGTTTAGGAAGACCTTTTGAGGGGGTTTTGTTTCATCACACTACATTAGTCTGGAAGGAATCTACAGGTTCTCATACTCTGTGGAAACAAAAGCAGAACCTCTTTTTCAAAGCAACAAATCCTTACCCAAATTTTGAAGTCAAGATACCTTTAAAATATATATGTTAGTTTAACTTAGTAGCCCATACAATGAAATGTCTCTGTACTTAGCTCCTTCATAGTCAAAAAAATTAAAGAAAACACAATAGTATACATAATCCAGACTCTCTGTGTATATTCCATCTTTATGTGACTTATTTCTCATTATTCCTTTAATATATGACTGTCTGTACTCTGTCTCTTTAAGGACTTTGTTTTATTTTTTCAAAACTGTTTCCTTTTATAACTGTCTATACTCATTTTCTTCTCGCTCCCAAGCCTATGTACACTTATCCAACACCATGACCAATTTAGGGATCTTTTATCTAAATCTTTCTTTATTGAGTATCTATGACAATTTTCTGACCAGGAGCACTTTTAAAATGGTAAGCAGCTTGGTTGTAGAGGCCCTGGATGCTGGCTTGCCTCTCTCAGGCTTTTAATATGGCAGAGGTAGATCACTGCAAGCTCGGGAACTGTTGGGTGGGAGCTGTCCTCACCACCTCAACTCTGGGTAGCACAGTGCAGCATATAAACCCTTTTTATCTGAGAAAAGCTAATCTGTCATGCAGCGAATTGTGTGTCCTGAAAATATCTGTGTATGGCAGTGGGAATCTGCTAAGCTCTCTTTCCTGTGCTTTCCTAGCAGACCTGATCCTGCCACCTGCTGAGCTGCAGGCAAGGTCTCAGCTACTTTCTAAGCATCCAGACCTAAGTGGGTGGCAGGCATCAACTCTCAAAAAGAGCCAGAGCCATTCCTGTAACTAGCACAAATGAGGAAGCCTTCCCTTTAGGAAATCTTGCAGTTCTTGCACTAAAGCTGAGTCAGGAAACCTCTTAAAGGAGTCAAGTCTCTGCTTGCTCCCAGCAAACAGAGCAAGAAGCGGTCTTAAATTGTTTCTGTGTATGTGTCTATAATTCCTTCCCAAACTCTCGGGTTTTAAGTGGATTTAGTTGGCCATGTTGGTGCCAATTTGTTGGCAGAGGGTGTTAGTTCATTCCCAGCCGCTCAGACCCAAAATAATCACACAGAACCTATATTATTTAAAAGCCAATAGCTTAAGCATATATCTAGCTAGCTCTTACATCTTAAATTATTCTATTTATATTCTTTTGTATTTTACCAAGAGGCTCATGACCTACTGGCAAGGTTCAAGATCACCTGTCTCCAGTGGCAGCTATATGGCTTATGCCTGACTCCATGTTTTTTCTCCCAGCATTCAGTTTAGTACCTGCCTAGCTCTGTTCTGCCCTATTACAGCTTCTTTATTCATTGACCAATAAAAACAACACATATACAGAAGGGATTCCCACATCATAATTCTGTAACTCTTATATCAGACCATGCCTGCTCTCCTGTTAATGGGTCTAATGCTGTGTTTTAGAAAAACACTTTCAGAAGAAAAGTTCTTTTATTTTGACCTACTGCCAGAATCCTAGATGAGTACATTCACCTAGTTTATCTCTATAATCAGTAAGAATTCATATGAGTGTATGCATTTAGTTGTCAATTGAATGTTTCATACAAAAGCACACATCATGTGTAATTCAGACTTCCTTTTTTATTTTATGAGCTTTATTATTATATTTTATTTTTATTTTTGAGATCAAATATAATTATATTTCTCTCTTCCCTTTTCTCCCTCCAAACCCTCCCATATAATATCCCTTTCCATTAAGTTCATGACATTTTGTTATTAATTGTTATTGTATTATATATGTATACACATATATGCATTATATATTATTTATGCTCTATAAATATATTATTCCTAAATATCACCTACTCAGTCAATAAAATTATTACTTCTATGTATTCGTATGTATGTTTTCAGGGCTGACCATTTGGCACTGGTCAAGCAACTTGTGATATCTTCCCTATGGATACAAAACATCCTCACACCTAAAGCTCTAGGTACATTTAGGAGGAGTGAGCAAAAAGAATGTAAGAGCCAGAGAATAGGGGAGTTTTCTTTGCGACTGTGTCTCTTAGTAATGTCAGAAGCTATAGTCATGACTCACCAACATGAATGTCCAAAGTCCAAATGTGAGTTGAATAAGAATGAAATATAGTGGATATGCCAAAATGGATGGGGAGAACCACACAAGGCCACAACCCTAACAACAGACCTTCTTAATGTTGTTATTTATCTCTCCAAAAGTTTCCTCTCAACTTTAGCCAGTGTTCTTACTGAACCACCACTACTATAAAATATGTGGACACATCTTTCAACATCGCAGCCTACTTCACTGATTTTAGATTACCAGACATCAGCTTACCAGTGCCCCTGGCAGTAGCCAACCATCCTCTCTTAGCTTTATCCTGTTCCTAACATTCCCCTTGCTTCATTTATACAAGCCCAGCCTCCTTGCTTTATTGAAATTCACCAAATTCACCAAAGTGAATTTCCAATTCCAGTATAGTAATTATGAAATCAAGCTCTATTACATAGTGAAGGCATTGTTGATCAATCATAAAACCTGCATAATTATGAGGAAATAACTTCCAGGAGAGACCTCTCTAGGAATTTCTCTATATTCTCTTCATTAAATGGTTCTATATTTTGGCTTCAGTCTTCAGTCTTTCAGAGTGTGAGAAGTTCACTTTACTGGTTATTTTTTTTTTAATTTTGTTTTTATTTTATTTGAATTGGTTTTTTGTCTGCACGTATGTCTGTGTGAAGCTGTCAGATCTTGGAATTACAGACAGTTGTAAGATGTCAGGTGGGTGCTGAAATTGAAAACAGGTCCACTGTAAGAAGAACCAATGGTCTTAACTGCTGAGTCATCTATCCAGCCCCTTTACTGGTCATTTTTATGCCAACTGGACACAAATTAGAGTCAATAAAGAGGAAGGAGACTCAATTGAGAAAATGTCTCTATACAATCAGGCTGTAGGAAAGCCTGAAGGGCATTTTCTTAATTAGTGACTGATGTGGAAGGGGCAAGCACATTGGTGGTGATGCCACCCCTGCGATGGTGACCTTGGGTTTCATAAGAAATCAGATTGAGTGGACGCACCCCTCATGGTTCTGACTTCCTTGCTCATGTTCTCCCTCCTTCTGCCCTTCATATGGACCTTGGGAGCTCAGTCCAGTGTTCCAATGTGTGTCTCTGTCTCTATCTCCATCCATCGCCAGATGAAGGTTCTATGGTGATATGCAAGATATTCATCAGTATAGCTATAGGATAGGGCCAGTTCAGGCACGCTCTCTTCTGCTGACCAAGGAACAAGCTGGGGACATCTCCTTGGACACCTGGGAACCCCTCCAGAGTCAAGTCTCTTGCCAACCTTAAAATGGCTCCCTTAATTAAGATATCTACATCCCTGCTTCCTCATTCACCCCTCCTCCATCCCAACCATCCCATTCCCTCAAGCTCTCCCCATCCTCCCCATCTCCCTTCTTTCTTCCCATCTCCCCTTATCCCCACCCCACCCCCACCCCCGTGCTTCCAACCCCTGTCTGGCAATCTTGTCCACTTGCAATATCCAGGAGGATAACTATGTTATTCTTTGGGACCACGAGGGGTGCGTCCACCCACTGAGACGACAGGACTGATCTAATGGGAGATCACCAAGACCAGTTGGACTGGAACTGATGGAGCATGTGATCAAACAAGACTCTCTGAATGTGGCTGACAGTGGAGGCTGATGGAGAAGCCAAGGACAATGGCGCTGGGTTTCGATTCTACTTCATGGATGGGCTTTGTGGGAGCCTAGTCTGTTTGGATGCTCACCTTCCCGGACCTGGGGAGAGCAAGGAGGACCTTGGACTTCCTGTAGGGTAGGGAACCCTGACTGTTCCTTGGACTAGAGAAGGTGGGGGAGGAGGAGTGGGGAAGGGGAGGGAAGTGGGAGGAGGGAAGGAGGTAGAAATTTTCAATAAAAATAAAAACAAAAAAACAAAACAAAACAAAACGAAAAAAAAAAACAGAAACCAGATTGAGAAAGACATGAATGAATCAGGAAGCAGCATTTATTTATCTACAACATCTGCATCAGATCTTTCCCTCCAGGTTCCTGCCATGAGGTCCTACCCTGACTTCTGTAGGTGATGGACTGTGATCTGAGGATTGTAAGCTGAAATACACCTTTTCCTCTCTGAACTGCTTGTGGTCATGGTGTTTTATAACAGTAAATAAACCCTAACTGAGATACCCACATAACTAAATTCCCCACAAAACACAGGTGAATGACAGTCTCTTCTATGTGTGACATCATCAGATCTATCAGGTATTCCATTAACCACATGTCAATGCAAAACAACTGAATGAAATAGGTAAAACATTATCCCAGGGTGGACATCAGTTGAAGTAATCTCATTAAACTATTGATTGACCTCTAAAATTATTTCAAAAAAGCAAAGCTTGCAATGAAATTAAATAAAATCTGGAAATATTATTTATCTATTTATGTTACTAACTGATCAAATATGCTCTTTAACCAAAAAACAACTTTTCAGATTTGGCCTTTATAACATAGATCACCTAGTATTTCTCATTATAAAAATAATAGATAGCATACATTCATGTAGGGAAAAAAAGAACTAGAAACTTTGATTGGTAAAAGTGATTTAAAAGAGAATAAAATGCTCCAGTCTAAGAAGTAATAATTATAAAAGTAATAGTGAGTAAAACTGAAATTAAAATTCAGTTTTAAAATAGACACATTATCAATTTTAAATTTTGTAAAAAGAAAAATACAACCCATTGGTTTTCACACCAGCCCTGGAATGAAGATTCCATGGCTTTGTAATTGTCCCTCCTGAGTGGAAAGTATGCTACCCCTGAGAGGTCCTATTCTAAAGTCACTCTTCCACAAAGTTTCATACAATGGTGGGCACTAAAAATGTCCTTCCTCAGTTGTGTCTGACACAGAAGGAAATGTCTACTGCTAATTAAAAATAATGTTGTGATAAAGAACAGAATAGAACATTCATTTAATCAAATTCCTCAAGCCATTTATAGACATAAAGAATAGGAAATGACCTATTAAAGGAAGGTGTAATCCATAAATCCAGATCATAAAGTCTCAGACCGTGAGACTTTCTTAAACATATTTTCATGGGATATTTTTAATATTCTGAAAACAATTACAGGATAGAAGTTACTGAAAAAGTTTAACAGCCTGATGTAATGAGTAAATCTTGTTTTGTTCATTTTTCCAACACAGCTGAAGACATATTTTTCAGATAATTAGATGGAAGTTGAATATAGACTGTGTATTAAATGATATTAAAGAATGGTAGTTCATTAGTTAGGTGTTACAGTGAGATGACAGTTTTGTAAAAAAAAAAAATTCTTTTCAGCCAAAGATACACATTAAGTGGAATAGCATTGGAGTTTCTGTAAAGTACTTAAGGAAGAAAGGAAGGGAGGGATAGGATTTGAAATAAAATGAACAAAACAGCAGTAATTGTGGCTACTTACAGTTCTGAAGTGGTTCATTTAACATTGTCTCCTTCTGTGTTTCTTTGAAATTTTACATTAAAAAGTTTTAAAATGATTAAAGATTACAGAGGAAAGAAAGCTTTGGACATCTTGATATCTAGTGGGGAATAAGAGCCCTGTGGGGAGAGAAGAATTATTAAATGTTTTTTCAGTTAATTACTAGATTAAAATTAAGGGTCAAGAACAAACAAGCATGCCTTACAACACTGTGTGATGCATCACAACTAAGAGACCTAGGAAACTCTTAATTGTGAAAGGAACAAGAGACAAGATTTGAAATAAAAATTTAAATATTTTTCTTTGAAAATTATATTAATATTTATATGAGAGTAAGGGTAGAAAATGAAGGAAGAAAAGGGAAGAACTAAAGGATGAGAAGGAAAGAAAGAGGGAAAGCACAATTGGGGCATTAATTACACATAGAACAATAAAAGATTTGAATGAGATAATTCATGCATATCTGGTAAACAATATAAATCAATAGCCCTTCTGTTTTTAAAAAGTACACATTAATAGTATGAGGACGGTAGCTATCTCTGACTAATCAGTACCGTTTTCTGATCCAATCAAAATTCTAGTTCAATTTTGATTTAATCAATAATCATACTATCAATTTTTGTGGGAGAATAAAATTGTATAAATGACATTATTTGTGGCACCAGGAATTTAAAGAATATGATTGGGTCTCTTAGGAAAGTCAATGAAATCAGAATGAATTTGCTATGAGATAATTTGCAGCTTTGCACTGTGGATAGCACTGTTAGTCTAGACTGGTCCTAAACTCACTGCAACAGCCTGAAGTACTGGGATTAGATGTGTAAACCACCACACCCTGTAGTAATGGGATTATAGTAAACTACTATTCCTAGCTATTCTGTGACCTCCTCAAACAAGAATATGTTGTATGCAGAATATGGGAGGTCCAAATGCAAAGTGCTGGTAGAAAAGGTAAGAAACAATGAGATCTACAACTCAGTGTTATATGATGCAATCACTATTTTGATGAATGTATATTGAACTTGTGCAAATAAATGGCTACACACTGAACACTATGATATTTGTCTAGTGTAAACATAGAGTGAAAATGGGAACTAGGGAGAGAAAGCACAAAGGAGACAGAGAGTTAAAGGGAGAGACAGAAAGAAAGAACAGAAGATTATGTATAAATCAAACATGGTAATCAGTTGAAGAATAGCTGCCCAATTGATTTAGCCCATTACATCTGAGTCCTATTAAAAGTTGGTAACTAAGAAGGAAACAGAGATTAATATGTGGAAGTTCTGTTTTTGATTGACTATAGATTTAGTGACATGCCTTTAATCCCAGCACTCGGGAGGCAGAGGCAGGCGGATCTCTGTGAGTTCGAGGCCAGCCTAATCTTGAAGAGCTAGTTCCAGGACAGGAACCAAAAAAAGCTACAGAGAAACCCTGTCTCGAAAATAAAATAAAAAAAAATAAAATTACATTTTTTTTCTCCATGGATAAAATAATTCTTCCTGGATCCATATTATATTAGTCTTCCAACTCAAAAAACAAGATATGACAAGTAGGATATTAAAAGAGCACAAATGTATTAGTTTGTGATATCTGCTGGTCAGCTCTTTGAATAGAGATTACTCTGTCCTCTGCTCAGGATTAAACAATGTTAGAGCCTAGTTTTCAGCATGACTGCATTTTCATCTGGAGACAGGACTGAAGAATTCACTTCTTGGCTCATTCTCATTGTTGTTGGTAGAATTAATCCTGTGTGATTTTAAGACTGAGGATTCTATTTTCTTTGAGGGACTATGGACTAAAGCCAGAATTTAACGAATATAAACACATGCTCAACCACTGACCTGTATCTGCAGTCCCCCTATTTTCCTGGCAGATATCAGACAGAAAGACTGCATGTACACACACACACACACACACACACACACACACACAAACACATGCATGCGCACATGCACATACAATTATAATGTAATGGACAACATTCTACCACCTTTGTCATACTCTAGTCATAAAATCCAAATCAAATCTTCTACCTACACTCAGGGTAAGGACATAAACAAGGGAGCTTTTTGATGTGAATCTGCATAAAATATTTATATTATCCTACTTCCATGAAGGCTATGTATTAGCTTTCCAATTTTAGAATCAAACTCTAGAGTTAACAATAGTTGTTACATTGTTGGAAATAGCAGGAGAGATAGGAATGCTAAAAAAAATATTTTAAATAGATAAATAAGCAAATAGTGTATAATTTATAGTCATACAAGTAACCACTGACTCCTCCTCTGCAAAAGACATAACTTTAAAGATGAAGTATCAATTTTGTAACATAAAATGTAACATTGCTTGATGAAAATCCCTGGAAGAAGTAAGAACCAGGATATATCAGTGCTTGCTTATGGGACAAGAGTGATAACAAAGAGCAGGGAAAAAGAGAACCTTTTGATTTTTATTTAAAATTTTCTGTTATAATTCATTTATTTTTACTATAATATAATTTGCATATTACTTTTAACCTGTATTAAAAGCAAGCCATATTAGTAATTTGGTGACAATATTTATATCTTTGGATATGTTGGATGAAAACAAACGTTATATGTATCTCCATTATTTTGCATACAAAATATCCTCCACAGCTTCTCATGTTTGAACATTTGGTTCCCATTAGGGGAGCTGTTTGGGGGTGAGTTTGTGAATACTTTGGGTGTGGTTTCTACCTTATGTAAGTACTTCACTGGGAACAAACTTTAAATATGATTTCTGCTTGTAGATCTAGCTTGAACTCTGCTTCCTCATATGTCAAGATACAAGAAGCTATCCATAAGCTCTACCACCAGAGATCAAACAACTTCAGCTATCATTCAATCCTTACCATATAGGCTAAACCCTCTAGTACTGGGAGTCAAAAGAAATACTTCCTTGCTACAGGAGCTTCTATCAATTTGTGGTCAAGGAAACTAATATAATCACCTTCATGTTTATAGCCATCAAAATTAAATCAAAAACTGGATCATCAAATTGATTTTAAGTAGATCCATGCTCAAACATTGATTTTTTTTCATTGTAAGCACATTCTGCCATTCCTGTAGAACACATGTATTCCTTAGTTAGGGTTGTTATCTCTGTGAAGAGACACCATGATCATGACAATTCTTATAAAAGGAAACATTTAATTAGGACTGGCTTACAGTTCAGAGGTTTAGTCCATTATTGTCATGGCAGGAAGCATGACAACATTCAGACATGGTGCTGGAGAAATAGTTGAGATCTAGATCAGCAGGCAGTAGGAAGACAGTGATACACTGGTCCTGGCTTGAGCAGCTGAGACCTCAAAGCCCATTCCTAGTGACACACTTCCTCTAATAAAGCCACACCTACTCCAATAAGGCCACATTGCTATTGAAGGAAGGACCACTTGTTCATCCTGGCCGCCCAGAACCAAAGTAATCACACAGAAACCATATTATTTAAATCACTCCTTGGCCCATTAGCTCTAGCTTCTTATTTGTTAACTCTTACATCTTAATTTAACCCATCTCCATTAATCTATGAATCACAAGGTCATGGCCTACCAGTGAACTTTTATCACATCTATCTCTGGTGGCAGCTCCATAGCTTCTCCCTACCTCCTTCTTTCTCCCAGCATTCAGTTTAGTTTTCCCCGCCTACCTCTATGCTACCCTATTAACAGGTCAAGGAAGTTACTTTATTAACCAAGGGAATTTACGGCATACAGAGGAGAATCCCATATCATATTGCCTAATAATGTCACTCTCTATGGTCCTATAGGAGGCACTTTCTTTCAAACCACAAGTTCTATTCCCTAGCCCTACAGTCTTGTAGTCATATCACAATACAAAATATATTCAGCCCAACTTCAAAAGTCCCCATAGTCTATAAAAATCTCAAATTTGTTTAAAAGACCAAAGTCTCTTCCAAGACTCTCAGTCTCTTAACTCTAACCCCCTATAACTGAAAATAAAATAAAAAATTAGACCACATACTTTCCAGATACAATGACACAGGATATACATTGTTGTTCCAAAAGTGAGGAAAGGGAGCATAGTGAGGAAATACTGGACCAAAGTAAGACCTAAACCAGCTGGGCATGCTCCAAACTATGCATCTCCATGTCTACTGTCAAAGTACTCCGGGTCTCCAATTTCTTTCAGCATTATTGACTGCAACACACTGCTTACTGTTCCACTCCCTGTTAACAGCTCCCCTTGGCAGGTTTCCCACATTTTGGTATCTCCAAAATCTTGGGGTTCTTCAAGGCAATCCTTCATTCAATGACTTTTCTGAGCCTCCATACAGGGACACCCCCAGCACAAGCCTGGTTTTTCTTAGTCATGAAAATAGATTGCATAACCCCTTTCTTGTATCCTTGATTCTAAAGTCAAAACCGCATGGCCAAAATTGTCAAGTTCTACCACTTGCTGGGGCTAAACCATGGCTCCTTTGTTCAAACACATTTTTATCAGCTTTCTGTTTTCAGTGGTTTCCTTCACAGCCTGTTTGGTTGTCTTGAAATTCGATCTGTGGATTAAGTTGGTCTTAAACTCAGAGATCTACAACCTCTGCCTTCTGTGCTCTGAGATTAAATGTGTACACCAACCAGTCTTACCCTGAGCTTTTCTTTAATTTATCTTAATTTTTCTACAATTCCTCTTCACAGATTTGAAGCTTTGATAGATGAGGTATCTCTCTAAGGACATCTTTATTCCACTTGGCACCAGGTTCTTTTAAAATCTGTTTTATATTTCTTTTTCTCCTCCAACTGTATGTTTTGTATTTTTTCTTGTTCAGCTCATTCTTTTTCACTGTGGCTCTGAGTAAGACTGGCCACTTTTAGCCACACAGTACAGTCACTGCTAGGTTGTTTGAAAATACCCTCTGCCAAATTTGTTAATCTAAAACTCTTCAATTTAGCCTCAGCAGATTATTTTAGATGAGAGCAGAAAGGAGCCACATTCTCACCAAAATATTACAAGAATGATCTCTAGGCCACATAATAGTATTCTTCTACTCTGAAACCCTTTGAACTGAATCCACAGTTCAAACAATCCTCACCACTACTCTTTCCATGATCCTATTAGTATGCCTATTAAGACCCAATTAAAGTGTCCAGTTGCTTTTCTCGTACAAAGTCCCAAAGTGTTCCATATTCCTCCAAACAAAAGCATGGTCCAGCCTATCACAGCAGTACCCCAGACCCTGGTATCAACTTTTCTCTTAGTTAGGGTTTCTATTGCTGTGAAGGGACACCATGACCAAGGCAACTCTTAAAAACGAAAGCGTTTAATTGGGACTGGCCTACATTTCAGAAGTTTTGTTCATTATTGTCATGACAGGAAGCATGGCGACATGCAGGCAGGCATGGTGCTGGAGAGGTAGCTGAGATCTAGACCACCAGGCAGAAATAAGAAAGTGAGACACTGAGCCTGGCTTGAGCATCTGAGACCTTAGTGACACACTCCCTCCAACAAGGTCACACCTCCTAACAGTGCCACTCCTTATGGGCCCATGGGAGCCGTGTGTGTGTGTGTGTGTGTGTGTGTGTGTGTGTGTGTGTGTGTGTGTTACTGAAAGGAAGACAAATAGATTTCTGAGTTTCAGTTTAGGATCTGCCAGCGGTCTGCTTTGGACAATTCATTAACTGAACTTTACTTTCCTCACATTTCACTCATTGTTGGACACGGGAATGTGGTTTTCAACTCTTTTAAGTATCATATACTTATGTTTCAAATAAAATTTTGCAATATTAAATTTATCTAAAGATCAAAATAAAAGAAAAATAAACCACACTGCATTTCTCTTGCGGAAAGGTCACGGTGAACACTTCACGCTCTTCTCAGCCCTGATGTACTGTTTGAGATGAGAAGCTATTTGGTATACATACATGTAAGCCACTACTAGAATCTAACTAAAGGGCTCTGGCACAGACCAAAGTTGCATTAACAAGTCCCCAGGAGAGGCTACCATCATTAGCTTGTTCACCTCCTTAAGGAAAGTTAATTGATGATAACAATTCTCTTTCTAATTTTACTTTCCTACCCTCGACTAAGTTTTTTTGTTTGTTTGTTTGTTTGTTTTTTTTTTTTTTTTTGATTTTCGAGACAGGGTTTCTCCATAGCTTTTGGTTCCTGTCCTGGAACTAGCTCTTGTAGACCAGGCTGGCCTCGAACTCACAGAGATCCGCCTCCCTCTGCCTCCCGAGTGCTGGGATTAAAGGCATGGGCCAACACCACCTGGCAATTAAGGTTTTTTGTAACCTACTGACAAGGAGACCAAGCAGGAAGAACCCTATTGGATACAAAATTAACAGCCAAGTTGCTGACAGAAACAATCCGAATCTTTGTTACAGTATTAGTGCACAGCCTTTGGGTTTGATGAAATGGTTCAAGGTTCAATCTTCCCACCGACTGGTTGAATGGTTTTGGTATTTAACTTCATCTCTATGAATACCAGGTTTCTCATCTGTAAAATGGGAATAATGGAAGTAGCTGCCTTCCAGGTTGTTGTGAAGGTTGTGGTCCTATATCAGCACTCAGCATGGTGCCAATCTTCAGAAGCCTTAGTCAGTAGAAAAGCATGAAGGCAGTTTAAAAATTGCATATAAAATTTTAGCTCTATTATGAAATTATCTATTGCTACAGAATCATATACGCTCGTTGGTAGACCTAGAGTAAACTTATTACACATAGAGAAAGAGCAGAAAGGGTTGGGCAGCAGATTGCAGCAACAGCTTTCACCAGGGCCTTAGTATTTATAGCTAATTAGACAGTGTCAACTCACTGAGTTATCCAGTGTGTTGCCAGAATGGATGGTTTCTTCTAATGTGTCTTTGTGAGATCAGGTTATAAATAAAATACAGAGCAAGAACAGATTTTTTTTCAAAGTTTAATTAAGTCTTTCCTGAAACATTGATTGCAACTCCTTAGGTTTTTTTTTTTGTCATTTTTTTCTGACAAAATTCTATTAGATTAAGAAAAAATATATATAATTAGTTTGAAAACTGAAAGAGCAGATCACAGCAAGTTCAAAGCTCTCTTTAATACACCTTGGCACACTGTCTAAACAGGAAAGGAAGGGAGGGAGGGAGGAAGGGAGGGAAGGAGGAAGGGAGGAAGGGAGGGTGGAAGGGAGGAAGGAAGGGAGGGAAGGAAGAAGGGAGGGAGGGAGGGAGGAAGGGAGGGAGGGAGGAAGGGAGGAAGGAAAGAAGAAAGGGAGGGAGGGAGGAAGGGAGGGAGGGAGGGAGGGAGGGAGGAAGGGAGGAAGGAAAGAAGAAAGGGAGGGAGGGAGGAAGGGAGGGAGGGAGGGTGGAAGGGAGGAAGGAAGGAAGGAAGGAAGGAAGGAAGGAAGGAAGGAAGGAAGGAAGGAAGGAAGGAAGGAAGGAAGGAAGGAAGGAAGGAAGGAAGGGGAGAGAGGAACAGAGTGAAAGAGGGAGAAATGGAAAGGAAACATATAACATTGTTTTTTTGTTGTTGTTATTTTTTGGTTTTGGTTTTGTTTTTTTGGGTTTGTTGTTGTTGTTTGTAGAGACAGGGTTTCTCTGTAGCTTTAGAACCTGTCCTGGAACTAGCTCTTGTAGACCAGGCTGGTCTTGAACTTACAGAGATCCGCCTGCCTCTACCTCCCAAGTGCAAGGATTGAAGGCATGCACCACCACCACCCAGCAGAAACATACACCATTTTATAGACATCCTTAAATCAGTATTAGCATTCTGTCTTTTATAATTAAACTATTCACTAATTCACCACACATAAATTATAGCAAAATAATTTTTCAAGTATATTACACTAGGGGAGTTTTAGACCTGAACAGAGTTATTAGAAACATAACTAGGAATATTCTGGCCATATCTGAGGCCTTATAAAGCAATGCTCTTCCGTGATACTGTGTGTGGTTTATCATGAGGCAGTCAAGGAAGTCAATGGCTTGGGCTTGGCCATGAAACAACTCTGGGGATAATGTTGTGTGAAGTTAAACTATCACAAGGTTTTTTCACTTATATATGGAATAGCCTTAATGTTTCAGACAGTCAAGCATACTTTCAGAAAACTTACTTGTAAATAAACAGCTAATTTAGAAACTAATAAAAAATTTAATTGTAGTAGAATTTGAAACAAACAACAATAAAATAACTCTAAAATTTTGCTGTATGGTTATTGACTAAAGGTCACACATATTTTTTAAACAAATGATGGATTCATTAGTATTGCATGTGGCAGAGGGTATCATTGCAGATCAGAGAGAAATTTGCTAAGCCTTATTGTGTTTCCCAAATAGTAACCAAGGAAAGGGTACCACCCACATATTCAATAAAGTGTGCTTTATTTCCCATGCCCAAGAAGCCATGTACATCATGCTGTATCCTCTAGATTAAAAACCATGTAAATTTACACTCCCAAATATTAGTCCTAGTAAATCATGTGAACTTGGGCAAAACATGGAGGCTTCCTCATTTAGATAATCTTTTAATAAAGAAATTGCTACATCAAATTTTAAGATAATCTTAGAAGATTTTATGTTGGCTCTAAATTGTGATAGCAACAAAATAAGTAAGCTGCCAAAGAGAGGACATGTGTATTGCAAACACAGTGAGCATCTTTCCTGTAAGAAGCAAACCTGGATTTCAGTGTATTTTGAGTCAAGAATTTACACTTAGGCAGCTATGAAGCCTTGAACTGATCAGAATCATTTCTTCTCTAAAGAATAGCTCTTTTTAAATTGTAGGATATTTCTTTTTATTCCCCCAAATCTCAGTATCCTAAACTTTATAAGCATTGAATAAATGCTCGTGGAACAAAATAAAACACTATCTAAAGAGAAAATGCAGCAAAGGGGTAGTTTCTCTTCATGAAAATCTTCTACCCACTTAGTATACGTCTGTCTCTTGTGCTGATGCCCAGTGTCCATCACACCAGAGCAGTGCGCACTTTTCTTTAGTTCACAGCCTGGAAACCTCCTACTGTCCAGCCACCTGCTTCCTGATAGCGTTAAGCAGCATGTACCTCCCATACCAGATGGCTCCCTTCTCCCGCCTTTGCTTGGCAAGAATTTACAAACATATTTCTGCATGTCCAGTCTGGGATGCATCCAAGAGGCCAGGCTCTGTGTGGGCATCAGAGACAGCCCACAAAGGCCAAATGAATCTTGGAAATCTGAACTTCTATTCTGTAGGACGGTTTCTTTTTGTTTATACTATAGATTTTTTGGCTGTTTCTTTGTTTATGTTGTTGTAGGAGGCTGCTTATTGGTTCCTGGCTGCTCGGCAGCTCAGACCTGAAATAATCACACAGAAACTATATTATTTAAATCACTGTTTGGCTCATTAATTCTAGATGCTTATTGGCTAACTCTAATTTAACCCATCTAACTTAATTTAACCCATCTCCATTAATCTGTGAATTTCCATGAGGTCATGGCCTACCAGCAAAGTTTCAACATGTCTGTCTCCGGCAGTGGTTCCATGACTTTTCCCTGACTCTGCCTCTTTTCTCACAGCAATCAGTTTAGTTTTTCCCATCTACCTAAGTTCTGCCCTATCAGTAGGACAAGGCAATTTTTTTATTCACCAGTAGTATTCACAGTATATATAGGGGAATTCTACATTGCCTCCCCTTTTCTGTTTAAGTCCAGCAGACTTTTCCATGAAGCAGGAAATTTAAAAGATAGTTCTGTCTATCTTGGCAGTTTGTCAGCCACTTTTTTCTGTGACCTACAGAATGTCTTGCAGACTCTTTCATGAAGAAGCAACCCTGAAGGACCGTCTCACCTTTAGGCAAGTTCAGCAGTCATTTCTCCATGGGTTCTGCATTCCAGTTCTTCAAGCAGTCCAGGCAAGAGAAGTCTCCCACTCAGGTGACCAACAAACTCCATAAGGAGCCTCTTCAATGTCCATCTTCCTCTTGAAGCAATTGGTGCTGCCAGGAGCATATGAGTCTCATTGTCATAAAAAGTCCTAAGTTTTTAAAACATTTTAAATGGTGTATTATGTAGTCTTTGAAAGGTTTGAATAATGCCTATCCCATCTGAAATGCATCTCTGTACATCTAGAAAATCTAAGTAACATGACTACAAGCTTTACTATTAAAGATGACTATTAACCTGTATTTCTTAATTAAATGAACTACACAATCACAATACCTTAATCAAGAGCAGAAATATATATACAAAGTATAACAAACTGACCTTATATTTGTATCAATAAACCAAGATCTGTACCAATCCAAATTTCTATATCATATCCCCCCTTTAAAAGTAAACATTTATAAGCAATATTTGGGAATATGGACATAGTTCTCTAGACTACTTCCTGCTGAATTGGGGAACTTCCTGCTGAATCAGGTCCTTCATGGTATATCCTGTGTGCTAGGTTCATCTCAGTCAGCAGTTGGATAAAGTAATTTGGGGGGAATTTTTCTGGCAACCTTTCTGGGGGTTTTGGTTCATCAAACCACATTGGCCTAGAATGAATCCACAGGTTCTTATCTTCTGTGGAAACAAAAGAAGAACCACTTTTCCAAAGCAACATATCCTTAGACCCAAATTTTGAAGACAAATTACCTTTATTGTTGGTTATTTAGCTCCTTCACAGTCAAAAAATTCAAAGAAAATACAATAATATACATAATCCAGGCTCTCTGTGTATAGTCCATCTTTATGTGGCTTATTCTTTCTTTACTCCTTTTAATCTATGACTGTCTGTACTCTGTCTCTTTAAAGACTTTACATTTTTTAAAACCGTGTATTTCTTTTTATAACTGTTTATATTCTTTTTCTTCTCTCTTCTAAGCTTACATACATTTATCCAACATTGTGACCCATTTAGAGGTCCTTTATGTCTGAATCTGTCCTATTGTGCATCTGTAATTATTTACTGTTCAGGAGCGTTTCTTAAAATGCTAAGTACTTCTTAAAAATTTAATCTGCAACATTACTAGGGTATATACGGCACATCCTGCTTGTCCTGCCCAGCTCAGCATGGTGGAAAAGGCTCATTCATTGCCTCTGAGCCACACATACCACTCCAGTTCTAAGTATCAATGGGTCTATGCAGTGCCATTAAGCAGTTTGTAATGTGCTGCTTACCCCATTAAAAAAAAAAAAAACATTTAAATGCTCAGCTTCCTGAAAGAGCCAGAAGTCACACTGGCAGCATGGCCCAGAAAAACCTTTCTTAAAGAAACTGCAGCATGCTACCAGCAAACAGTAAGAAGCTGTGTTAAACTTTGTATTTTTGTGTCTAGAATTCCTTTTCAGTCTCTCAGGTTTTAAGTGGATTTTAGTCATCCACATTGGTGCCAATTTGTTGGAAAGAGGTCACTTGTTGGTTCCCAGGTGCTCAGCAGCTCAGACCTGAAATAATCATATAGAAACTATATTATTTAAATCACAGCTTGGCCCATTAGCTCTAGCTTCTTATTGGCTAACTCTTACATCTTAATTTAACCCATCTCCATTAATCTGTGCATCTGTATGAGATCATCTACCAGCTAATTTTCAGCATATCTGTCTCTGGCAACAGCTCAATAGCTTCTTTCTGACTCTGCCTCCTTTCTCCCAGCATTCAGTTTAGTTTTCCCCACCTACCTAAGTTCTGCCCTATCAGCAGGCCAAGGCAGTTTCTTTATTCACCAATGATATTCATAGCATACAGAGGGAATCCCACATCATATTAGGAATGCACTGTTTATTTCCTTCAAATTTCCGAATTCTTCACAGTTTTCCAAGGCCCACCCAAGTAGGTCTCCCCACATCTTCTTTATGTCACTCAATCATCAATCCCAGTGCCACACTGATAAAATGATTAAACTGTACGTTTTGAGGTAAAAAGATGTGTAGGAGATAACCAGACCTTAAGAGCTACTTGGAAACCAAACTGGTAGATGATCCATGCAAGCTGTAAGCAAGTGTCAGGTCTCAGGCATAGGCTGTGCAGACAAAGAGGTAGAGATAATGGAGGACTTTAAGCTAACAATATCTCTAGACACAACAGGACTGATACACATATAAACTCACAGATACTGGCAGCACACATAAGATATGCACAGGTTCAAAGCAGACAAGATCCCAGCACTGAGTAGTAGAAGTGGACAAGTGGTTCCACCCCTCACCAAGAAGCCATTTGAAATTGATACCCACTAGCAAAGGGAAAATCAATTTGCTTCAATGGATTCTTATATACAAATCCATTTATATATCAAGATCTCATACCCAAGAATAAGTAGCTAACACAAAACAAAGTTTATCGTTGTTTGTTTCATTTTGTTTTGTTTGAGCTTTTTGTCTTATTTGGGTTTTTTTATTTGTTTGTTGGATTTCCCTTTTTATGTTTTGGGAGTTATTTTTTGGAATATGGTTTGTATGGGTCTTTTTCCCTTTTTTAAAGACAAAGAACATTAAAATTGGATGTGGAAGGAGGTGAGGAAGATCTGGGAAGATTTAGGGGAGAGAAAATCATGATAAAATATATTGTAGGGAAAATTTAAAAGAAAACAAGCTTCATTATTTCACAAATTCCTATCCTATTCTAACCTCAGAAGTAAACACAGCTCTTGACAATGAGAGAATTAACATTTTAGAGTTGAAATCCAGGGCACTGCATCCTTGTAATCCACCTATCATAATGGGAAGAATCACATTTTTTCTTCCACATCAACCCATTTCAGCCCAGTTCACAAGTTAATGTACAATAGCACACGCTGGATAGAAAACGGTACTCTCATAAACAAACAATAGAGACAAGAATTTAACTTGTATTTCTCTTCACAGTAGCACACTCTTTTCACTGAGAAGCTATGTACCAGGGCCAGATGATTTAATTGGTTAGAACCATCAAAGCTAACTGAGAAAAAGAGGCAATCCTTAATGTGTCTTCCAAACAGTGGTATTGCATTATGGAAAAGCCTAGCAAGGAAACTTCAGAGTAAACTGGTAAATTGCCCATTAGTTTCTACCAGGCGTTTGCTCTTAACTTTTACTTACCATCCATATATCTGTCCCCTCTACTGAGGGACATCTCTTGATGAGGTAAGGTAATATGCTAATGCCCAAAGTGACTTCAGATGAATTGGTATCTCGTGACATCACTAGGGCTATAGTACATAAACTCAGTAAATAAGAAAACATTTATTTACACATTCTTAAAGCCCACAAAATCTTCCTCTACCCACTTAGAAAAGAAAAATCAAGAAAAACGATAGTCTTGAACCACTTCTATACACATTTTTCTCCCAAAGCGACAACTGTGGCAAAGCTTTAAAAAGCAATCAGTTTTACCACTGGGGAAAAAGGAAATATTGTGTAACCTTCATTTTCTTAAATACATTTCTTTGGTTAGAGGCCTTCCTTCTACTGAGGATAACGCAGGATCATAGGCAATGGGTAAGGAATATATGCAGAGGCTGTATTGTTTTCCACCAATTTTTGTCTACTGCTCTGATTCCTTACTGGAATGAGCAAGGACAATGCTCTTCCTGGGGGACTGAAGACACAGAGTGCTAATGTCTTGAAGGAACACAAATTAATGACTACAAACACCATTTTGTTTGTTTCCAAGAACACTGATTGATTCATTTTTATTACTTTTCTTATTGATAGTTTCTAGAAATTGATCTCTAGAAATAGTTCAGGAAAGAATGAAACATGCCAGATGTACTGGACAGTTTTGTGTCAACTTAACACAAGCAAGAGTTAACAGTTAGAAAGAAGCCTCAGTTGAGGAAGTGCCTAAATGAGATCCAGCTCTAAGGCATTTTTTTTTTCAATTAGCAGTCAATGGGGGAAGGCCTATCCCATTGTGCATGGGTCCATCCCTGGGCTGGTGGTCCAGGGTTCTTTAAGAAAGCAGGCTGAGAAAGCAAGGGTAATCAAGCAAGTAAGCAATACTGCTACCTGAGCTCTATATCAGCTCCTATGTCCAGGTTCCTGCCCTGTTCAGTTCCTGTCTTGAGTTCCTTCAATGATAAATAACAAAGTGGAAGTGTAAGCTGAATAAACCCCTTCCACCCCAACTTGTTTTTTTTTTTTGTGTGTGTGTGTGTGTGTGTGTGTGTCATGGTGTTACATTACAATAATAGAAACCCTAACTAAGATATCATGGAAACTGTACCCACGAAATCTGAAGAGGGTGGCTGTCTAAAGAAGACCTGAATAATAACAACACAAGCTGGCATGCAAAAGTACTTGAAATACTTGACGAAGAGCTAGTCAGTTAACAACTGCTAAGAGCGAATGTTAGTCTTGCCAAAGATGGGGCTCCTAATTGGTTATCTAATGCAATGTGGTAAATGCTAAAAACAGATACTTACAAGCAGCTTTAAGTGGATTCAGAAGATTGCATTATATATATATATTTAGATATTATATACATTCTCTCTCTATATATATATATATGTAACAATAATTTTGAGAGGGAAAAGTAGGAAAGATGACAGGGGAGAATTGTTACAATTGTATTTTCATTTAAAGTAAGTTATAAAAGAGAAGTCAACAAATGAGAAGAAGAGAGGGAAAAGAGAAATAATGGAGAAGAATGACAAGAAGTAAAGAAAGGATGGGCGGGGGAAGGATGGCAGGTAGTTAAAAGGTGGCTCCCTGAGTAGGTAGTATGTTCTAGAGTTCTCTTGACAAAACCATCCCTCTCCCCCTCTTATCAGTTCACTAATGTGTAAACTGTCAAAAACATGCTTCCATGAATATTAAAATATAGTCAGAACTGATGGAGCCTTAAATAAATGTTTTGTGTGATTAACAACAATAGATTTTGAGAGAATAAATGGAATAAGAACATGAGGATAGTTTTTAAAGGGGGTTTTAGTTAACAAGAAGTAGACTGGCCCACTGTTAGCTTGCATTCAGTTTATTTTTCTTCTCTCCAGAGCAACTATCTGTGGACACTGGTCTTGTGAGGGTTGCTTGATGCCCAGGCATCACCACTTGCAATATGTACAAACTTGGATGTCTCATGTGACAACTTTCAGACAATTTTTCATCTACAAAGTGACTATAATAACAATGTGCATGTGTGTGAAGACTAATGACATCTGCACACAAAAAGATTTCTTAGTTCAGTGCTTGCCAAATTGAAAGCTACAGAAGTATTTTTCATTATGATTTCAAATGGGAATACTAAAATGAAACATATACTATAAGGAAACTAGATAATAAAGTGATTGTTTCATAGAAAATTATTCCCATGCAAGATTAATATTCCTTATAACTCAGCTCAATGATCAATCACAGTTTACAAATCAGGAATAATAATTACCATCTTTTATTGAGCAACTAGTAATTAAAAAGCAATTCACCATTTTCTACAGATAATCACATTTAATCTAAGAACAGTACCTTCGAGACTAGCTTGTTTTCTATGTCAGAATATTGCTATTGTTTATATTAATTTTAAGAAAATAAAATGCTGTTTTTTACATAGCAATTTAACCTCTTAAAATTTCTTCAAGGGAAAAAAATTCTTTCTATGCACAGGAAATCATTTTTTAAAAAAACAATATCATCCATCACTGTCAAACAAGAAGAAAACCTGAATTGTTGGAGTGGCCAACCAAAGACTGGTCCAGCCTGAGACACATGCCACCAGACACTGTCATGAGTCCCAGAACCCGGAGGCTGAATGGCCCAGAGACCTAGGATAGATGTAAACACAACTGGAGAAAAAAGTCAGTGTAATAATTCGTAATGATATTCTGCTATATTCAGATCAGTGCCTCTCTCAGTTGTCATCAGAGAGGCTACATCTAGCAATTGATGGAAAAAGATGCAGACTCACAGCCAAACATTAGGCAGAGCTTGGCGAATTTTGCAGAGGAGGGAGAAGAAGGATTGTGGAAGCCAGAGGATTCAAGGACACCACAAGAAAAAACGTGGAATCAACTAACCTGGACTCAGGGGCTGACAGAGACTGAACTGACAACCAGGGAGCCTACATAGGACTCACCTATGCCCTCTGCATATATGTTACAGTTGTGTAGCTCGTTCTTCTTATGGAACTCCTAACAGTGGTAATCGGGGCTTTCTCTGACTTTTTTGGGCCAGTTTTTGTGATTCCTTCCTCATACTGTGTTGTCTTTCCTGTTCAGCCTTAATGTGAGGGGAGGTGTCCAGTCTTATTGTAATTTGATAAGCCATATTTAATCTATATCTATGGGAGGCCTGCCCTTTTCTGAATAGAAAGGGAAGAGGAAGGTTGGGGGTGGGGTCAGAGAGTATGTAGTGTGAACTTGGATTAGAAGAGGGAGGGGAAACTGCGGTTAGGATGTAAAAGAATAAAAATAATAATTATAAAAATAGTGGTAATAAAATCATTTTTAAAAAGAAGTGCTTCTAAGTATCATTAATTTTGTCATTATTTTATCTTTTCTAATTTCCTCAAGTTTTATATGATGATTATATACCAATCTTTTAAATTAATGTGAGAAAGATAGAGGGAAATAGAGGCATATAAGGCAAGAGAAAAGGGGGGAACAGGAGGGAGTGAGAAGGGGAGATAAAGGGGGCTGAAGGAAGGGAGAAGAAAGACAGTAACGGAGGGAGGGAGGAAAGGTGGAAGGGAAGGAGAAACATCCTGACCAGATCAATTGTTAAAACACTTTACAAACTTCAATAGAATTGGACATTTATAGAGACCCAAATGGAAAATTTACAAAGTAAATGAGCAAAGATTTTAAAGTAAGGTAAGAGCAGAACCTGGACAAGCTCCCTACACAGGACAGAGGACAGATACACCAGCTCCCCTTGTATGGTCAGGCATGCACCTATATAAGCTGCCTGAGGTGTACACTAAAAGCACATGGACAGCCCCAATGATGTTACCCCAGACTCTGTGCAGAATCCCATATGACCAGTTCCTTTTGGAGGTTCACAGTAACAGGAATTCTTGCTTCTCCGAAGAATAGTGCCCATCTTATTGTGCAGTAGAGTCAAGAATGAATGTGGACTCTGAGTCAAAGTGCTCACTTCATAAATTCTTTTGCCACTTTCATAATCTTGGCTACTTACTCTCTATGGAAAATAAAATTTATAGAAATAATGACTTCATGTGCCACAGCAAGAACTAAGTGAGCTACTGCATACATCTCAGAAGTCATGGATTAATATGAATTGTTCTTACTTTTGCCATTAGCTAATGAAGCTTATGTGACAATGTTTTCTTATTGTTAGTTTGAAGGCCATCTTAAGCAAAACTCCATATTCAATTACCAACTCACCTCTCATGAACAGTGTTTGCCTGCCTGGATTCCACTGGATTGCACTTTTCAACTTCTGTTTAGACCTTATAGTACATTTAACATTTATCACAAAGTGACTCAAATAATTTTCTGAAGGAGGTTATTCTATTTTTAAAAATCTCAACTCCATTTCTTTTTCTAGCTACCACCCCATCTCACTTCCTCTGTACTCTAACCTCTCCTAAGTGTCTTCTTGACTTGCTACTTTCATCCCTGGCTCTTCAAGCTTTACCTTGAACATTTTGTTCCACTGGAATCTTTATGAATACCAACAGTGTCACCCAAAAGCTAACCCTGAGGAGGGTATTCTGTGCACCTCTTGGGGATATACTCAGTAGTTGGTCACCAAGACACATCACTGTGACTTGCTTTTGAACCTTCTTTCCTTTTCTCCTAAGATGCCCCTTAGTCAATTATCTTTGGCTCTATATTCTTCATTGTGCGTACTGCCAGTACTAATTTTTCACTTGCCAATACTGTCATCCACCCAGTATCCAGTTCCAGACCTGAGTATTCATCTCAGGTATATTCTTAGGCAAATCAACTTCTTAGGCCTTCTCTGGAGGCCTTCCCCTTTTAGAACAGGGATGAAGGAAGTGTGAAAGGGGGAGGGTAAGAAGGAAGGTTGGGAGAGGGAACAGGAGGAGGGGGGAGGGGAAACTGTACTGTATATTATGTACAGTATATTATACATACTGTATGTATGTAAAATAAATTTTAAAAAAGGAAAAAGAAATTTATTGTTTTCTACCTAATTGTTGAATAGCTTCAAGAATCAATAAATAATCTAAATTATGTCTTGCCTCTAATTTCAACTAGGTTACCAGTGTTCTGCATAATTTTCTTCTCTGTCATGTCCTTCAAGCAAGTTATTTCTACCTATTGTGATCTCATCTTTGAACTATTGTACCAGAATTGCTTACCTCCCCAGCTCAAATTTTCCTGTCTTTATATCATTTTCCATATAGCCTTAACTAAGATCTGTTTAAATTACACACTAATATCTCTCCTATTTTAAAGTCATTGCTGTTAGATTAAAATAGGCTTAATCTGACATATATTACCTTAAAAGATCTTTCCCATTTTTGTGGCCCTAGAACTTCAGGTTTCTTCGTATATGTTTTCTCTACTGTGCTTCACTGTTTCCCTCTGTTGCTTGACCTAACACCAGGTTCACACCCCAAGGACTTTCAAATATTTTCATTTTTAAAAAGGATTTATTTTATTTTGAAATTGTAATATAATTATATCATATCCATATCTATATTTCTATCTATAAATATATCTATATCTATAAGTATATAAGTATTTATCTATACCTCATATTTATATATAATATGTGTCTATGTAGATACATCTATAGATATAGGTAGATAGGATATAGAGATAGATACAGAGATAGAGATAGATTAATCTGTATCTAGAGAGAGAGATACAGATATAGATAGATATAGGAATAGATATGGATGGATAGACAGACAGACAGACAGACAGACAGGAGAAATGACTGCAGTCCTAGAATGAATAAAAGAAAAAAGCAAGCTAAGCAAAGGAATTCTCTGGCTGAAGACACAATGTAAACAGCAACTTTATGTTCCTACTTCTACACACACACACACACATTCTCATATTGCTCTCTGTGCTCTCTTTTTTTCAGTAATTGTTTTCACTTGCATATATACATATACATATATATTCCTAAATATGTATATACCCTGCTCAGTCTATATATTTTTTGTGTGTTTTAAGACTGACCATTTGGTATTAAATAACCAATTGGTGTGCTCTTCCCTGGGAAAAGCATACAATATATTTTGATCATATTATTTCCCCTCCCCAACTTCTCCCAGATCATCCATCTAACTAGAATGCTATTCATTGGCCTTATCATATATATAATATTAGATATCTTTCCTAACCTGATTTCTCATCAAATGTTCTTTGACCACTCACATAGATCTGGGTCTGGCCATCTCACCCATCTAGTCCACTCCATGTTTATAATTATGTAAGTAAAAGAGTGTTCTAATAACTTTTCCATATCTTAAAAGTCTTTAGAAGGCAAAGGACCACTTAACTTTTATTCACCAATATTAAATCAAAGCCCCACAGAATACATGGTCTCCAGTACATACTGAGTGGATAATCTGTGTTTCAATAATCATTCATTTCTATTCCCACTACTCTTCTAACTCAGTCATGTACTGACTTTTCTAGGTTGCTTCAATAGTCAGGTAACTATAACTCTGTTCCCATTGACTTCTCTCATTAGTACAGCTTTACAGGTTAATATCTCAGATGCAGAGCTGTGATCATTTCGCTCATGGCTCAAGAACCTTAAGTGGTTCTCCATTGTCCACACAATAAATTCATACTCCTCTTGGCCTCCAGCTAACCTCTCTCTTAAAAAAAAAATAATTGATTTTATTGAGCTATACATTTTTCTCTGCTCCCCTCCCTTTTCCCCCTCCCCTTCAACCCTTTCCCATGATCCTCATGCTCCCAATTTACTCAGGAGATCTTGTTTTTTTTTTCTACTTCCCATGTAGATTAGATCCATGTATGTCTCTCTTAGGATCGTCATTATTGTCTAGGTTCTCTCAGATTGTCAACTGTAGGCTGGTATTCTTTGCTTTATGACGAAAAGCCACTTATGAGTGAGTACATATGATATTTGTCTTTCTGGGTCTGGATTACTTCACTCAATATGATGTTTTCTAGATACCCAATTGCCTGCAAATTTCAAGATGTCATTATTTTTTTCTTCTGTGTTGTACTCCCCTGTGTAAATGTATCACATTTATATTTTCCTTATCTATTTTTCGGTTGAGGGGCATTTAGGTTGTTTCCAGGTTCTGGCTGTGACAAACAATGCTGCTGTGAACATAGTTGAGCACACGTCCTTGTGGTATGATATAGCATCCTTTGGATATATGAGTGGTATTTCTGGGTCTTAAGGAAGGCTGTTTCCTAATTTTCTGAGAAATAGCCATACTGATACCCAAAGGGGCTGTACCAATATGCACTCCCACCAACAATTCAGGAGTGTTCCCTTTGTTCCACATCCTCTTCAGCATAAGTTGTCATCAGTGTTTTTGATCTTGGCCGTTGTTACCAGTGTAAAATGGAATCTCAAGTCCAAATGCATCAAAGATCTCAACATAAAGCCACCCACACTGGCTTTCTCATAGAAGAGAAAGTGGCAAGTACACTTGAACTCATTGGCACAGGAGACAACTTCCTAAATATAACCCCAGCAGCACAGACACTGAGAGAAACAATTAATAAATGGGACCTCCTGAAACTGAAAAGCTTCTGTAAAGCAAAGGACATGGTCAACAACACAAAACAGCAGTCTACAGAATGGAAAAAGATCTTCACCAACCCCACATCAGACAGAGGTCTGATCTCCAAAATATACAAAGAACTCAAGAAATTGGTCATTAAAAGTACAAATAATCCAATAAAAAATCGAGTACAAACTCAGAGAACTCTCAACAGAGGAATTGAAAATGGCTGAAAAACACTTAAGGAAATTCTCAACATCCTTAGCCATCAGAGAAATGCAAATCAGCTAACCTTTCTAATCTTTGTTCTTACAAACTTTCCTTTGATCATACTAAACACGTATTGTTCATATCCATATTTTGAAATCTGCATGGTTTTTCAAGTCTAACCAAAAGTTAATTCCTCTACAAAACTCTTTGTTTTCCTCCAAATAGAAATCACCTCTCCTGATTTTTTAATTTGCCATACTTTCTTGCTTGTTCTTCCTCAATAAAGATTATAAATTCCTATAGTTCATGATAGATGCTTATTCTGTATAGGCCCCACTAGCCTGAAAACCCTCTGAAGACGAGACTGGAAAATCCCACTAATATCACACACACTGGGAGGACTTCATAAATATCTACTGATGTTCTATCTATGTGAAGTATTTTAGCAAGATGCCCCCATAAAAATAATTTCATAGTTAGAAATACATAAAAATCCATCTACATCACTTCTCCTTTGAGGATGTATGTTGTTTTTCACAGAAGAAGAAGGTAATTTTCTTTGTATACTCACTTAAGTTCTTCTAATCACTAAAGTGGCAAAAATCATACAAGAGAAAATAATGCTTATGGCCATTTCTTCTTCTTTGAAGGCAATTTATGAAAATTCTGTTGTTGCATATTCTTGTGACAAAACATAATATAGTCTATAGTGTTTTATCTGTTTCTTTTAAATTCCTTTTAGGGGTTCATACTGGCAATTGAAATTCTCATGTTTTTTTTTTGTTTTTTTTTGTTTTTTGCTTGAGTGACTATTGTGATGTATTGTGATGGACTTGGAAAGCTCATGCTGTGGAGCCAAGTCACCCTTCTCTATAGGCTGCTGCCTCCTCTTTTTTTTTTTTTTTTTTTTTTTTTTTGTATGTTTGCCTTGGAGACAAGGTCTAGCTATGTAGTTCTGGTTGTTGTGGAATTCAGAGCTACCAGCTTCTGCCTGCTCTTTTGAAGTGAGAGAACAAACTAACAAGAGGGAGAAAATCCCTCTCCTTGACAAATGTCAAGGATTAAAAAGGAGGAAATTGAGCAATCAGTAGAGGAAGGTAGACCATTGTCATAATTTTCCTTGAAAATTCTGTTAAATGAACTCTAAGGAAATTGATTGAGAGGCTTCAGAATTATGCCTTTCAATTTGCTTTTCACTCTTAGTATTTAATTTGAATATGTCATGAATTCAAGTTAGATAGGATGTATATCTCCAAATCATACATAATAGTAAACCATGCCTGAATGTTGTATATGCTGTTTGCAATTTAGAATTGTTAGAAAAGATCTATGACTTCATTTCTATGTCTCAGGCAACATCTTATGTAAACGATACCACAACAGAAGTCAGAAAATTCTGTATTCTGGTTCCACTCGCTAATAGATAATCATGAATTACTGAGGAAAATGAATATCTACCTGAGTTACAGAATTATTCTTGCTAAAATTAAAATAAAAATATCTAAAGCATCTGTCCTTGGGTATTTGTGAGAATCAAATGAGAACAAATGAAACAATTATATAAAAACCTATTCTAAACTGAAATTGTGTGATTTTTACTGAGATATTTTGAAATGGGTTAATACATGACAAAAAGTCAATACCAAAAGTATTTAACAGGAACTGAATTTTAACTTTTCCACCTTACAAAAGAACTGTCTAACTGCACATTGAATATATAATGAGTGTGCTTTCTCCTTTCCTTTTCAAATACTTTATTTCTTTAGGCGAGGAGAGCATACTGAGCCTTTCCCTAGGCCAATAGCTTAAAAACTGAAATAAGTTCTCCTGTTCTCAATACCTTTTCCAAATTATCAGCATAAACTGACTGAACAAATGTCTACCAGTTTGTGGTTGAGCTTAATATAGTGTTTCACACAATTCCCTTATGCCATAATCCAACATTCAGTTGCCCTTGTTGCCATCACTCTATAAGCACCTATCATGTGGCAGGCAGCAGATATTCACTGTGAAGAACACAAAACTGTGCATGATCCTGGCTTTCCGGTGGATCTCGTAAAGAAATAAACAATCTGGAAATATTTTCAGGGAGTGATTTAGTGTAAACAAGAGGATGGAAAAAAAATGGTTTTATCCATGGAAGCTTTATTCTCGCTAAGATCTTAGCTGGAATCCACCAAGATATGACTTGGAAATATACTTTTCCTGTGCCAAAGGACACTCACATGCTTAGATCCTGAAAGTCCCAAGCTACCATGGTTTTTTTGACTTTTTTTTATATGATCAGAAAGAGAGCTGAAGAACAATGGCAATGGGTTCTTGATCCTATTGCACGTAATGGCTTTGTGGGAGCCCAGGTAGTTTGGATGCTCACCTTAATAGACCTGGATGGAGGTGGGTGGTCCTTGGACCTCCCACAGGGCAGAGAAACCTGCTTGCTCTTTGGGCTGAGGAGGAAGGAAGACTTGAATGGGGGAGGGGGAGGGAATGGGAGGTGGTGGCAGGGAAGAGGCAGAAATCTTTAATAATTAAATTAATTAATTAATAAAAAAAATCAGCAAGAAAAAAAAAAATAAAAAATAAAAAAAAATAAAATAAAAAAAAATCACTGAAAGACATTAAGAAAAGGTAAATAAATTCAGTAAATATGTAAAAAAAAAAAAAAAAGAAAAGAAAGAGAGTCCTTTGAGTCTAGCAGAGACACCACAGGCAATGTTTCTGATTTATAACCAGACCAAGACAGTAATGTTTTTACAGCATCAAAAAGCTCAATATCATTAACACCAAATTAAACTATATTTTAGTATAAAATGATAAAGTAAAATGGGATTTTAGAAACATGACTCAATCTCTTATTTCATCAACCTATAGAGTTGAAGCTCAGATTCAGAAAGTAACATATGATTCTACAATTAATTAGTAACACATTTGTGCTTTCTTTCCTCTCAAGTTAATGTCCATAGCAAAGGAAAATAGTGTCAACCTGAAAACTCAACACTCAGGCTGTTAAAGTAGGAGGAGAACCTTGAGTTTGATGCCAGCCTGGGCTACAGAGTAAAAACCTGAATAAAAAAGAATAAAAACTTTCTATTTTAAACTCAAATTTCTTTTAAAGGCTATTCTAAACTGCTTCTTTTCCATCAAGTTTTTAGTAGATTCTTAGAATGACGGTTAATGTTATGATTTGGTTTCCGGTATCTACTCTAACAACTGGATATTTAATTTTCCTCTCCACACCCCAAATATAATAAGTAACAGCTCAGAGAAGTAGGACATAACTATAATCATGAATTAATTCAATTTTAACTCAATTTATGTGTAATTAAAGCTGAATATTTTAAGAAAATTTTATTGACTCATCCAAAATTAAATATGCTTGGTTTACATTTATTTTTATATTTGTTTTAGGATTAGATTTTTTCTTTTGTCTGGATTGTAAATAATCTCCCAGTAGCTATGCCTGTGTTGAATACTACAATGATTCTAAAAATTAAATATTCTAACATCAGCTTTCTAAACATGAATTTTGCTAAGTAAATAAATTAACTGATTACAAAAATCATCTATGTTGATAACATGAAATCATGAAATAAGTATGATTTAATCAATTCTAAGACATTATACATTAATATTCTATGAAATGAATATATTTCTTTGTTGTAAAAATTTGGTACCTACTATATGAATAGCAATACACATTACATAAACTTTCATCTTTTAGTCATATATCACCACTACTGACTTGAAAATTTTGCTTTCATTCAATTCCTGGTTTTTCTATCAAGTCCATCATAGACAAAGATTTCAAGTATAATGTCAATTTCTTCATTTTTAGGAATTTGCAGGAGTCATTTTATTGTCCCTTTGAAGAAGCTTCTTTCAAGAAAGTAGATACTGTCCAATAGAAAAACAGAAGGAAGTGGGAAACCACATTTGAAAGTGTTTGTAAATTAACACAACTATAAGATTAGAGCTAGGTGTGGAAGTGCATTCTGGGAGTCTGCATCAGAGAAACCAAAGCAGAGGATATATGTGAGCCCAGGAATTGCAGACTAGCCTGAACAATACAGTGAGTTCTTGTCTCAATTTTTTTCAAGATTCTTTATGTGTATTCACACAAATAGAATCTTCAAAAATTGTAGCTTTATAAACTCAGAAAACTGCAGGCTTTTCAGTATCATAATCACATCAGGGTTAGCACACATATTGGTATGAACAAGATTAAGAATAGAGATTTCTCTCTTTCTGTAAAGACAGAACATAGTATGCTAATCACAGTCTAACTAATAAGAATATTTTAGAGCAATGGCATTCTGTCCATATCTCTGTTAACTTCACATTTATTTCCATGTTAAACAAATTACTTAAATTTTCTGAATATCATTTTATTACTGTGTCATGAGAAATATAATATCTATCCTCTTTTTTATGACCTTGTAATTGTGAGTACCTGCTAATTATGTACAATGTTTTTCAAGTAGTCTATGAGTAGCAAGATGCAGCGCCATCCAGAACTGAAATAAATGTACAAAATTTATAAATACATTTTAGTTTTTAAATAAAACTAGTAAAGAAAAAATGATATTATCTGTCTAGTGGTTGAATGGTAAGTTTTTAAAAAAACAGTCAAGATGTTCATTCTCTTAATGTGTTGAAGATCATAAAAAACAATAACTAAATGTTAAACAGTAGGCGTATGATTTTTTTTAACAGTTGAAAAAAAGTTTGTGGATGAAGCTAAGTGTTACCTGTATTGGTGAGGGTGTTAAATAAATGACACCACCCACCAAAGAACACATCAGACCCCCCCCCAACTGCTGTAGGAATTCTTACTGCCAGTAGCCTTTAAGTTACTCACCCACTTGGGCGTGGCCTCTTATACTATATATGCTGATATAATGTGAGCGTATGGCCTCTTTTCCTATGAAATTTGTGTTATGGTGTAAAAGAATGGCAGACAGAATTTAATATAAAATATTCAGCTTTAATAAGGGGAGTACTTACAAAACCGAGGTTCCCTCGGAGAACCAGAAAACAGAAGGAAACGCGGGGAGCACGCCCGCAATCTTTATAAGTAAAAAATAACCTCAGGGGATCCTGCCCTTCAAGCAAGGTGATTGGCTGAGCTTCCCCTACATCTCCCCCTTTTGTCTAAATAAGACAGAGTCAAACCAAATACAACCATATACAATAGAAACATAATAAATATAAAATTACAAATAACAAACAATATAACAAAAGTTTTACTAAACATTCTATTTCAAGGAGTCTAAATAATGTAGAGTAACTACAATTATCTAATCTTCAACTCTGTCAAAGATCTGAGAAGGGAAGTAATATTACTTAAGCAACCACGAAGAACAAATGAGAAATTTCCAAAATGTGCAACAAATGACAGAGACAACTGACTACCTGGGCAATCACCCAAAATCTCATTTGCAATGTTGAGTCAACCAACTTTGGCTAAAGCCTAACATAACTGACATACCATTATTAAAGGCAAGGAACTTTCTTAGAACTATCCTACCCTGTCTTGGCAAGATAAGACAATCCTGTTTCATCCACTTATGGATATTCTGTATCTTTGTCAGAAGTTGAGGTATGGGCTTTTCTTAACCAAAAGGCCAGTTCTGCCAAGAAGACAAGCTCCCAGTGGAGTGTCTTTGGTGCTCAACGTTCTCTCAGGAGTAGAGCAGTGTTGCCAGGAGTGTTTGTGCCTCGTTGGCATGGAATTCTAGGTTAGATTAAAGGCTATTTTCTACAGCTCTCGAAGAGGTTGAAGATTATACTATCTAACCTTCAAGCAAGGTGATTGGCTGGGCTTTCCCTAAAAATTTGGTTGCTGTTTCCCACTCCAGCAGAAGATTGTGATCTGTGAGTCTACCGCTAAATAAATAACTTTATTATACTCAAAAATAATAATGTCTCCTCTGGGAATGGCAAAAATAGGAGGACTCAGTTTTTAGGTATATGTAGAAGGTATGGCAAAGGCTGACATTGGACCAATGAATGCAGATCAACAAAAGACAGACAATGCAACCCAATATCATTGGGAAACTCCCTGGGGGGCCTCTTGCAGACTCCCAAGTCAAAAGTTGTCCAGACATTCCCAGTCACTGTTGAGGACATTTCTCACCAGGAAAATTAAATAATCTAGAGTCTTCTGTAAAAAAAAAAAAAAAAAAAAAAAACCATACTGTTCTAGATGATGGAATAAACATGGAGGATAAATCAAAAATTCCAATAGGAAATAGAAAATGTATATTCTGGCAGACTTCTATAAATGATCAAAGACTGAAACTAAGAATGTGTATAAATGCCATTGTAATTATGGGTTTGATAGATGTAGGTGCAGATGTGAGTATCATTATTCCAGAATCTTGGCATGCAAATTGGCCTCTTCAAGAGGCAGATTTTCTATTACTAGGAATTGGAACCCTATCTCAGGTTAAAGAAAGCACAAGATGTGTTGAATGCATAAGGCCAAAAGGACAGAGAGGAAAGCTGAGGCCACATGTGGCTAATATTGCAGTGAATTTATAGGGTCGTGACTTGCTGCAGCAACAGAATACCCAGATTAACATTCCTGCAGTCCCAGAAACTCATAATTCTGAAAAGGATATTATAAGGTACTATAAACAAAGGTCACCAGCCATTCAGGCTGGACTAGAACACAAAACAACTAGCAAACCTTTAGAAGTACCAACAGCCCTAGCTTTAAAATGGTTAACTGAGAAACCATTTGGGGTTAAACAGTGATTGTTAACAGAAGACAAACTTCAGGCTTTAGAATAGCTGGTACAGGAGCAACTAGATGCTCACCACATTGAAAAATCAACCAGCCCTTGTAATTCTCCTGTATTTGTTATTAAAAAGAAATCTGGTAAGTGGAAAATACAGATCTAAGAGCTGTCAGCAAGATAATTCAACCTATGGGCCATCTACAATCTATAATTTCTCTGCCTTTTTTTATTTTGGTAATAACCAAAAGGATGGCCTCTTATAGCTATTAATTTAAACAATTGTTCTTTCACTATACCTTTACAAGAAAAGGATCAAGAAAAATTGCCTTCACAGTGCCTACTTATAATAATTCTCGGCCTATTAGGAGATACCAATAGACCATCCTTTCACAGGGATTGCTCAATAGCCCTACCCTATGCCAAGTCAGACATTGAAAATAATACATAAGCAATTTCCTAAGTCTATAATTTACTATAACATGGATGACATTTTGCTATCTGATGCAAACATGGATATTTTAGAACGAATGTTTAAACTAAAGAAAGTTTTGCCAAAATGGGGATTACAAATTGCTCCTGAAAAAAATACAAAGAGGAGATTCTGTCAATTACCTACCTTATAGAATAGGTTTACAGAAAATTAGGACACAAGAGGCACAAATTCGGAGAGACTGGTTGCAGACTCTTGATGACTTTCAAAGACTGTTAGGAGACATTTTCAGTCTATGACCAGCTGTTGGGATAACACCTGATCTAATAATTCATTTAAACAAAACCTTAGATGGTAATAAACACTTGAATAATCCCAGACAATTAACAGCTGAAGCAGAAAAGGAGTTAACATTATTGAGGAGAAATTATAGGAGGCACATGTGGATAGGGTGATTCCAAATCTTAATTATATTCTAGTCATATTGCCTTCTAGAATTTCCTATATAGAAATTTAAGTACAAAGAAAAGATATTATCTTATAATGGATATTTTTACCACATAAACCAAGTAAAAAATTAAAAACTTATGTGGAAAAAGTCTCTGAATTAATTACTAAAGGTAAATTGAAACTTTGTCAATTATCAGGTATAGACCCAGCAGAGATTATAGTGTCTTTTACTACTGATGAAATTAAAACATTATGAGAAGACAATGAACCATGGCAAAGAGCTTGTGCTAATTTTTGGAGAGATATTAATAGCAATTATCCCAAAAGCAATATACTTAACCTTATAAAGAGATCTTTGTGTGTTCTTCCCCAAATTGTACATGATGCCTCAATAACTGGAGCCTGAACATTTTATACTGATGCAAATAATTCAGGGAATGCAGGTTACAAATAAGAAGAATTAAGTATGCTAGATCAAAGCCCTTATAATTCTGTCCAAAAGGAAGAATTATATGCTATTCTCATGGTGCTAAGGGATTTTAAAGAACCTCTTAATATAGTTGTTACTGATTGACAATATATAGAAAGAGTGGTTTTGTATATTGAAATCACTGAGTTTATACCAGATGATACAGAATTGACTTCATTATTCATACAGGTTCAAGATATAGTTAGGTATGGGCTTTGTCCCATATACATAACACAATACAATCCCTTATGGGTCTACTAGGTTTTCTAGCACAAGGTAATGCAGAAATTGGTTGACTACTGATTGGAAGTATGTTGAAGGTCTCAGAATTCCATAAGAAACATCATGTCAATAGCAAAGGTTTAGAGAAAGTTTTCTATTGTGTGGCAACAAGCTAAGGAGATTATAAAGAGATGTCCTAATTTCTCTTTCTATAACCAAACACTGCTACCTGAAGGGACTAACCCAAAGGGTACTCAAAGGAATGAAGTCTGGCAAATGGATGTGTTCCACTTCACAGAATTTGGAAAATTAAAATGTATACACCACACCATTGACACCTATTCATATTTTCAGTGGGTAACTGCTTTAAGCTCAGAAAAGGCTAATTGAGTAATCACACATTTATTAAAGTTATGGCTATTATGGGTAAACCTGCACAAATAAAGACAGGTAATGGTCCAACATATGTCTCTAAAAAATGAAACAATTTTTTGCTTATTATAATATTAAGCATAATACAGGTATATCACACAATCCTACAGGTCAGGCAGTTGTAGAAAGATCAAATTGAACTCTAAAGGATATGTTAAACAAACAGAAAAGGATGGAAAATACCCCAGAAATAGATTACATAATATTTTATTAACCTTAAATTTTCTTAATGCTAATGAGAAAGGGACAACAGCAGCAGAGAGACACTAGATAATAGAAAAGTCTTTTGAATTAAATCAGCCCGTGTATTTCAAGGATGTGTTGACTTCACAATGGAAGCCAGGAGATGTGCTATGTTGGGAAAGGGTTTTGATTTTGTTTTCACAGGAGAAGAAAAACGATGGACACCATCAAAATTAATAAAGATTCACTTTGAGAAAGAGAAATCGCTTTAGAAAGAGAAATGGCAGCTCATTTACAATGGTGAAAACTATACTGGTGGGAAGGAAACCACCTATATGGTTTGGGGCAGGGTTCTTCTCTTGTCTTTACAGGAAAATACATATCCTCAAAAGACCCTGGATGTTTGGATGTTGACAGAAGGAAAAATAACTATTCAATAAGGATCACCAAGAAAAAGGAATGTAACTTGTAAGAATGGGTGATTAAAACATACACATTTAAATATATATATATATATATATATATATATATATATGACTATATAGAGCTGACTTTGGAATTAGACAATAGTGCTGTCCTTCTCTAAATCCAGAAATGTTGTTAAAATATAAATTCAAAGTTTCTGTCTCATGTTAAAAGCTATCTGGTATGGGACAGAAAGAAGAAAGAATTTAGAAAAAAAAGTTAATTTTCTTCATATCTATTTTTTCTCTATCACATCTTTCACTGAATGTATATGTCTGTATATGTCTATATAAACAAGGTTTAAGTTTTCCACAATGAACAATAAATTTTTTGCAGTAATCTTTGACATTTCCAGGAAGAAGATTGGGGCCCACAACAACAACTCCACCTGGTTGATATGACATCATGCTGATAGTGCTACTATAAAACCTGTTTTGGGTTCCAGCTGATCAAGATGTTTCCAACTTGATTAGCTGAAATGGAATACCTTTTTACAACATTCTGGCCAGACCTCTAAATAGGAACCTCCAGATAAACCTACCAAATACTCAGAGACTATTTGCAATTATACCAGACAGTAATCTTGAAACATAACCATCATTTTAGTTTCACAGGATCCCATAGAAAGAACATTGCCCCCATGACAGATGGAAGTAATTCTAGAAGACAACATCCCCTCTCCCAACAAAGTTTGTCCTCAGGGTTAGGGACATCATTTAGGAGTTGATTATAATTGGTATAGGGTTGGGGGGGATTATGTAGAATCAGGGATCTCTTTGATAAAAAGGGGGTGAAATTGGATGGAATAGATTAGTGTGAGCTTACTTACACTAATAATAATAGTGAGTAATAGAGTAAATATTTGTGAGCTATTATTTATAGGCAATTTACATTGGTATAGATTCTTATATATTGATACAAGCTTAAATTATATTGAATATGTTCCGATTTTCATCTGCAATATTTGTATACCTAGGCAAAGTTATTTTGTCTTATTGTATGTATGCATGCTTCTACCTCTGCTTAAGACATTTTGCATATTGATACAACTTTAGGATATATTTATTAAATTGCAATATACATTTCTTTTTTTTTTCTTTTAATCACTGCCTGGCACATTAGTTCCAGCCTCTTATTGGCTAGCTCTTACATATTAATCTAACCCATTTCTAATATTCTGTGTAGTACCACAAGCTGGCTTACCAGGAAAGATCTTAACCTGCATCTGTCTGGAGTGGGAGAATCATGGCGACTCCCTGACTCAGCTTCTTTCTCCCAGCATTCTGTTCTGTTTACTCCACCCACCTAAGGGTTGGCCTATCAAATGGGCCAAAGCAGTTTCTTTATTAATTAACCAATGAAAGCAACAGATTAGAAAGAGATCACTCCCACATCATTTCCCCTTTTTCTGTTTAAACAAAAAAGGTTTTCATTTTAACATAGTAAAATTACATATAACAAAACAGTTATCAAGCAATAATTACAGTTACAATATTTATATCTACTTTATCTTTTATCATAACTAAGAAAAACTACAACTAACCATTCTTCAACTCCATCAAAGACTCCAGAAGGATATAATATTACCTAAGTAAACAAGAAATCCAAAATTCTAGAAATGACAGAGACATCTTGCTGCCTGTACAGTCAATCAAAGTTACTCTGTACCATTGGGGCATCCATCTTTGGCCTTCAGGCCCATAGTATCCAGCAGACATTTCCATGAAGCAGGAAATTCTAAAGCAGTTCACACACTTTCTGCTGTCTCCTGCAGAATGTCTCGTAGACTCTTTCATAGGTCAGGAACCCCAAAAGACCATCTATGAATAATTTGCATTGGTGTGGATTTGAAGGTCAATTTTGTTATACGTATATGCATATTTCTAATCTTGATTAAGATATTGTGATTGTATAGTTCATTTAAAAATGTAATGTATATAGGTTGTTAATGGATAATCATCGGTAATTGTCAAGCTTTTAGTCATGTTAGTTAGATTTTCTAGATGTGCATAGATATATTTCAGCTAGATAGTCATTCTTCATATCTTTCAAAGACTGCAGAATATGGCATTTAATGTTTTAATAACTTAGGGCTTTTCATGATAATGAGACATGTCTGCTCCTGGCAGCACCAATCTACTTCAAGAGGAAGATGGGCACTGAAGAGGCTCCTTAAGGAGTTTGATAGCCATTTGGGCAAGAAACTGCTCTTGCCTGGACTGTTGCATAAACTGGACACAGAGAACCCGCAGAAAGAGGACTGCTGAACTTGCAAAATACATTTCTACCTCTGATCAAGATACTTATACATTGTTTACATTTTGCGATCATTGTCCTTATTTGTTGCAAAGTTGTTTAAAGATTGTTTAATATTCTAATATGAAGCCTTAGTCTTTAAGTTATAGAGATATTAAGAATTATAGGTCAATAGTCATCCACGTTTGTCATACTTATAGTTAGACTAATCAGGTTCTTTAGATAAATAGAGATTTTATTCTGCATAAATAGGTAATCTTCAACCACTTCAAAGAGCTGTAGAATATGACATTTAAATAACTTAGGGTTTTGTTGAAGTGAGATATGATTGCTCTTGGCAGCACGGATCTATTCCCAAGAGAATGTTGAGCACAGAAGACACTCCACTTGGAGCTTGCTGAAACTGGCCTTTGGGCAAAGAACTGCCCATGCATCATCACTGAAAACATCCAAGATGTCCAGACAGGACAAGCAGAATACAAGAAAAACGATTGTCAAATCTTGCCAGTGTAAGATGGCTTTGAAAATCTCTTACCTCTGAAAATGACCTGTCAGTTACTCTAGGCCTTAACCAAAGTTGGTTGCTTTAACATTGCAAATGAGACTTTGGGTGATTGCCCAGGTAGCCAGTTGCCTCTGTCATTTGTTGCACATTTTGGAATTTGCTTGATTGCACTTCCTGCTTACTCTAGTAATATTATTTCCCTTCTCAGGTTTTCAATGAGGTTGAAGACTAGATATCTGTAGTTACTTTCCTCTCATGACTTGACCAAGTTATTTATATACAGGACTTAACTCATTAGGATAGGATAATTATTGAAACATTTATCACATGTTTCTTGATTGATATTGTTTATGCTGGTTGTAATTCTAATTTTTATACCTAATATTTGTTCTTATTGTATATAACTTTGTATTAGGCTTAGAACTTTTCCTATTTAAATAAAAGGGGGAGGTGCAAGCTGGGCGGTGGTGGCGCACACCTTTAATCCCAGCACTTGGGAGGCAGAGGCAGGCGGATTTCTGTGAGTTCGAGACCAGCCTGGTCTACAGAGCTAGTTCCAGGACAGGCTCCAAAACCACAGAGAAACCCTGTCTCGAAAAACCAAAAAAAAAAAAAAAAAAAAAAAAAAAGGGGAGGTGCTGTAGGAATTCCTACTACCAGTATCCTTTAAGTTACCCACCCACTTGGGCGTGGCCTTTTGTACTATGTATGGAGATGTGAAGCATGCATCCTGCCTCTTGTTCCCTGTTCCAGCAGAGAATTGTGATTTGTGAGTCTACCCCTAAATAAATAAATTACCTTTTATTATACTGAATTCTGAGCTAGTATGGTATTTCTTTTTTTAGTGTCCTTCTTCACCCAACAATGAAAATGCTGAGTGAGAATTTTCTTCTTCTGTTTGAGAAAATCAATGGTTATAATTCCCCATCATTCACTATTCACACAGGATTATAATTTATCATCTGGCCCAAACTCTTTGATGTCACTAATTTCACAATACTAACTATGATCACATTATGAGTAATCAGCAATATCTGAATTTATATACTGTAAACTGAACAATGAATATGACACATCATAAAACATTTAGAAATATGTCATCCATTTTCTTGGGACAAAATCAGAAAGATGATAAAATGATGATATTTTATTCTAATAACTATCCAGAAGATATGTAATTTGACCTCAACATTTGAATTGTGAAAATATTCATAATTCATTTAACTTCTACAGCAAACTTTAAGGGAATTTTTAATTTCATGATTATTCTTAGAGCACTTAAGTGCCAGAAGCAAAGACCTGTATTTTGAGACCTGTATTTTGTTTATGCCATCTTAAATTCACAAGTTAAGTAAAATATTCACCTCTGTCACCTCTGCAGGGTAAATTCCAGGTCTAAGAAATTAACCTGGTATCTTATCTCCTAGTGAGACCTGCAGGCTCCAGGCTTTAGAAGCAATTAGCATTTCCTTTGATAGTTAATATCTCTTTCTCTCATTCTGAGATCTTCCAGACTTGAATTCCAACAGACCTGACTTTTCTGGCACCCTCCCCTCCCCCTGCCTGTTTGCTATATAGCAGCTCTTTAGGAATAATAAAGTGGGCAGCTTGATCAGAAAGCCTGTCTTGCTATCATTTCTTGTGTTTCTTGCCCTTCCATTTCTCCCCTCCAGGTTTATCAGAAACCCCCGTTTGGTCCCGCTGGATAGGATACTTAAGCAAGTTTAGTTTTCAATAGAGGAGTTGAACAGGTTAGATGTCAAGACTTACCCCAGAAGCCAATTTGACTGACTCTTATGTAATAGACTATGATACATTTCATCTATCTCTTCTTCAGTCATCTAATAAATTATTATGGATCAAATCTTTCTATAAAAATTATGTGCTTGTAGTTGTTTGGCTCTGATTTGAAAAAGATCCCAACCAGCTAAATTTCCAACTTGTGTAAAGGAACTTTAAAAAAAAGCTTAGAGTCAGGTGTGGCGGTATACCCCTTTAATACAAGTACTTGGAAGGCAGAGGCTAGTGTATCTCTGAGTTTGAGATCAGCCTGGTCTGCAGAGCAAGTTCAAGAACAACCACGCTTGGGAAGTGAAGGAAACCATGAAAAACAGAAAGCTGGTGAAGATATTAATTTAGCAAGGGATACTATTTCACCCCAAGAAAGCAGCAGAATTTAATAGCTTTGGCCATGTGGTTCTGGCTTTAAAGTTAAGGATAGAAGAATGGGGTTATGGAACTTTCCTCTGTAAATTAGAAAAGCTACTGTGGCCAGGCATGTTTCAGGAGTGTTCCTGAATGGAGACCTAGAAAGGCCATTGTGTGAAGGTGTGAAGTTGAAGCCTGGATTTCCTTGGGGACCTCAAGTTGTTGGACATGTCAAGATAAAAAGATACCTGCTGAGGAAAGGTGCTAACAGGGATGGAACCAGTACAAGAGAAAGATGTGTGCTGCAGTCAACAAAGCTGAAAGGAGTTGAAAATCTGAAGAATACTTTGACACCAGACATGGAGATGCAGATTTAGCATTTTCCTAGCTGGTTTTCAGCCTTGTTTCAGTCTAGTATTTCCTCACTATGCTCCATTTTATATGATTTAGACTGGTAATAATATATATCCTGTGCCATTATATGTTGGAATTATGTGATCTGTTTTTGTGTTTTTATTGTACAAGAGACTATATTTAAGAGATTGCATGAATCTCAAGAAAAACTTTAAACTTTTAAATAAGTTTGAACCTTTTACAAATTATGGAGACTTTTAAAGATGGACTGAAAGAATTTGTGCATTATGATATGTTTACAAACTTTTGGAGGCAGAAAATGGAATATGGTGATTTGAAAGAAAATTGCCCTGAAATGGAAAAGCACTAATGGGACATGTGGTCTTGTTGAAGTAGGTGCGGCCTTGATGAAAACGGTGTGTCACTGTGGAGGCAGGCTTTATGGTACCATATACGCTCAAGATATCACCCAGTATCTCAAACCACTTTCTGCAGCCTGTGCAAGATGTATAACTCCCAGTTACCTCTCCAGCACAACGTTTACCTACATACCAATATTTTCGACCATGATGATAATGAACTAAACCTCTGAAACTATAAGCCATCCCATTAAATGTCTTCCTTTATTAGAGTTGATATGGTCATAGTATCTCTTCACAACAGTTAAAACCCTAACTAAGACAGACTCCATTCCTCTACTCTAAATTTCTTCTCCACACAATTCTCTCCTGAATCTACATCACTAAAGATGTTTCCATTCCAAACCACTAGACATAAAAAAGTGGTGGTTGTCCCTGTTCCAACTAGCCTGAAAGAACCACATAACTGTCCCTTGAAGCTTTAGATCTTCTTCACACCTTAGAAAATAGTTCTTTATGAAAGTCTTAAATTTCTAACGAGTATGTCTTTTGTTTGTCTGAATCCTGATGCCTCTCACTGCCTTACTATATCATTACTTCCCACTAATCCAAGTATTTTAGTTCAGGAGTAATTTCCCAATATATCTTCCATACTCTGATATCATGTATCTTTATCCAAGTTTTTGAACATGGATGCAAAATGCATACTTTTTCAATCTTCCTTCATTGCTCTCTATTTTCAGTTAAGTAAAGTATGGATATTTGGTGTAATATTCAGTCACTCTGCAACAAGACTACAATATCCTTCAAAACTTATTTACTGCTACTTTTCAAATACACCTTGGCCTATGGTTAAATCTGGAGGAGTTACTTTCATTTAATAAAGAAACTGCCTTGGCCCATTTATAGGCCAGCCCTTAGGTGGGTGGAGTAAACAGACAGAATGCTGGGAGAAAGAAGCTGAGTCAGGAGTCGCCATGATTCTCCCACTCCAGACAGACGCAGGTTAAGATCTTTCCTGGTAAGTCAGCTCGTGGTACTACACAGAATATTAGAAATGGGTTAGATCAATATGTAAGAGCTAGCCAATAAGAGGCTGGAACTAATGGGCCGGGCAGTGTTTAAAAGAATACAGTTTCCGTGTAATTATTTCGGGTAAAGCTAACCGGGTGGCGGTGGGAAGCAGCCCGGCCGCTCATATTTCAACATAAATCCAGCTACACAATGCAGACTGTTTTTCCCAGAATAGCTTTATTCAAGTCCTTCTTTCAACAGTCAAATCCTGTCCCTCTGTCTATCTACTATTACAGGATGTAAATATGATCCTGTACATTATATGAATTTGTTCACTTAGGTTTTTGACTCTAGATTGGGGTATAACATGTAGCTATAGAATACTTGATCAGCCTTCATGTCAATGTTTGTATGTTTGTATTATTGTACAGTAAAAAGAGGGAATTTCCTCACCTGTGTTATTATTGCATATCTCAAGGAGCATAGGATTGAGGAAATACAGAAATTTAATATACTAGGTTTTATTCCACACATCACATTAAAAGTTAGAAATGTTTTGTCACAAAGTATAAGTTAAATGTCAAATTCCAAAATGCCAACTAAAAATTCAAGATGGCAGATTGTATATATGGTTTATGTGCTATGGGCTAGAACACTGCTTCCCAGAATCCAGGACAGAGCATGAATAGAACTCCACGATTTTATTTTAAATAGTAGTGACATGCCCAGATAAAATACAATAAATATTTTTTTTTCTTTTATGTTATCTTACTGTCCAAAGTCCAGTAATTAATCACTATAACACATATAAACACAAAAACACAGATTAGAGGATTTTAGAAATGAAATAGACTGTCTATTGTTTAATTCCCTAGTTCATTCAGTTATTATTAAATAAGAACTGGAAGAATATTTAATATGCAAAGTATGTAGAATAAACAACACATAACTGAAGCATTAAGAACAACTTGTGGTAACTTATAATAAAGTTAATAGTTTCAACATTTTACCTTAGAAATAAAGAAGTAAGAATATCTTTTTTTTTTACTATTTATTCAACACAACATTGGAAATCCAATTCAGTAACCAAAAAAAAAAAGAAATAAACAGCATCTTTTTAAAAAGACCAAAACAAATTCTCAGTATTTTCAGACATCTTGATCTCATGTACTAAAAACTCAAACCTTCACCAAAAAGTAAACAATGACAAACTATTAGAACTGAAAAAGTTATAAAAGCTTCAGATTATTAAATCAATTAACAAAATTCAGTAGAAGTATTACTCAGATATAAAAGATCACCTAGAATCAAAATAGAGAAAGCAATCTCATTTGCTACTACTAAAATAATTTACCTAGAAATAGTATCTGGTAACAACTCTCTACAGTTAAAATGGTATATACCATTGGTAAAATACCAATGGGTCAAATTATAGATACCTACTCCCATGCAAACAGAGAGATGTCCTGTGTTCATGTACTGGAAGAATAACACTATTTAAATGCCAGCAATATCCAAATTTATATATTATTATATATGAAGTCAGGTAGTAGAATGCCTCCTTTGTTCTTTTTGGAAAGATATGTTTATTACAGTTTTAACAAAATATGAAATAGGTTAAAAAGTATAGACAAATAGAATGGAATAGAGCATTTAGAAACATATCCATGCTTCTATTATGAACTGATTTTGATGAAGATGGTAAAAAAATATACTGTATGACTATGTTTTAATAAATACTTTTATGGAACGTGCATTCACACAGAGAACAAAACCAGATTCCTGTTTCTTACCAGCTGTAAAAAATAGCTGAAAATATCTTAAGAATGTTTAAAAGGATGAACTAAAAGAAAAAATAGGACAATAGAAAAGATGAAAGCTTTTATTAACAAGAAACCCAAAGCCCCCAAAAGACAAGTGAAAATAGGCAAAGAAGGTTAATCAAACTAAAAGGCATCTCTTCAACAGAGTAAATGACTGATCAAACAAAGAAACAACTTACAGAGAAGATATTTGTAAACTACTTATCATGGTAAACACTATTTGGTAAAGAATACAAAACAAATCCCCAAACTCAATTAATAATAACAATAAAGCCTGGGAGAAAATAGAGTAAAGACATAAGAAGACATTTCTCAGAAAGAAACACCAAATGTCCTGCAGATAAATATGTGCCATTACTAGTCATCAAGAAACACAAAGAGGGATCACAGTTAGCCATACCTTGCTTCACCAAGAATGGCTATTAACAAAAGAGCATGCAGGGATAAGGAAAAGGAAGCTCTGGCACGCTGTTCTTGAGAATGAAAATTACAACAATCATTATAGAAACAAATTAAAGAGTCCTTCAAAGGAACATGAAATCACCATTTCAAACTGACCCTGTATTCTCATGCTCATTGTAACACTACTGAAAACAGACAAGAAACACCTCAAAGGTCGATTAGCTGACAAATGATTAAGTGTGCACAGATGAAACAGAATACCATTCAGTCTTGAAAACGAATTAAGTCATGCAATATAGATGAAATTGGTGATTATATTAAGTGAAGAGCCAGATAAAACTTTATCCTGGCACCTCCTAGGCTGTCTGCTACATCAAGAAGAAGTTAGTATCTAGTTTCCACCCAGCAGCTGGCAGAAATTAAGTTAACTGTATGATAAATTCAAACTTTACACTTTCTATAAGAAGTAGCTATTAATGCTCTCGGTGTAATGTGCATTATGTTGTTAAAATCAGTTATAGAAAAAACAAACAAAGTTTTCCCATGAGCCACAGTTGGATGTGACTCCTGTGTCATAAGAGCATTATGACTTCATAAGAATCATTCTTACACCTGTTAGAATGGCTAAAATCAAAAACACCAATGATAGCCTTTGCTGGAGAGGTTGTGGAGTAAGGGGTACACTCATCCATTGCTGGTGGGAATGCAAACTTGTGCAACCACTTTGGAAAGCAGTGTGGCAGTTTCTCAGGAAATTTGGGATCAACCTACCCCTGGACCCAGCAATACCACTCTTGGGAATATACCCAAGAGATGCCCTATCATACAACAAAAGTATATGCTCAACTATGTTCATAGCAGCATTGTTTGTAATAGCCAGAACCTGGAAACAACCTAGATGCCCTTCAATGGAAGAATGGATGAAGAAAGTGTGGAATATATACATATTAGAGTACTACTCAGCAGTAAAAAACAATGACTTCTTGAATTTTGCATCCAAATGGGCGGAAATAGAAAACACTATCCTGAGTGAGGTAAGCCAGACCCAAAAAGAGGAACATGGGATGTACTCACTCATAATTGGTTTCTAGCCATAAATAAAGAACATTGAGCCTATAATTCGTGACCCTAGAGAAGTTAAATAAGAAAGTGAACCCAAAGAAAAACATATAGTCATCCACCTGGATATTAACCTTTATCAGGCGATGAAAGGAGACAGAGACAGAGACCCACATTGGAGCACCAGACTGAAATCCCAAGGTCCAAATCAGGAGCAGAAGAAGAGAGAACACGAGCAAGGAACTCAGGACCGCGAGGGGTGCACCCACATACTGAGACAATGGGGATGATCTTTCGGGAACTCACCAAGGCCAGCTGGACTGGGTCTAAAAAAGCATGGGATAAAACCGGACTCGTTGAACATAGTGGACAATGAGGACTGCTAAGAAGTCAAGAACAATGGCACTGGGTTTTGATCCTACTGCACGTACTGGCTTTGTGGGAGCCTAGGCAGTTTGGATGCTCACCTTACTAGACCTGGAAGGAGGTGGGAGGTCCTTGGACTTCCCAAAGGGCAGGGAACCCTGACTGCTCTTTGGGCTGATGAGGGAGGGGGACTTGATTGGGGGAGGGGGAGGAAAATGGGAGGCGGTGGAGGGGAGGAGGCGAAATCTTTAATAAATAAATTAAAAAAAAGAATCATTCTTTTTCTAGATCAAGGGAAATTGGTAAAAGAAAGGGATATAAGATTGTCCTCTATATGCTGTGACTACAACTGGTTAATAAAGAATTTGTCTTGGACCTGGCAGGACAGAACAGAGGTAGGCCGGGAAAACAAAACTGAATGCTGGGAGAAAGAAGGTGGAGTAAGGAGATGCAATGTAGCTACTACCAAATACAGACACACCGTAACTTTGCCGGTAGGCCACGAGCCTTGTGGCATATATAAAATAATAGAAATGACCTAAATTAAGATGTAAGAAATAGCCAATAAGAAGCTAAAGCTAATAGGCCAAGCAGTGATTTAATTAATATAATTTCTGTGTGATTATTTCAGGGCTGAGCATTGAGGAACAAACAAGCAGCCTCTTACAACAAGGAAGAATTACCAAAAGCATTGTGGATGCTGATTTTAGTGTTCTCAACTTGGTGTGGGGGGGTGGACAGAGGGAGAAAGAGAGAGACAGAGACAGATAGAAAAAGGGATATTCCTGGACTGATGTCATGCCTTGGTGGTTGGGACCCAAAAGAAACAGCAAAACCTGAAAACTTTTCAATCTGTCTAAAGATGATGATAAGATGATCTGCCAATACATTATCGGAAACCCCTTAAATAAAGAAGGCAAGAAGCCCAGGATGAAAGAACCCAAGAATTCATTGTCTTGTCACTCCATGTGTCCTGAAATACAAATGCTGACTTATTTTTCTTAATATTATAGTAAGGAAACACAATATGTAAAATAAGGAAGAGGCTGCAGAATATGCTAAACTTTTGTTCAAAAGAATGAATAAAGCCAAAGGAAAGCAGCTGGAACAGACTATCAAGAGATATAGGCAGTCTTACTGAGTGCTACTTCTTCTGAGTCTTACTCCAGTCAAAAATAAGTCTTAAAGAGTAAAAAATGAATGATGTGACTTTGTAACAGGAGTCACAGACACAGAAAGACAATTACCAAATTATGTCATGTATATGCGAACACTAAAAAGTTGACCTCAAGGAAATTGAGACCAGAGTGGTGGTTACCAAAGGCCAGGATGAATAAAAGTTAGTGAGAAAGAATTTATGGTTAGTGAGAAGCACAGTAGGGTGAGTACTAAAAGCAGTAGTTTTAGAAAGTTGGGAGAGAGGATTGCTTTCACTACAAAGAAATTATCTTTGAGGTTTGGGGTATGTTGAACCTGATTTATACTATGTAAACAATAGTACATATATGGTAAACAGTGGTAAATGTATATGTTCTTATATTTTGTATATCATTTGTCTTTATTTATTAAGGTGTTTTTATACCTTTATAGAATCCACCAAATATTTATAATAGTTCACTAAATAATAATCCACCAAATAGTCAATGTATACAAACACAAATGTACTTTACATTAAAGAATAGAATGAGGAACCAGAATCTCAATTTTCAGATGAGAAAAAAAAATTTTTAACATCCTCAATAATCTCCACTGAGCCATTGCATTCTCAGGAGAATGATCTGAAACCATGTCCTGCTTTCCACTTGCCTCTTTCAATCACTTCAGTAAGGTCTTCCTGAAAGTGAAAGTGTAAGCTATTCTCTGTGACTATAGGAATTCTTTGTCAAAGCATTCTTGGCAAAAAGAAACTCAGTATATACAAATTTAGCAACTTTAGTAAAAATAGATATGTTGGATTTCTAGTAAGTGTTTTGAATGGAGAGTCTGATGATCAGATAAATCTGAATTCAAGAAGGAACGGTTAACTGCTTTTGTTTGCCCTCCCCCTTCCAAAAATGCTCACAGAACTATGGATTCAGTCAGTGCCTCGTCCAGTCCGTTGTCTGGTTCTTATCCTTTGGTCTAGAAGAACAGCATGGTCTTTATTTAGAAACACCAGATTCCTCAATATGGACCAGCTTTCAGTTATGAGTTCACGTTTTGCTTCACAGAGAAGGAATACAAAGCTTACCTCTGCAAGTTACACATACTGAAGAACTTAATTGAATGGCAGGCACAGTGAGACCCCAGAGAGGCTTCTTCTTCAGTGGAATGACCTTTAATGACCTTAGCTGCCTGAGGACAGACCTGAAACAGCACATGATTCTATTTGTGACAAGCTACCAAGAGAGAATAGCTAACTGGAACCTTCGGTTTTTATCTAACCTGGAGAGTAATCACCACTGTCTGTGGTGCTACAATGACACCAAAAGCAGGATTTCATTTCTCCTGCTGAGTTCAAAATGTCTGAAATAAAAAGGAAATATGTACAGAGATACTGTAAGATATGAAATGGGGAATTATTTTTAAATTAATTATCAACGAGAAAAACTAGACAATGCTATTTGTAAATACTCTGTGCAAGAATAAATTGAAAGGCAAAATAATGCCTACCATATGCAAGCATAAATACCTTAGAAAAACATAAATCATTGAAATGATTTGGTACACACCAGAGAATGAGCCTACTGAGAAAGGAACTGGGACTCAGCTGACATTTCTATCTAGTGTTTGAGCTTCCCTAAATCCCCTTTTCTGTGTGTTTTCATCAAATACTTGCCTCAAAGGACCAATTCTACAACATTCTGCGAAAACAAGAAATGAGAAAAGAGTGAATGACCAGAGCTAATGATAATAAGTACATAAACAGAGCAAACATTTAGACATAGCAAATTCTTCCAGAACAGAACTCATTTCTAAAGGTGTAAATCCATCGTTTTCATCATTCTTTTGGAACATGAATACGTTGAAACCTGAATATTGGCTATTGATCTTTCACCAGAAACATTTGGTCTTTATCTCTAATTCCCAAAAGAGTTTAATTCCAAATGAAACAAAAAGAGAAATTTGCAGACATTGGTGACAGAACCCAAAATATCTTATCTGTGGTAGCTATGATGCAAAATAAATGCAAAGCCGCCGTCCTCTAAATACAGTGTCAGGGTGATGGTGTGCTGCTAGTGTTTTTGACTTCACAGTGGTCTGCACTCATGGTCTCTGCCTTTGTCTGAGATCCCTACCTCTCTCATCATACATCTTCCATATGTGAGAACATAGGAGTTATTGATTGAATTCAGTACCACCAAATTCATATGTTTTGGTCCTAAAACCTGTACTTAAAGTATGACCTTATTTGTAGATAGAGCCTATGTAGACATAGCTACTCAATAGGGGGTCTACTTGAGTTAGAAAGGCCCTGCATTCAGCATGGCTGAGATCCTTGACAAAGGTATACTTCAATGTTGATGCTCATGCAAAAAAAAGAATACTGGTTAAGACTCTAATTCTGCTGTTTCAAGCCTGGGAACCAGGAACCAAGAAAACAGCCTGGATCATATCTTTTCTTGGTTCCTTTCAGAGAACACTACCAACCGATAACTTTATTGTAGGCTTACAGCTCCAGAAGTAAGTCAATATACTTTGGTTATTTAAATCAATCACTTTGCAGTATTGGGAACTCACAGAATGGGATTGTGTGCACAGGATAGATTGGTGACTCTCAGCTTCACATTCTTCCCTTATCATTTATGTGAACCAAGTCAGTCAAAAGTTGGAGTGCTGGGAATATGGCAAACATTCATTCCACCTCATGAGCAAGGCACTAGTGATTTTTTTTACAGTGATTGTAACATTTTGAATCTCTGATCAGTAGTGTATAGGAGTTCAAACTGCAGGGATAAAGATGTAGCTCACAGCATGTTGTGCTCTGATTTAATATACAGCACACACATGAAAAAAGTCTCAACTGTTTTATTCTGGGGAATATTTAGTATTGCCACATTTCTTGTTTCATTTCAATCATTCTGGTGACCATTTATAGGCACTTTCTTCTAGGTTTGCATTACATTAATATAAATTAAAAGAAATTTAATTATTTCATTTTATTTGCCATCAATATCTCTCTGGGTGAAATATATATTTTATCTACATTATCATGTTTGAAATAAACTGTTTACTTGTTTTTACTATTGGCTTCAATAGTTCTTTTTATAGTCTAGATACTACTATTTTAAAAGACACTGATTTGAAAGTATTTTTGCCCTTTCCAGTAATCATCATTTGATTGAAAATTTCATATGGACATAGATGAAAGCAAGAAGCTTCTAGAACCCATGCTTTTAGAATTCCCACACAGTATTCATCGGAGCTTTGGCCCCTCAGTGCTAGAACCTGCAGCAAAGAGTCAGGAAAATAATTAGCATTAATGTGAGAAGACCTTGATGGAAATGGTGGATTTTTAGCTTTATAAGTTCTAGGATTTGGGGCTTGAGCCATTTCATAAATGTGGAACCTAATTATTTAATTGGATGCAAAGCTTTTTATATATAATTTTAGGATGCAAAATATTTAAAATGTTAGCTAATGACTTGTTGACAACTAGAAGCCAAGATCCATCACTGGTTATTATTTAAATATTTGTGGATAAATGGAATGTGAACATTCATATATACTAGAACACTGAAAACAGCAAACTATTGAAATGAATGTACTGAGCATTAAATAAAGCTAATCCCCAATAATAATGATGGCCTTCTAAACAGTTGTTTGAATTCAATTATTTGTCAATGAAGTGTTCTATATAGAGTAAAGGTAGAATTCAAAGTAGATTCCTTATGGATAATACTGCATTAGGAAAATACAAGAATACATGAAGACAAAATGAAAAACTAAAAGAACATCTTCCAATAGCCAATCTTGTAAACGTGGAGGGAGCTGGGGAATAGAATGTGCTCCATACTGCAAAGCCAACAAGAAAAGCTTTAAAGTGCACAGAGAGTAGCTTGGTTGATGCACAAGGTGCCAGCATTTCTTAAAACAAAAAGAAGGATCAGGCAGAAGCATAACTTAAGTGCTTTCTGATTGCATATTTTGTGAATAAGATCAAGAAACACAGCAGAGAGGAATGCACAAGGCAAAGTGCGCAATGGGGATTGGTATGACCAGTGAGGGGTACACACAAAGAAATGAGAGGGGGAGCAGGTCAAAACGTTTTGTGAAAGGTTTCAAGGAAAATCAATGTGCCCCAAATTAAAGAAAAGAAAGCAATGCTTTTAGAACTGAAGCAAAAAACAAAGAAACATAAAGTTTCATGTCAGGAAAAATAAAGTGGCTTAATACTACTGCTTCAGAAAAAAAATTATCCTAGCTTTGATTAGGGCTATAGTTCAGTGGTAGTGAGTTGACCTAACTTATGAAAAGCCATGGGACATCAACAACTAAAAAAAAGTTGAAATTGTAGAGAAAAAGCCCAAATGTAATCTGCAAATCACTGCATAATGTCAGCACATTACTAGTTTCTGGCACGAGCGTCTCAAAATATTGTATCAATTTCATTTATGGATTTTAAAGGCAGAATACTCAAGGATGGCCGCTTATCCACAATACAATTATTTAAAACATTATGACAATAAATAATATAAAGAGAAAAAGTAACATTCATCAAATGTCTGTCATACTCCTGGTCATCTCACTTAACCTTCCCAAGACTTTTAAATCAATATTGTTATTCAATTTTAAAAATGAGAAATTAGGAAAGAGTTTCATAATTGGTTCTATAATACAGGCAGAAAAAAGGGCCTGTAAGGCCCATATGCCTTACTTTTCTACTATAACAAAATATATAATGTATATATTATGAATGTGATAATGTTAATTATAGAAATCTAAACTAGGAATAAGGACCTCCTTTTCAAATTCATAATATTTTAATGCAGTTTGAAGTTTTTCAAGATAACATGTTGCTATGTGAAGGTGGGGAAAAACAGACGATTTAAAACAGCAAATCAAGAAGAAATGATAGGGTTAACAGTGGTCACCACTTGTAGTATGAAATTCTGAAAGATCCATTTAATAATTTCATATGAATTTGTCTTTTGTCTACATGTATATATGTGTACCATGTGCATGCTTGATTCCCAAGGAGGTCAGAAGAAGGCATCAGATCACCAGGAACTAAAGTAATAGACAGTTGTAAGTCACTATGTGGGTAATAGAAACTGAATCTGGACCCTCGGCAAGAACAAGTGTTAAGTGCTAAGGCATCTCAAAGTTTCATTTAAGAAGAAAATTAGAGCCAGCAAGATTACTCAGTGAGTAAGCAGTCTTGCCTCCAAGTCTGTTGATGAGACTTTAATTCCTAGAACCCAAATATAGAAAATAAAACTGAAATTTTCCTTTGACCTCTTCACTAGCACACTTGTGAACACAAGCACGCACACACACATACATACACACACACACACACAAATATAAATAAATAAATAAATAAATAAATAAATAAATAAATAAATAAAGCAAGCTAATTTAAAGAACTCTTTGGCATTGAAAATATTAATTCTTAAATTTGACTTAAATCATTTAAATGAATAAACATACCATGCTTATTTCATTATCTTGGTGTCTTAAAAATTATCCCAGAACCATACAACAATGAGATAAGGAATAGCCAATCTTTCACACAGCTACAGTGTAATAATGAACACAATGATTTCTCTTTTCCACTGCCCCTAGCCTGCATAGCCTGCCATGGCCACTACTATACACATAACAAGGCTCTGAGTCTTTTTAACAATCCGGTCTTGGGATCATATTATGTGGTTGACATCAACAGTCTGACTCCAGAATACTCAGTCTGAGCCCTTGCACTACACTGGTTTCCTGAGGTAGATGGACTTTCAACATATAAACTTGAAAGAGACACATATTCAATCTGTAAGAATTTCCAGGTTGTGGCAATAGAGATGGCTCAGCAGTGCACAGCACTTGCTACTTTTGCAAAATAAACTGTTTTGTTCTCAGTTCCCAACCATAACAGTTTACAACCACATACAACTCTAGTCCCAGAGTTTTCAATGTCCTCTTCCCTACCCTGAAGGTACCAGACAAGCACCTGATTCACACAGATACATGCAAGTACAAGAAATGTAAAATTTTTAAAAATCTTTTTTTAAAAAAGAAATTTCTAAGTTAGTGCTAATATTTTAAATAAAAACATGCCCTAGAATAAAACATAGAGTGAGGCCATTAGGACAACGGTAAGGTATGCACCAAGCATTATGTGTTCCACTGGGTTTGTCCTTTCAACCGTTTTTAATTGCATTCTTCTATATGGCTATCTAACGTGATATTTTCTGCAAGGAAAGAGATCTGCCATAGTATGATGCAAGTGAACCAAGTACCTTTGATGACACAGTAGAAGGGTCCAGGGGGTTCTTTTTTGAACTCAGAGAGCCAAATTAAGTCACACAGTTGGCGATCAGTCAGTTGAGTACTCCTGTTAGGGACTGGAGTCTAGAGTGGAGGCCCAGACCAGAGTTCTGTCAGCTCCAGAGAAGATGCACTGGGAGGTCTCCAGCAGCGTTCTGGCAGGCTATTGATCTAAGCCATGACCCGCCCTGTTTCCCACGGAGACTGACCTCCCTTGTCGCCACTTCTAGACTTAGTGTTTCTAGTAATTATGTAAGCTGTCATCCAATGGACTCATTTTCATACTAAATTGATTTAGCCTTGATGCTTGTGATTAGAAATTCCAACAAATGAAAAGTGAACTGAAGAATTATGCTGCAGTGTGGAAAGTAAGGTACAGAAGGCCACACTCTGACAACTTAGTCAGGGCCTGTGGGTGCTGCTCCTTCCAGAGTCCTTAAACAAGTTAACAACATGCATGTTTGATTTGATGCTTATTTAACAGACAAATATGCAGAGGCTGTCTCTGAGAACAATGACCCATGTAACTCTTCAGACCAGTACTCTTGTGACACAATTCCAAATGAAGGGTCTGGGCGAGAAATTTGTTGAAATATATCCATTGGTGTTTACAGTTTCACCAACTCCTTTTACCTAAATATTACTAATGAAGAAAGATTGGACAATAATTATTACTAAAAATAACTAAATAAAATATTCCGAAGGACACAAGGCACCCTGAGCCCCATCCTGTATATATAGCTTTGTCAGCTGGCAAAGGCATCTTCTGTAGTAAAGATTTTCCTTTATTGCTTATACTCATTCCTTGCCTGGTGAATCATCTTATAAGAGGATATCCATGTTCAAGCTCCACCACCCTCTGCCTCTGTTCAGTATGCTTCGAAGGTCAAGTACATCCTTAAATGATTTCATGTGCTGTCATGAGCAGCTGGAAAGAATTAGAATTGTTTACTCAGCCGATTATTAAAAACCTGAACTCGGAGACAGAAAACACGAAAGTGAAAGTAATATGCCAAAAGTCTTAGGATTTCTCCTAGTAAATCCCAATGGATATACATTCAAAACTTTAATGGCAAAATAGTGTAGATAATAGCAGCATCCTTTCCACTGTTAGGATTTTAGTCTGAGTCACCAGCATGTTTTGACAGTATTGTTGCATAACCTTCTATCTAGTTCATGGAATGACGCTCTTCTTACCACCCTATCTCCTTCCACATGGATTATGACTGGATATATAGAATAGATAGATCTTATAAAAATCTCAGTTAGGCAAAACCTTGCAACTCCTCTCAGTTACACAGTGAATAAAACCTATCTAAAAGCCCACAGAACCCTGCATGTTACAACCTCCAGTTAGCCTGCTGACCCTCTTCTGTGCCTTGTACTTATTCAGTTCATTCTGCATAAGACACACTAATCTCCCTTTTGGTATCTGAACTTGTGTGGTGCACCCTGCCTTGAGGCTTTGCACTCACTGCTGTCTCTGTCTGGTTTTGTGAGTTCTGGATATTTGCATAGTTCTTTCTTGAACCTTTTCCAAGTCTTTTCCCATCCATAAAGTTTAGCCTGATATTTTTATTTAATTCTGCCAGCTAACCCCTTCTTTCCACCTGGCACTCTTACCTGCTCTTGCCAATTTCTAGTTTTGTTTTAATTAATACATCTTTGATGAATAGTTTAAATGACTGACAATTTTATACAATTGTAAGCATTTTCACCCCTGCCAACCCTCACTCATCTCCCTCCCTTTCCTGGAGCTCCTTCTTTCCTTCCCAGTTAGTCCTCTTCCTACTTCCATGCCTTATTTTGTTCAGGTAGACCAAGCTTCTGCATACTCTTAAGTATATCAGCCATGTTCTATCCAGAAGACACCATTTTATAGAACTTCTACTTATCCCCTGGTTTTTACAATCTTTACATTGTCTTTTCTATAATGTTTCTTGAATCTTAGAAGGGGTGATATAGGTGTCTCCTTTATATCTGAGCACTCAACCATCACTGGAATCTCCAAATTTTGACTAGTTAGACTAGTTATAAGTTTACTTTTTTCTGTTAAACTCAATTCTGGAAGTCAGTGAAACTGTTGTTGGCACTTGCTACCAAACCTGAGTTCAACTCCTGGAACTCATATGGTAGAAGGTGAAAACCAGTGCCTGCAAGCTGTCTTAGGATCTCCATGTATACTATGTCAGAGTGAGAGAGCGAGCGAGTGAGAAAGAGAGAGAGAGAATATTAAAATCTGACATTTAATAAAATAAACCCAGTCTTCCTTGTGATATAATTCCCTTAGTATTAGTATGCTCATCATTCAATCTGTTCCCCTGGGGTTGTTGCCTCTCCCACCAGCCCATGGCTGCCTGTTTGACCTCATTTCCCATCAGGGCCCTCCTTGTTCATTTTTTATCTAAGAGGTGCTGATCCTCCTGAAAAGAGCTGGTGAGCTAAGCATTGCATCTTGCAGCCTTGCTCTATCTACAATAACCCTGAAAATCTCAAAGTTTCCCAAAATATCATATAATTATCCTAAGATATTATTCTATTAATTGAAGTGAAAAGATCTTTTACTAAATATCAACCTTCAAGCTACAAGGAGTTAATGTCACTTTCAAATAGACTAGACATAATCAGGCCATGCCTTTGGGGTAAGGAATGAAATTGAGTTTTGTTCAATTTGCTTTTAAATGTTTGCTTTCTGTAGTTTTCCTTTAATTTCTAAAAATATTAATATATTCACTTGAAAACTCAAAGGGGTTGAAAAATACAAATGTTTCTAAAGTTAATCTATCTTATTGCAATTATTTTCTGTAACCATTCCCTCATCTTTCCTTCTCTCTTTTATGCTTGCTGGAACCACTTTCAGTATTTCAGCAGCAGTCATAGGTGAACTGGCTGTATCTACTGCTTCAAAGTCTGTTTCTGTATTTCACCCAACAGTAAGGTATTTGTTCGTGAGTATGTCCTGAGGCAATCTTGAAACAGAAATGCAAAGTAAATACAGATACCTGAACCCTTGATTAAAACTTACAGTGATAGCCTTGAGGTAAAGGTGGCACAAAAATTATGGGAGTGGCCAATCAATGAAAAGTCCAGCCTGAGACCCAGGCCACAAGGGGTGGCCCACCTGTGATGGGTAGCCAACTTGAGCACCGGAATTCAGAGGCTGGATAACTCAGAGACCTGGATAGCCTCAGGAACATAAGTATTTTTACACAACAACATGTCAAAGTGCATTTCCTAGTCTCATATTGGAAAATGAATCCATATAACACTGCAAACATATCCTTAAATATATTGTAAGAGATGGCAACTATTTAGCTGAGCTGTGATCTAAGCAAGTTATAAATATCACATTAGATCCTAACACCACCTAATTATGTTGTGTTATTATCCCCATTTCAGTGGAAAGACTGAAACTCAGAATCAGATAGCTGTGGCAGCAGTGGCATATACACAGAGCTCTTTCCAACTCCAAATCTTCATTGTCATATGGATCTTTATAAGTGGTAGAATTGAGAAAAAAGAAATGTGCCTACTCCCAAAAAAGAATTACACTTTTTCTTGTTATGATTTTCTGGGAATGCCAACTCATTTCAGAAGAGAGTGAACATATTCAGTTCAGGAGAGGAATGCAGTACTCTCATATCATCAGATGAACTCAGATGGTATCACGGAAATGTTGTTTTTTTCATGATAGTAATGTCTACATATAATAACTTAGAAGTTCATGGGAAAAATACTTTCTTTATATGATGAATCATTAAATAATATAGGAATACGCATGCATGATATCAGTTCTATGCTTATATTAAGTAAGCAGTAGGAGCTATATTTCAGGGTTTAAGAACGCATATTCAATGCTTAAAAAAGATTTTCTTAATAAATAAAATATGCAATGTTCCTACAACTCTTATTATCAATTATTTTGGCTGAGAAAATTAAGACAAGTTTAGAATTTGCCCAAGACAACTAGTGTCAGAGTTGGTCACTAAAACCAATGTTCTTCTACCAAAATAGCCCTAAACACCATAAACACTGGTAGTGTTTTCCTGAACTATGATACAGCTTTGAAATGTTCCCCAATCCTTGTGCAAAGTCACATACTAGGAAAATAATTGTAATTCTTAAGTGTATTGTGGGGCAGACTATGAAACAACACGGGATGCATAAAACACAAAATGAAGTTCTGTGTTCAGTATCAGTTATTTTCCATACCTGTTAGCAGGATGGCCTAGCAGGCTGGGACATGCAGCCATTGCTGCTGCCAAGACCATGTGAGAGCATCTCAACGTATATCCCTAACCCAAAAGAAACTAAATTTTGACATTAGAAGTTGTGATTCTTAACTTTGCATTATGGTGTAAAATGTTTAATAATAAAACCTAAGCCAATTGATCAAACTCTGACAATCTATAGTTCATTTAAATGTTTTTATACAGGTATCTAGGTCCTACTTTTCTGTTTAAAGAGACTACAGAAAGGCAGGGATACTTTAAGCATTAGCTAAGTTATGCTTTTGTTATTTTAATGACTTTTTATTGATTCTTTGGGAATTCCACATTATGCACCCAAATCCCCCTCATTTCCCAGTTCCTCTATATCTGTGGTTCACCCTTACAGCATTTGGGGCTGAGCATCCCATGATCACTTATTCTTTGCATTTTGACTAGTTAAAGATTTACTCACACAATGAAGGCAGAGGAGAAATAGCAGTAGAAAGATTATAAGAGTCAAAGAACCAGGGTACCTGGGCAAAACAATGCACAACACATGATACAGACACTGTACATTTCTAATACCAACATTATGTCATCTAAACAATGCATGCACACTAATGACAATACAGCTGGCGAGCTGTCACTGAGTGGGGAAATTTTATAAGGGCCTCACCTCTAAATGAAAGCTTTAGGCAATCAATGGCAGCTGAAAGAAGGAAAATCAATTTTCTCTAGTGATAAGCTCTCAGAGAAGTTAGACGAACTCTAGCTCTAAACACATGTGTATAGGAGCTAGAGTCAGTACTTTGTGTGTACACACACAAAAAACAACATTAAATAAAAAGGTCATGAATTCCAGAAAAAGTAGGGACATAGAAGGAGATGGAATTGGGGAGGAAATGAATGGAAGCAATATAAATATAGTAATGGCTGAAATACTTAGAAGTTTTAAATTTAAAAATGGTAGTACAAAGTTTTTCTTTTTTTCTATCTTTATTATATAATGTTTTGTGCTCAATGTTCAAAGCCTCGTGAGTGATAATTTAACATAATTATTCATTAACAACTTATTATAATTATATTGTATTTCTCTCTGAATGTGGAATTCCAGGATATTTGGAAAAGTGTCAGAAATTAAAAAAAAAAAACTGAATGGAACATGACTAAAAAGGAGAAAGGGACAGGAAACACATTTTAACCTTTCAATTGTCATTCGTATGAGCTAGGGTGGGATTAGACTAAGCAGACATGTTCTCAAAGAGGTAGGAAAATGCCAACCTACCTCTCACTCCAGAGTCAAGGGAACAGCTACAATGTTGATGTGGGTGCCATCAAGTTTGGAAATCCATAGTTCACCCAACTTCCCATCCAACTCCTATCCTGCATAGAAACTTGCACAGCACAGAAAAGAAAAACCACAAAACCCTTGTGATGTAAGCAGCTGTGGAAACATGCAAGCCTCTGCTTCTTTGACCCAAGTTCTCCTATTCTATTCCCTATGAGATGGGAGAAGAATGAATAAATCTTAATGCCATTGTCCTAAGGCAAGGTTTAGCAAATCCCAGACACTTGACCAGCTCTAGTTCATCCCCTCCTTTTGTGCAGCACGGAAACTCAATCTGGTCTAGCCCATGCTCACAATATAACCTGCAAAGTAGTATCCTTTTCCTTATGATTCTTCAACAAAATAGTTCATACCGAATTTTAATAGTAAATAGTTTACTAATAAATACTATCTTTTATAGACTCCTGAGAGTAGGAAATGCCTTTTATTAACCACCATAGCGAAAAAACGTTTAGTGATTAGTTGTTTATGCAAACATTTATATGAATAAATTCACTGAAACATTTTTATCCATTACCAATAGTTTAATTACCTCTCTTATTTGCTTATGTGCAGACAGAAAAAAAAATCCTAATGCATGCAGAGAATATTGGGTAATTAGAGCAGCACAGACAGAACAACCAATTTGCAGGATGGGATTATTCAGAGTGGCTGCCTTCGGCGCTCTAATGGCATATAATAGCTCTGTTCCTGTCTGCATCGACTTGTCTGTGTGGACTTTGTCTTCAACGACAAAGTGGGCTGTTTGAGGCAATGAAAGCAAAAGATGGACTTTTTAGAGAGAAACAGAGGGATCCTGGGAGCAGATGGGCACATTAGAGAAAGAACAGTGGCACTATGGCAGTAGCTGCACCTGTCAACATTTGGCTCCAAAGTCTGTTCCCAGTTGATCTGATTCTAGAATTAACAGGAGGATCCATGAAATACTGATCCTGACACTTTAAAATCATGGATTTTACGGTTTGCTGCTGCTCCTGCTGTGGTGCCTGATCCATTCAGCAATGCTGAATCTACATACCTGGAAATGGCATCTCTTGTCAGAGGAAGGACAATGCCCACAAAGGCCAATTAAATTCAAGGAGACCCAAGACTGATGGTGAGCACACACAGTATTATAAGCTTTGGAAAATATCAGAGGAGTATGATGGAAGAAGAATATAGCAGCAGCCTAGTAAGCAGTAAACTGACAAATTGCTAAAAATAACTGCTTTTGTATGAACCTTGGACAGTAAAATTTAGGTCAAATGGGCTCTGTGACACAGTATGGGGTTTGAGCTTTTATTAAAAATTAGATTTAAATACTGTGGTTCCTATCATAGTGGAATCTTTTGATAAGGTCTCTAAATGCAGAAAAGAGAGCAAAAAGACTGGGATAATAAGAGTAGTATTCCTAGACCCTGGTTATCTCCATCAGCAGCTCAGTTTCCACTCTTTCCGTATCCTACTCTATTTGGTTGAGTGTTCTGAAGAGTTTGGATCAGGGCTCTCTAGTAGTTATTTTGCCAACTCACTTTCCACCGATTTGGTGAGCTAAATAAATACCCAGAAAAATAAAGAAAGAAAATATTGGATCAAATATTTTTAAAGCTGTAAATTAATCTATGAATTGACAAGAAAAGAAATAATGATGAATGAATGCCAAGGTTTCTAGTAGCCTTAAAATCAGCTTAGCCAAACACTGATCCATCTTGACTTCTATTTTTGTGACTGTAGAATCAGGTGTAATGAATGGACCCATAAAGTGCCTGATCTTTTACAATATAAAAAGACCTTCACTCACAAAGCTATAAAATCCCAAAGGACTACATTTTATTTAGAAAGATATGAATGAAATTGAAACAATCTTACTCAAACACCCATCCCTTGAAGAAGCACTATTCAGAAATAGGCCTGGAAAGTGAATTTCTGTAACTTTGGGGAGGGGAAATACCCTTATGAATGTGTAACTGTAATGTAGGCTTGTCATGGGTTGCAATACTTTAAAGTGCTTCTTATCTGGGTGTGTGTTTAGAATGTTTGAGGTACTGGATTCAATATCTAGCACTTAGACAAGCACACAACACACACACACACACATACACACACACTGATTGCACACACTATATACCACATTTAACACCACTCATACATAATGCCTACAAACAGATTCACACCATATACGACATGCGGACACACACACATATATCACATATCACACCTCCACATAGACATACACTAAACCCAAACACATCACTTACCACATATCACAGCACACACATAACACTTCCACACAGACTCACACACAATGATTTTAAATGCTTTTAGAATAGAACTGGTAGAAAAACTGACCAATAGATAAAGAACAATAGACTACAGAGTTCTCAACCGTAAATGGAACATATATAGCACAAGCCTTCCTCCTAAGACATAAGAATCACTACAAAAGTGTGTCTGAAAGAAGGTAAGAGTCAGACATGGTGGATGAGTACAAGAAAATGATGTTTTCTGGACACAGCAAGACAACTACACATATGAACTCACAGTGATTGTGCTAGCGTGCACAACAACTGTGCAAGCCCAACCCAGACAAAATTCAAGCATGGAGAGGGAATATTGGAAGAAAGTCCATTCCGTTCCAATTCTTTTGGCAATGTTAGACACTGGGATAGTTTTCTCTACATGCAGTACCTGGCAAGCTGACTGTGCCCCAGTGAGAAACCACATATCTGAGAAGAGCTGGGAGAGGGGTGGTGGATAGTCTCAAAGGACTAAGAATAGAAAAAGATGAACAAATAAATTGCTGGCAAGAAATAAAATAATAATAATAAGGAAGTTGATAAACAAATCACTTCTGTCTTTTTTCAAATAAAATGATAGATATTTTAAAAGGGTTGTGAAGGAGATGCACTTTAAATACATTGACTTTTGACTATAGACTTTAGTTATATATGAACATAATGGGGGAAGAAGAGAGAAACATGTACAGGGGTACCTGGGTTCATTCTGCTTGTTAGAATTGGGCCATTTAACAAGCAAGCCTCAGCGACTTTCAGACTTAGATGGATTTCAGCCTTTAAATTCCCTCAGATGAGATAAGAATAGTACAGAAAATAATGCATTAGGACAAAGCCGAGACGTTGAGAAATGTACCAAAAACCTTACAGTGAATTTGGGGGTTGGGAAAGGAGAGATAATGGGCAGAAATACCAGAAATGTTTAGCCAATGTCCTTCCAACATCCCCCAACTGTCTGCTCTCTTTTGACAAAAATTTCCAAGTTTAGATTGAGAAAAGTATTCTCTTCTCTCTGTCAATTGTTATTTAACACAGATATGAGTTGGTTCTGAAAACTAAACATGATGAGCAGTTACTACTAATTAATAAGTAACTCAGCTGTGCCAAGTAATAATTCACTGATAATGTAAAAATTGAATGGATAAATGAAATAAAGTGCCAACCCCTAATTTACAAAGTAGAGACTATACTAAAGAGCATGCAAGTGTAATAATCTTCTTCACTGATAAGAAAAGCATCCATTTTGATGTTTTATGGCTTGGCCTAGGTGTTCAGGAAATCCTCTAGTTCATCGGGTTGAACAGAAGTCTCAGATCTTCATCCTGACACCATGAACTGACAATCACAATTCTTCATACTATGGAGCTATTGGGTTTTGTTTGATGATTACTAACTAAACAGTTACTACAATGTTTCTTTTGTAACTACATCCATGCATAAACACATAACAGATTGTCAGTAAATACTCTTGATTACTTGAGAACCTAAGGCAGGAAGATTGTCATGGCTTCTAAGCAAGACTGGGCTACAAAATTTTTAGTCAACCTGGGCCACAAAGTGAGGCTCTTTCTCAGAAAACATTATATATACTCTAATTACATGGATATCAGTCGACACCAAGATGGGTCTGTAAAAAATGACATGATGTCCCATGATGTATGCATCCCTTCATTGAAATGTCAGCACAAATAGTTATTAAAGGAAAGAACAAACAATATTCAATCCATTATTAAAATAAATATGTCCAACAATACTAACTTAAGTAAGACATTTGCCCTTTGGCAGGCTTTGCCTCAGTTCCAAATAAAACTTCAAATAATGCCACTGATGTGTAATGCAGATGCTTCACGCCAGAAGAAGTATTTGAAAAAACAAAAAGTGGGTTCTGTCATTCTCCTTCAATTGTGAGCACAGATACACTCTAAGTGCTAAGCTTTCCACATACCTCTTCTTGTCTATATTATCTCATCTCCTCCAAACATTTCAAACATTTGATTTAATAATGTAATATGATGTAATACCATTTCTTCAAACAATACAAGTACAAATGTGAGTACAAAATACAATAAAGGGGTTCCTGTAGCTATTTTAGCCTAGATTCTTAACTCTGAAGCATATATAACATGTACCAAATTTAGTTGTCTTTTGTGTTTTTTCTCAAATTTTGTGAGGTCAGACATATAACAAGTTTATAAAATTATACTTTTTCTTATTAAGAATATTTTGGTAAAAAAAAAAGAATATTTTGGTATGAAAATTGATGTCTTTCTGAATTTTCCTATTTTTTTACACAAATAAATTAAGAGAGCTGTGTTGTGAGAGCATATGATTTCCTGATCAATTCTAAAGACTTAATATTGAATTTATTTTAAAATAACGAAGTGACTCATTCCTGTAGTGATGCAGAATATCAAATCCAAATTCAAGAAAAAAACCTATAGCCTCCAAGTCAAAAGTGATAAAAAAAGACAAGTCTACCAGCAACACATCCCTTTTCTAATCCATCCTACAAACATGTCTTCAGTGCTAGAACTATAATCAGATATGGATCACTGTTTGAATCTAGTGCTCTTACTCAACACTTACTCAACAAGCTGTGCAAATCCAATGGGAACTCTTAGCCTAAAAGGAGCTTACTTATGCATGCCTTTGTCCTTAGTGACATGATTTTTGTCATGCATTTAGTGACATGCATTTGTCCTTACTCACATGATCTCAATAGGTCTTTTCCTTAGTCATTATTATGAGAATTCACCCCAATCTCTACCATACTCAGGTAGCTAGAAGGACATAACTTCAAAGTCGCTGTCATGGATACCTGAACTTGTGGTAAAGAAGCCTAATGATCTCTGTGAGAGGCTCATTGTAGAGCTAGAGAAATCAGAACTTTAACATTTTGATCATCTTCTGAGCCTCCCATGGTCCTAGGTCATCATTATATGTCTAAAGTCAGAATAATGTCCTCTGCTCTCTAATAACACATGTTAAGAAATAATGTCATTTTACGCAAGGACATTAAAAAAAGTGGTCTATGGGAGGGCTTTAGTGAAACACAGGGTGTCAGTATAGACACAGAAACCAAGGTCGGGTACAAAAGTTTCCGTGTTTCAAGACCTCAGCTTTTTAACTCACAGCACTTACCTGTGGCGTTATTCAATGATCAAACTGAATCAAGTATGGAAAACATTTGGTTAGCTGGAGAAATGACTCAGTGCATTGGAGGGCTAGGTATGCAAGCATGAGTACTTGAGTTTCACACCCTAGGGCCATTTAAAACTCCAGGCAGGATTCTGTGTGCCTCTAACTGAGCCATGGGAACAAGAAAGAGGTTTCTGAAAACTCACTGGCTGGACACCCTAGCAGAAACAGTGAGTTTCTGGTTCACTGAGAGAATGAGGCAGGGCGATTGGAAGGGGAACATCCTACTCAGCTCCACATATGCAGGCTCTGGGATGTGTGTACTTGCATGTCATGTTCACATTAATGTCCCAACCACACATATATTACACACTCCACACACACACACACACAGAGAGAGAGAGAGAGAGAGAGAGAGAGAGAGAGAGAGAGAGACTCAGATGGGGGAGGAAGAGAGGAAAAAGAAAGATTGATTTCCTCCAGACACAGCAATATGAGAAACTGTCAGAACAAAGAACTAGTGTTATACTGAGAAACAATAAGTAGTTAGCACATGCTAAGAACATAAAATACACAACAATCTTTCAAATGGAACCATTTCCCCCAAAATGTATACAGTAAAGAATTTTATTTTGTTAAATTTTCTATTTACTTCTTTCTATGTTTTAATGCTATATTTTTCTTAATTTTAAAGTATTTGCTCTTCTTTCAGAGATATGACTGAATCATCCTCTTCAGGCCCTTACTCCAGAAATTAATCTGGAATTGTCATGTGTGTGTTGAGAGAAGGAGGACTAAGGGAACTTGGATAACATAAATACTTTATTTTCTAGAGCCATAATTTTTGTAGATTTTGCAAGTGAATAGGAGAGGTATAAATAATTTGAGTCAAGTCTCACAGTAGCAAGATGACACTGAGTAGTCCCTGCTAAGACAAGATTAATGGTTGGTTGCTTTAAGTAAATAAAAATATAATAGATCTACTCTAGTTCTTTGACACTTTGTTCTGACAAAGCACTGTTAATTTTATTTTGGCTGTATTTTTAATAATGAATTTATTTTCATTTCTAGTAGTCTAGTTTGACTATCCTCCTATCATAGAAACATAAAATTCCTGCATATTAAAAGTAAGCATGCTGCATTAATGATTTCAAACTGTCCCTTGAATGTCCTCTGATCTCTGCTTTGAAAACCAGGGGTAAATACTGTAATTACTGCATGAATTAAAACTTTGTCACATCAGTGTTCATATGATAAAGTAGGTTGGCAGTGTACATTTCAGAATATGGTGACACAAATGCTTAATCTCTGACTAAACAATAAAATTCAAAAACACAGCATTCCTTTGGGGGGTGGGAGGAGCTGATTTGAATGAGCTCCATTAAAAAAAAATAGCTGATTACTCCAAACACAGTGAAAACCAGACATAGCCAGAAGGAATGTGTAAAAGGCTTTCTGATGGCTTGGATTACAGACAACTATTCCCACATTGCCTATCAGAGATAAATGAAATAAATGGAAGGAAGATGCTAACCAGTCTTTGTTCCAATAACTGCAGAATGTCATATTGGGATTCTCAACACAAAACCAAATGGCTGGCAAGATCATCTGTATGCAAATAGAGAGGAAATGACCCCTCCTCTGACCTCAAGCTATTCTGAGATCATTGATGTAGTTCCTTTCAATAACCATGTTGCCTTAAATTTTTCATATGAATATTTTATGCCTAAAATATTCTACTCTCACAGTTCACATGTTTCCAGCTTCTTCACTGTGTAGCATCTGAAACTCCCTATGTAGTTAAAGACAAGGTTTTTTTTCTCCGAACATCTAAGGGCATCAGAGCAACCTCTAGCTGTCACCCACCAGCTGGGCAGGTAACTAAGGCTTGGACCATCCTGTCAGGTAGTTGAAATTGTTCACAAGTGACAGAAAAAAATGGAAAAAAATCGGAATGCATTCCAAGAAGCATCTTTGTGGTGCTAGTGTGGCATGGTGGCAGCAGGTCCTTCCCAGGTTTTTCCCTTGTTGTGACCTTGACTGTAGTCCTCACTACCTGCCTTCCTGTCAGTCTTTGTATCCCTCAGCCTCTCAACAAACCAGAGAACTTTCTGAAACAGTGCCAGCAGATCCATCTTTCCAGGAGTTAATGAGAATCAACCTGTGACAACTGCAACAAAGCCTGGACTGAGACCTGGAGGATTTCCTTACTGTAAGGGGCTCCCAGCGCTACCCCCACGCTTTCCCTTTATGCCTTAAAGTAACACTTGACAGGAATTTACTCATTCTTCCATGGCTTTACTTGTATAGCAGAAATCCTCGTAGTTTTTAAGTATTTACCAGTTAGAAATACAGTTTTAGAGACAGATTAGGATAGAAGAAAACACTAAAGATTTTTATTCTGGTTGGGCTATGCTATATAATAAGCACAACAAAGGTTTTGTGGACAGACTCTAGTCACTAAAAAAAAAATAACAAAGCAGACTTTTTACTATTAAAGGCAAGATTTCTTCATAAAATATAAGCACTGAGATAAAAATTTCCACATGTCCAAGTTCATGTAAGTGAGAAAAAAAAATGTGTACCTCTGCAGAGACTTTGAGAGGCACTAAAGCATGATTCCTGAGCCCATGGCTCTGGGGTCAGTTCATATTGGCTGCTGAGCAGCAAGTGAGTTTTAACCATCCTGCCTTGGCCTTACGGTATGTGTATGCAGCTGGCATTTTGTTCCCAGGGGTAATGTGAGATGAGCTGGAGTCAGGGAAGCTGTGTGTGCGTAAGGTGCATGAATGACAGGACCATCTGCCACTCAGCCCCACACAGCGGTGTGTGCTCTGCCTTTGTACACCCACAGCCTTCCCACAACCCTCTTTCTCCTATGCTCCCACATAACCTTTATTGAAAATTGTGTTGGGAAGGTCAGTGCAGTAGTAAGCATATCTCTCTCTCCTGGTCCCTTGAGCATTCTTCTAAAGGTAACTATGAGGTCCCTGTGCCTCGAGGCCCCCAGGAGAGTCCATCTGTTATGCTGCTGACAGTGTTGGTCTCTATCCTTTATCATGTCTAATGAGAGGAAAGGAACCCTCATCTCATCACCTTTGTTCTAGGAAGAGCAGTAAGTTTGCTGCAGAGTGAAAATGCCTTAGGGTTGATACAGTGAAGGCAGCTGTTCGGGAAAGGCTCTTAGATTCTTGCCTGCCCTTTCAAGATCTGGCTCCCATCCTTCCTCTTTGACCACCAACTTCCCTTCTATAATAAAATGACTGATAAAACATCAAACTGTTGAAGAAATGATCTCAAACCTTTCCCCTAGTAACCTGGTCTGATTCATTGCCATCATCCCTCAGCTCACTGCTCCTTCTTTCTAACAGATGGCTTTGCTCTCCATTCTGGCCCCTGCTTGCTTTCAGGGAACATTCTGGGCATTCTGTTTAAAAGACAAATCAAATCACTTTAAATCATTCCTTAAAAACTCCCAGTCATTCACCTTTGCACTTAGAAAAAAGAAAAACCTAAGCCCTAAACTTGTAACCTATAAGATTTTTACATTTGTAGATTAAAACTCCCACCTCTCCCCACTTCAAGCTTTCTGTCCTCTCCCATATGTGCTGGCCTATCCTTTTTTTGTTCCCTTCTGTGAACAAGTCCTCTGAAGTAGGAACTGGGGGTCAAGTTTCTCTCTGTACGAATTGTCTTTGTCCTTCCATCAACTCTGTTATCTCCTACCAGCTAAGTGCAGGCCTAGATGTACATCTTATCCTTCTGCTTTAGTCTCTATCAAGTTTGAATTTTAGTCTCCCTATTTATTTCAGTCTCTTCTATCTCATAGCAGAGATTCTTCAAAGAGAACAGGATTGCCTTTGTTTACCATGGTGTCCCCAGCACCTCAAGCTGCACCTGAGATATGGTGGCTGTGCAATAAATACTTGTACACATTAGTTAAATAAATGCATCTTTTGAAATTTAAGGGAAAATTATCTTCACTCCACACCCCCAACTCCCTTTCTCTGAAAACACTTTTTGAATGAATAAATTCTTGCTGGGAAAAAAGAAAAAGTAGCTTCCTATCCACCAGCAACATCTAGTTCTGATAGTAAAAGGGGCTTCTACGTTTGCCCATTACCAGTTGCCCAAATCACTACTAGAATGCTTTTTTGCTGGCAGAGTCCCTCTTTTTTTGGACTAAGAAAGTTTTCATGGCTGTGCCCTAGAATAAACCATATTGACACTACATTTGCACTTAGACCAGGAAAATCACCTACCACACATCAAGGTGATAGAGGTGACTAAATGTAATTTAACACCAGGCTTCCAACTCCCCAGAACTGAGAGGAAGGAGACCCCTCATTAGTGAAGTTTGAATTTAGGAGTACAATGTTGTATTTTCACAGGAGGAAGTAGATGTTTTCTGCAAAAAATTTCAGTCTGAGTTCATGCTCAACCTCTAATTTCCTCCCAAAAGCTAAATAATCAGCTTCACAGAATATATCCATAAGAAGCTCTGTTTAACCCTAAGCTATTTAACACTTCAGTGGTTTTATAAGCACCAGAGTCTCATTAAACCTTATGTGTGTGTCTTTGTTTGGGTAAGGCAAAGGGTGGCCCCAGGGTGAAGACTGCCACGCTGAACAAACACACTGACTAAGCTTAGGACTGAAATTAGAAGGCAAGCAACAGTGACATCTAGTGTGGGTAAGAAATGCTAATGTGGTTAAACTCCAGATCTTCCCTGAACAAAAGAAAAGCTACAGTGCAGAGATGAACACAAATTAGGGTTAGAAAACCAATAATAAATGCAGATGTAAAACCAGAAAGCTGCTGCAACAATGGCTCCTGAGGAGTCCACTCAGAGGCCTTTGTCTTCAAATGTTCTCCCAAATATAAATTATTATGTACTGTATCATCTACAAGGTGCCTAAACCTCCCTCCCAGGTTCCACAAACCACACCCACCCCTGCCTTTCAGAATTTCTCTGCAAAATCAGCAAACTCCCCTTTCCCTCTGCTTGGAATATTTTAAAGGGTATCTGGATGCCACCTGCCCTAGATTTCCTTTGAGGAAAAGCTCTTTTGTTTGAACATTTCCCCTGTATACCCACCCTGCCTGTTTGCCATAGGAAAACACACTGCTGAGGATGCTTAAAAAGACTTCCTCTACCAATCAGACATGTTTCAGTGGGCATCTTGTCATTGTCTAGACCTCTTTGCTCATATTCTCACTCTGCCCACTCTTCAGCTGGACATTGGGATCTCAGTCCAGTGCTCTGATACAGGTCTATGCCTTTGTTTCCATCAGTTGCTGGATGAAGGTTTTATGGTGATATTTAAGATAGTCATCAGTCCGACTACACAGCAAGGCCAGTTTGGACACCCTCTCCTCTATTGCTTAGGGTCTTAGCTGGGGTCATCCTTGTGGACTTCTGGGAATTTCTCTAATACGAGGTTTCTTGCTAGCCCCATAATGGTTCCCTCAACCAAGATATCTCTTTCCCTGCTCTCATCTCTGTCTTTCCTCCATCTCGACTATCCCATTCCCTCAAGTTCTCCTCCCCACTCCCCTTCTCTCCTCCACTTCCTCTTCTACCCTCCCTTCTACCCCCACCCACATACTCCCAATTTTGTCAGGTGATCTTGTCTATTTTGACTTTCTAGGTAGATTTTCTTAGGTTTTACCTTGTTATGTAGCTTCTCTAGGATCAGGAACTATAGGCTCAATATCCTTTGTTTATAGCTAGCATCCACCTATAAGTGAATACATACCATATTCATCTTTTTTGGTGTGGGTTTCCTCACTCAGGATGGTGTTTTCTAGTGTCATATATTTGCATGAAAAATTCAAGATGTCATTCTTTTTTGCCTTTGAATAGTACTCTAATGTGTAAATGTGTCACATTTTCTTTATCCATTCTTCAGTTAAGTGGCATCTAGGCTGTTTTCAGATTCTGGCTATTACAAATAATGCTTCTATGCCAGAAGAAACATTGTCAAACTCTTTTTTATGAGGCTACATTTACCCTAATACCAAAACCACACAAAGACTAAACCAAGAAAGAAAATTATAGACCAATCTCACTCATGAACATAGATGCAAAAATAGTCAGTCAAATACTGGCAAACCAAATCCAAGAACATATAAAAAATATCATCTACCATGATCAAGTTGGTTTCATCCCAGAGATGCAGGGATGGTTCAACATTCAAAAATCTATCAATATAATCCATCATATAAATAAACTGAAAGAAAAAATATGATTATCACATTAAGTTTTGAAAAAGCATTCGACAAAATCCAGCACCCCTTCATGATAAAGGTCTTGGAGAGATCAGGGATACAAGGACCATTATCTAAATATAATAAAAGCAATATACAACAAGCCGACAGCTAACATCAAATTAAATGGAGAGAAACTCAAAGCGATTCCACTAAAATCAGGAACATGACAAGGCTGTCCACTCTCTCTATATCTCTCCAACATAGTTTTTGAAGTTCTGACTATAGAGATAAGACAACAAAAGGAGATCGAGGGGATTCAAATTGGAAAGAAAGAAATCAAACTTTCATTATTTGCAGATTATAAAATAGTACAAAGATCTCCTACAGCTGATAAATACCTTCAGTAATGTGGCAGGATACAAGATCAGCTCAAAAAAATCAGTAGCTCTTCTATATACAAATGATAAAGGGGCTGAGAAGGAAATCAGAGAAACATCACCTTTCACAATAGCCACAAATAACATAAAATATCTTGGGGTAACACTAACCAAAGGACTGAAAGACCTATTCTACAATAACTTTAAGTCTTTGAAGAAAGAAATTGAAGAGGATACCAGAAAATGGAAAGATCTCCCTGTTCTTGGTTAGGGAAGATCAACACGTTAAAAATGACAAAATCAATCTGTAGATTCAATGCAGTCCCCATCAAAATCCTAACACAATTCTTCACAGACCTTGAAAGAACAATAATTAACTTCATATGAAAAAACCCAGAATAGCCAAAACAATCCTGTACAATAGAAGAACTTCCAGAGACATCACCATCCCTAACATCACGCTCTGTTACAGAGCTACAGTAAAGAAAACAGCTTGGTATTGGCATAAAAACAGAGAGGCTGACCAAAGGAATCTAATCGAAGACCCAGATATTAATCCACACACCTACGGACACCTGATTTTTGACAAAGAAGCTAAAAAGTATACAATGGAAAAAAAGAAAGCATCTTCAGCAAATGGTGCTGGCATAACTGTATTTCAACATGTAGAAGAATGAAAACTAGAACCTCTGTGTGTGATGACAGCTGTGTAGCTGGTCTGTTTGAGGGCACTCTGACAGTGGGACCAGAATCTACCTCTGGTTTATGAGCTGGCTTTTTGGAACCCATTCTTATGGTAGGATCCTTGCTCAACCCTGATTAATGGGGGAGGGGCTTAGTCTTGCCTCAATTGTATGTGCCAGGCTTTGTTGACTTCCCATAGGAGGAGTAAATGAGGGTGGGCTTGGGGGAGTGAGAGCAAAAGAGAGAGGGGGAACTGTGGTTGTTATGTAAAATGAATATGAACTTTTAAATAAAAAAAGAATTTAAAAAAACCTATCCAACACACACACACACACACACACAAATAGAAGATAGATCACAGGAGAGGGCAGCGATTAGAAGATATATACGCATGAGGGTGGAAGCTATTCTTTGACGGGGTTTTAATTCTTCTCTCCAAAGCCATTTCTTAGACCACTGCTGTCCTTGACCTTGGTTTTACTCTCACAGAAGGCCCTTCGTTCCTATCCTTCATCAACCTAGCCATGTCTAAAATGCTCATTGGAGCAAATGTCCCATGTCTTTAGTACTAGACCTGCTTCCTATCAAGATATTTGGGAATCTAAAGATTATTTTTTTGTTTCAAAAAGTCACAAATGTGCTTAGTTCAGACTAATTCAACCCAAACATGTTTATTTTTGTTTGTGTGTGTGGGGGGGAGTCACACAACTCTGTAAAAGTTCACATCCCAATTTGTTCATTACTCTTAAGACAAGTATTCCCCCCCCCCGTTTCCTCTCTTACTTTCTCTCAACCTACTCCCCCACACATGATTACAATTTAAAATATATGTTCCATGATATGAGCAACTATCAGTTAAATTTTACTGATGCACCTGGAACAGAAAGCTCTGTCAAGGGTCAGTGTCTGTGTCAGTAGGTGCTCTGCTCAGGGTACAGCTGTTAAATGGGTAAACAAGTGAAAGCTTATTGGAAAGTTGACGATGTGTGTTTTAGCTCCCTATTTCTTTCTCCCTTGGTTAGTTTATTATTCTTCCTTCCACATATACGTGTGTGTGTGTGTGTGTGTGTGTGTCCCAAATATAGCAGCTTCTAATCCTAATTTCCTATTTCCTTCCATATAAATCTCATATCCTTATTTAAGTATAGCATAGACCTGGGAAAGCTAAAATATTCTAACTGTACCTTCAGGTTTTTCTTAAAATATCTTTTAGAATTCTAAAGTAGTAATTTTTGATTTTGGCTGTTCATCACAATTAGCCGGACAACTTTGAAATCCAGTTTCCTAGTCACACACTAAACAATTAAATTTAACACCCTGGATGTGGGACCCAGGAACCCTTCCTTTATAGGGCTCATCAGGGGATCCCAGTGTGTGGATGGGAGGGGGGACTGCTCCAGGCAAAGCTGCTTCTCATTCTCCTTCTTCCCTCTGAGTCCTGGAATTCGGTCCAGATTACTCAACCTGTGGCTCTGCCATCATCCCCAACAACAAATCAACAAGTATTGAATTCCTAAGTGCTCACATCTGGAACTGATTCTACTTCTTCCTCCTCCCCACTCCCACAGCTGCATCACTCTTTCTCTCTCTGTATTTGTGTCACCAACATTTTAAGTTACTTTTCAGATCTGATCTTATGTCATCTCAATGCTGAAAATTTACTCAAGATTTCAGTAAATATGCTGTTTTCTCATCTGGCACATGTGCTCATTCTCTTGCTTCCGCTCATCGGCATCTGTCTTCATTTTTGTCCCAGCCACTAGCACACCATGTATAGAGACTATTAGAAACCCAGCTTATCTCCACTGTGTGCTCTGACTCCCAAGCTCCTTGACTCTGGATTACCTGCCTAGCATTACCAATCAGCACATCCAAGGGCAGATATCTCCTCACTGTGACTCTACATTTTTATTTATTGTTTTGACATCTGAAAAATGATTCTATTAAATACAGAACACTATTCCATAAATTTTTGCAGAGATTTAATGACTAATAGAAAGGATTTTAAAAGAAAATAAAAACTAAATATTTGAAGGCCCATAATTTTAAAGTACTTGTATGTGAACACACAAAAAGGGATGGTGAAGAATGCAATGACCTTTAACATGTCAGAACATTTCTTTGACATGTCAGTTGATTCTTAGTGTGTCTGTAGAATCAAATTTTTACAAGTCTTTATGTTGTCACTAGACTATACTGTCTTAGGTTATCTGGGATATAAATTCCCTTTGACGTCATTCATGGAACATAGCTGGCTACCAGAAGCATAGATGGGAAATGAGCTTCGTGTCAAGGATTTGGTTTGGTCAAGTCATGGCTTCATGCAGGTGTTTGAGTTCAATGCAGACTCAACTGGAGGCCAATGGTGAGGAATGGAAATTATGATCAGAGAGAGAATTGTATGACTCATAAAAGAAAATGCTTACTGACTTCCTCAGCTGCCCCAAGCCTAGTACCAAGCTGAGGGATTTTAAAAATTAAGGACAAGTGCATATGATAGATATAGAAAAATAATAATACATACATTCAGGTTGAGGTGCACATTCAGTAGGACTATAATTTTAAGAAGGAACGGTTTCATCAGGAGCGGTGGTACACACCTTTAATCCCAACACTCAGGAAACAAATGTAGGAGGATCAATGTGAGATTGAGGCCAGTCGGATCTACAAAGCCAATTCCAGAATAGTCAGGGCTGTTACACAGAGAAACCTTGTTTGGAAAAAAACAAACAACAACAGCAAAACAAAATAATTTTAAAAAGAGGTACAGAGATAGAGACCATTGCATTGATGATTGATGGATTGATTGACTGATTAATTGATTAAAAAGGAAGATGTGGTAAGCTGTTCATATCTAACAGAGATGCTGAAGAGACCATCTTCATTAGAAGATGAAAACAACACTCTTGATACCTCTCTCTCCTCTCCCCACCCCCAGGTTCAGAATAGAGAGTCCAAACCAATCATCTGAACATATTGTCTACACATGGAGTGTGTCCACATGGAAAAAAAAGTCTTGGAAACACTAAGGGAGACTCTCACCACCAATGAAACTAGTGAAATGAAATGGACAGTTTCACCCACATCTTTCCAAATCTCTCTCCCTTTAAAAAAGCGGCCACTTCCCTCCTCCTGCTCTCTTACTTCCTGCTCCGCTTCCGGCGACTAGACTCCCTTCCTGATTGCGCAGAGGGCTGTTGTCTGTGACGGTGATCTGTAAGTTTTTTCTCTTTTAAATAAATAACCATTTTATTAATCATAAAAAAAATGGTCTCTCAGCAGCTATTGGCTGGAGGAGCGGAAGGACCTCAGGCAACACCTAACTAGCTTGAAGTTCCTCCTGCTGAGGTGAGGGGCCACCGTACTAACTCACAGGGACTCTTTAGAGCTCCAGTCATTTCTGCATCACACACAGCCAACCTGCATCACACAACAGCACAGTCACCTCCTGCTTTTGCTAAAGAGCCTTGCCCTGCTTTTACTCCACTTCTTTCACTGGGATGGACCCTCAATAAAGCTCTCAAATACTCCCTTTCAATATGCAGAAAGGTTTTCTAAAAATGTCTTTAATTGTATTTTAAATTTGTATTCTACTCTATATATTATTGTTTTGGACAATGTGGTCACAAAACACAAATCCTATAGCATTCTGTAAACACTTATGAAAAAAATGTTAAAGATTTCTCAGCTTCTTTCTAGCTGGCAAATATGCCACAGTTGAGTATTTTCAAAATTAATATGAACAGTTTTAGATGAGAGCTCCTTTATTATCAAGGCAGATTAGTCATGCAAGGATCATTAAGGGCATGAGACGTAGATTTGAACATCTCAACCAAGACATAGATCGTCTCTGAAGATTGTTACTGTCATAGTTGCCAGGATAGGCTCTACTGGTAATGATTATTAATGTAACTGAAATATTAAATGGCTCATTTTTCTCCATATACAACCTTTCCAAAATATTCAAAAATAGAAACTTTTTTTCCACATGAAACCTTTGGAGTGGCAAGGAAAATAAAGTAAATAATATGTTACAAATTTCAAGATAGGTGGATTTAAATGGAATTATCTTCTACTAAAATTTAGCAATAAGCTAATGCTCTATTTATAAACATGAATCTAATTCTTCTAGTTAAACCTTAGTTCCTTAGGGAAACACAAATATCTACTGCTTAAATTCTAATCAGCAATCCTAAATTTTCTTTGTTATTGAAACTTCTGTCAGCAGTTACTAGTACATCAGCAGAATGTAACTCTACTTAACCTTGAGATGATATGAGTGACTCCTGAAATGTTTACATGTCAATACGTCCCCTTCCAAAACCAATGAAGGAACAATCATTTGGGATTTATTAGGACATCAAAAGGCTTAAAAGGCCCTGAGAGTGAACCCAAAAGAAGGGGCCCTTTGAATCTCACCTGGTTGCCCCAGGCAGTGCACTATAGGTGCATACTCCCAGCAGATATAGAGAATGTTCTAGATACTGTGCTAAGGAAAGTCCTGGAAGAATTCCTAAGAAATGTTGTATACATGTTTATCTATAAACTGTTTGTCAGTATGGAGCTAGTATAGCATGCAGAATGCAGGCAAAGAACACCTGAGTCCTGAAAATGGACATAAAGCTAATTCTTTTTCTAGTTTCAATTCTGTCATGGTTGTTTTTGCATGTGTGATCATGTCTATAAAAATATAATTGATGAAAAAGTACAAAGCTCCACAGCTTCATACACTATGATGCATAGAGTTTGGGATTTGGCAAATGTTTTACAGTTATCATAATCTAGTAGTGTGAAGATTTATTTGTGAGTTCGTGATAACAAAGTGATGTAATAACAACAAAAGAAATAATGTGTTTATCCATGTCAGGTCTTCTATATATTTCCTCAGAATCTGAAGAAAAAAATCATTTACTTTTGATGTCTCCATCCATAAGATAAGCATCAGTATCCTCATGGGGAGACTGTGTCTGATGAAGGTTTTCAGACATTTTACTTGAAATTATATTTTTAAATTTCAAACAGTTTATATTTCTTTCTGCGTAATAATTCCAGTTACTCTATACTGTTTGTCTGTGTTGTATATTATTCTATAATCCACAAAGTGTGAAAGATTACTCTCAGCATCTCAACTTCAGGCAGAAAAGGAAAAAAAATGTTCTTTCTAGAAACCACCCATCTTTTTATCTCGTTTAAATACATGAACAAAGTAGCAACTACAGATGACTTGTTCCACCCTAAATGATGGAGGCTTAAAGTGAGTAAAGATTCTCAGGCAAAGAACAAGAACTCAGTGCTGTCTGTTGTCATGATGGCTACATTTTCAGAGTCCAAAGTTTTATATTAAAATCTATAATTAGTTTGATGTTGGCTGTTGGCTTGCAGTATGTTCCCTTTATTATGTTTAAGTATGTTCCTTGTATGTCTGCTCTCTCCAAGACCTTTATCATGAAGAGACGGCTTATTTTGTCAAAAGCTTTTTTGGCATTTAATGAGATGATCATGTGGTTTTTACTTTTCAGTTTGTTTATATGGTGGATTGCATTGACAGATTTTCATATGTTGAACCATCCCTGTGTATTGATCATGGTGGATGATGGTTCTGATGTGTTCTTTGATTCAATTTGCCAGTATTTTATTTAGTATTTTTGCATCAATGTTCAGGAGCTAGATTGGTCTGTAATTCTCTTTCTTAGTAATGTCTTTCTGTGGTTTGGGTATCAGGGTAATTGTAGCCTCATAAAAAGAGTTTAGCAATGTTTCTTCTGTTTCTGTTGTGTGGAATAATTTGAGGAGTATTGGTATTAGTTCTTCTTTGAAAATCTTGTAGAATTCTGAACTGAAGCCATCTGGTCCTGAGATTTTTTTAGTGGGAGACTTCTGATGACTGTTTCTGTTTCTTCGGGAGTTATAGGTCTGTTTAATTTGCTTATCTGGTCTTGATTTAATTTTGGTAAGTGATATTTATCCAGAAGGTTGTCCATTTCCTTTTTTTAAAATATATTTTTTAATTTATTTATTTATTAAAGATTTCTGCCTCCTCCCCGCCATCACCTCCCATTTCCCTCCCCCTCACCCAATCAAGTCCCCCTCCATCGTCAGCCCAAAGATCAATCAGGGTTCCCTGCCCTGTGGGAAGTCCAAGGACTACCCACCTCCATTCAGGTCTAGTAAGGTGAGCATCAAAACTGCCTAGGCTCCCACAAAGCCAGTACGTGCAGTAGGATCAAAAACCCATTGCCATTGTTCTTGAGTTCTCAGTAGTCCTCATTGTCCATTATGTTCAGCGAGTCCGGTTTTATCCCATGCTTTTTCAGACCCAGGCCAGCTGGCCTTGGTGAGTTCCCGATAGAACATTCCCATTGTCTCAGTGTGTGGGTGCACCCCTGGCGGTCCTGAGTTTCTTGCTCATGCTCTCTCTCCTTCTGCTCCTGATTTGGACCTTGAGATTTCAGTCCTATGCTCCAATGTGGATCTCTGTCTCTGTCTCCTTTCATCGCCTGATGAAGTTTAATATTCAGGAGGATGCCTATATGTTTTTCTTTGGGTTCACCTTTTTATTTAGCTTCTCTAGGATCACGAATTATATGCTCAATGTCTTTTATTTCTAAAAATTAAGGCCACAGCACAAACAAAATGTCTCCTTTTCTCTGTAGATTAAAAATCATCTTCATTTCCTGACAATATAATTCCTAGAAAGGTCTTTCCCACCTACTGATACTATTCACTAATCTCCTGTGTGGAATAAAGTAAGTCTCCCAGCAAAATGCAAAGGAATAAACCCATATAAAAACCTCTCTGGAAAAGCTTTATGTTGAAGCAGCAGGACACAAAACTGAGATAAACATGAGTAGAAAACATAACAAAACATTTACACTTCAGATAAGGTTTGTTAAATAATATATTCCATGCTTGCTTCCTATTGTACTAAGTCCAGCACTACAAGTATACTTCTGATGACAATTGTCATATTAACAAGCATAGTAAAGCCCAGGATATTAAATCACAGAGTCAATAATCCTTTTCTAAAATCAGGTACAAAGTGATAAATGAGATTTTGAAATAAATTCACACAAGGCTTGGGGCTAACCCATTCTTGAAACTGTGAATGTGCAAATGCATTGTAATCATAACTTCCCAGAGTGCTTTGAATCAATCAGTCTACTTCTTCATCCCTCCTCTTACCAGGATAAAGCTTAAATACTTCACCCACACTTCAGGCTTTGTCTCTATGCATGTTGTGGGATGAACGGGGCGCTTCCCACCACCGAGCTAGCTTTACCCGAAATAATTACACGGAAACTGTATTCTTTTGAACACAGTCTGGCCCATTAGTTCCAGCCTCTTATTGGCTAGCTCTTACATATTGATCTAACCCATTTCTAATATTCTGTGTAGCACCATGAGCTGGCTTACCAGGAAAAATCTTAACCTGCGTCTGTTTGGAGTAGGAGAATCATAGTGACTCACTGACTCGGCTTCTTTCTCCCAGCATTCTGTTCCGTCTACTCCACCTATCTAAATTCTACCCTATCAGAGGGCCAAGCAGTTTCTTTATTAATTAAACAATGACCTTCCTCCATCATATGCAGGATTGTTTCTTGCTATTTCACAATTGTAGAATTCATATTTTCTCCCTAGCAGACTACCTGTACCCAAATATATGTGTTCTCCGATATGTTATACAGATGCAAATGCTGTCAGCATTCATAATGTTCTGTGTTCACCTACTCAGACCACTACTCATCTTCATACAGAGTACCTGCCCTCCAGGAAGCTCTTCCTAGTTCTCAGGTCTCAGTCTCTACACCTAGAGTCATGTTCACTGTGTTACTCTCTTTTACATTTTACCTTCTCTGTTTCCACTGCACAGTGTGTCACTCATAACAACATCCAGGTCTGATTTACTCACCACTTGGAAGTAGCCTGGAATACTATGCCCACATTCCCAAAAAATGGACTATGGATATTTTCCTTTTTTTTTTTAAAGAGGGGAAGTTGTGCGGGAGAATTATCTGTATTCTGTCGATCATGTTTTAAATAAACACTGATTGGCCAGGTAGGAAGTATAGGTGTGAAAACCAGACAGGAAGTAGAAATGATGCAATGAGAGCAGAAGAATTCTGGGAAGGAAGAAGTTGATTCCTCCCACTCCTGCCCAGACCACCGAAGCAGCAGGATGTGATCTGCCCCATTGAAAAAGGTACTGAGCCACATGGCTAACATAGATCAGAATAATGGGTTAATATAAGCTACAAGAGCTAATAAGTAGCCTGAGCTAATGGGCCAATCAGCTTTATAACTTATAAAGATCTCTGTATGATTTTCTTTGGGGCTTGCCGGCTGTGGGGTACTGGGTGGAATGGAAAATTTAAGCAGCAGGCCCCTCATGTTACATAAAGGCACTTGCCACCAAATCTGAGGACCTGAGGTCAAGGCCCAGAATTCATATGGGGGAAGGAAAGACAACTTCCACAAATAGTTATCTAATCTCCACATATGTGCATGGCATACAGACATCCATACACGTTCACATACACACACACACACACACACACAAAATGAAACATTTTAAAGACATGAATATATGATACAGTTAAGTGCAACATAGGCCATATCAAATGGTGAAGTGTGAAAGTCAAAATAACTGATAATTAAAATGAGAAGACTTTTTTAAAAAAACTCTAGAATTTGAATTGAGCCCATGAGCACAGAAAATGAGGATGTAGGTAGGTACAGTGATATGATAATCTGAAAACCAAGAAGCCAGCTGCATTTGGGCCTAAAAAATATTACAGGCAAAATAAGGGAACAGATAAATAGGAATGATATAAGAATAAAAGACCTATAATCTGAAGAGATGGCTCAGTGGTTAAGAGTACTTGCTGATTTTGTAGAGGACTTTAATTCAATTCCCAGCACCCACCTTGGGCATCTCACAACTGCCTGTATCTCTGGATCTAGAGGACCTGAGAATGACACACACATGTGTACACATAGAGAGACACACACATAAATATAAGACTTGGTGTCACTTATGCCCGTTACGTTGAGAAAGGAAGGAAAGCTTCCAGTATGGAAGCCTTAAAGTTACGTCCATCAGCACCAGTAGTATAGCCCTGACTCAGCATCCTTCCCAACTGGTTCATACATCACTTCTGGGAAATAATATTATGTACAAATGTATATAAAGGGCATAATTCATGAGAATACTCTGAAAACCAGCAAAATAAACATAATGTCCTTTAATAGGTAGCCACTGTAATGTAAGTGATCCATCCCCAGGAATTGAATGCCATGAGCCAATATATCAAATATATTCTATATCCAAATAATGCCTGAACATTCATTCCCATTATATTATTATTATACAATATATTATATTGTATGATTATATATTACTATAATCATACAACAATATTATTATTGTATGTTCTAATTAAAAGAAATACAAAAACAGTCACATTTATATTGTGTTTTAAACAATCTGAAATCACTGAAATAAATTTGAAAATATAATAAATTAACAGTGAAAGAGTTATGGGGAATATTTTGTTTTGCTTATATGCATTTTATATATTTTCAAAAATGATAATTTCTTAATTGTATGATTAGAAAAATAAAAATTTGGTAGGAAAGTGCTGCTTTCACACAGCCTAATGACCAGGGTCCAATCCCTGAGTCCTTCAAGGAGGCAGGAGAGAACTAACACAGATATCACAGATAACACAGTGTTATCCTCTAACACTAAATAATCAAATGTTTTTAAAACAAAATTTTCTATTGGATTCAGAAATGAAAGAGAAAGGATAAACTGGGACAAAGAGTTTAAGTGAAAATGCTGAGGTTACTTCTGGGTTCTATCTTAAAGGTGGTTTATTCCAGTATGGCAGATTGTTAAAGGACTTTTAAAAAGTAACTATGTCTTGAAGCACCATCATTCATAGGTACTACGTCAGATGTGTTATACAGTAGAATACAGGTAAAGCTGTGGCAGAACCAAGCAGATTCTAATCGCAGGACCCATCAGAGCCCACAAGGTAATAGTTTTCCTCACTGATCTTCAAGATGGCAGCATATTATGCAATGTTCCTACACATATTTACTTTTTTTCTCAAAGAATATCTGATATTTAATAGCATACATTTGGAAAAATATTGCATTAGACCATTGTAGTGCTCATTTTGAAGTGATTGCAATAACATCAATGTAAAATAAACTCAATTAAAATAAATTACCTTAGCTCAATTTTTTTCTTTCCCTCAGCACTACTAATATTGCAGTCACATATTGTGCTTATTTGAGGGACTTCCCAGGGCAACACTGACTGCCTAGCCTCCACCCCAGATGCCTGTAGCACCCACCCTCAACATAAGAACTAAAAATGTCTAAGACCTTGCTTATGTCACAAATAATACTTTAAGGAACACTTATTTCAGAAACTTGAATGATAAACTCCAGCGTGGGTCAGAATCCTCAGCTCCACCTTCCCAGTCTTCAGCATACGCTGCCTTAACACATTGGGGAATGTCTGTATGCTCCAGCTACTCCATAATGTCATCATGTTGCTTTTCTAAACATTGTGTCAAACACAGCCATCTGCTGAAATGCTGCACAGCACACTTATCCTTTTATCTCTGCCACATTTTGGTGAATTTTCATTGAAAGAAAGGAAAAAGATGTGGCTTAAAAACAAATTAAAATGCCCTTTATTTTTATATTAAGAGCTACAAATAAGTATTCTTTAAGGTGAATCATTTGCACAGGCCCTAGGTGCATAAAGATGTGTACACACACACACACACACACACACACACAGAGTCAGACCATTGGCCATTATGATTTCTAGAATCTCTCTTAACCCTAATAATCAGTAAATATCACAAACATGTACTTTTAGTTTTTCTTCATTATATAAAATATTTTATATATCCAACTTACTTTCCAGCTTTTATAAAACTTTCTGTTGGAGAAACACTGATCCAGTTGCGAAATTCACATGGTAAGATGGATCGGGACTTAAAACAAATTTTAATGAAATCCCATTATGCAATAGGAGAATTCGACAGTTTATTTTTAAAAATCAAGAAAATAGATGTATAACATATGAAATAATAAAATATAACATCAGTTTCTAATAAGCATTTTAAAACTATAGTAAAATAGTAAGTTAACTTTAAAATAAGAATTGTTGATAAAAAAAACCTTTAAGAAAAAATAAAATAAGTGAACAAATCTTTACAGACCATCCCTATGCTACTTCAGGATGATAGAGAGGAACCATATTAAGACATACATAACTGAAATGATTATCTCACTAATTTCAAAGTTTCTAAATCAGAGACACCATCATGTCTACAATTATTGAAGCAAAATTCACAATACCATGTTACACAATCAGCCTAGGAGTCAATTAATAGATAAATGGATAAAGAAAACACCATGAACATCAACACATAGAGTTTCATTCAGTCATAAGAACATGACACTGCCACAAAAAAACCCACTGGAACTGTAAGCCATGTTAACCAAAATAAGTATGACTCAGTCATGTGTGATGATGACAATGACAATGATAATGATAATAAAAACAGGACTATTTGAAAGAAGATGGAAACTATCAGGAAGAGAGAAATAGTACAAAAGGGTAATGAACTTAAGAATAAAACAAAGCACATGGTAAACTGTAATTAAATGTCATTATGATTTTTGTCACTTTATACAATGACTTCTTTACTCCTCAGTAAAACAGGATATCTCATCTTGAAATGAGTAAAAATAAATAAGGGCCTGAAGTCATTAACTCTATACATGCATCCACTCATTAAACAAATGTTACCACCTACAATGTTAATAATAACTTTCAGTAGTTGGAATGTATCAGCTACTAATTAATAATGATAAATATTAATACTTTGTGCCACATAAATAAGACAAATATTGATGTATAAAATAATTGCAGCTCAAGCCAGAAACTTCTGAGTGATCAAGGACAAGAAAGACTAGAGTAGGATAAGAGATCATGAGTGATATCAGTGGGCAGACAGCAATTTTAAGCAAAAGGTAAAAAATAAACTTTTGTTGAGTTGCTAGCAGTTTTCACAAAGCAAAGATAAAATGGAGTGAGTCTTGCATACTCTTTGATCAGTAACACTCTAAGGAAATGATACAGCAAGAAACAAGGCATCAAGGGCAGATTGTACCTGGAGAGTTCAAAGATCAGCCAAGCAGCTGGTGGACAGAGAAAGTTGTAGAGAGAAGAAAAATAGCTTAAAGAAGTCACACGACTAGATCTTTTCTTATGTTACAAAGGCTTTATCTTTTACTCTGTGTAAAATGGAAACACATCAAGATATTGAGCAGAGCAATAACTTATGTAGTCCACATTTTAAAAGAATTGCTCTGGCTACTGTGTTGAGAGGTAATAGGTTACAGTGGGAAAGGTGAGATAAGGAAGGAAAGGAGACCAGTGTATTACAGGCAACTAAGTTGCTTATATTTTTCTGAGCAGCATAATAGTGTGGCAGTGGTGAGGACTTGCTGGCATCTGAATCCAGATCAAGAGGTTATACAATAAAGATAGTGGTGAATGGTTTCCCAAGGATAGCTTCGTGATTTTTCCAACTGAAAGAAAGAAGTTGCCTCAACTCCAATTAAGAAAGCTGCAAGTATGTAAAACAAATATGGATGAGATACATCAAGAAGTATTCTGACCTCCTGCCAGGTAAGCAGGAAGGCTGGCTGCAGATCTTTCCTCTCCTTCCATTCCTCCAGATTCAATATCACAGTCTCATTCACAGTATTATAGCAGACTCTCTGTGGTCACCTCTCTTAACTGCCTCCAACATTACAAGGACACTCAGAGAGCAAATCCAAGTCATATACCCTGTTCTCCTTCCTCCTGTGAAACACTTCAGAAACCTAGCCTATCACCTCTCCTACATGTCTATTCCCAATACCCAGACATACATATTACCTTGAACCCTCAGTGGCCACATGTATTAAGTCCACAGGAAATTTCCAACTAGGCAACATACAGCTGTCACAATTTTCTAAAATCCAGAGAGAAAACAGAAAACAAGGAGCAAAACACTCACTCAACAACAACAAGAACAATATCAGCATCTGTCAATGTAATCATCTCACTCTCACATTCCTGGATGCTGTATAAAAACAAAATCAATACAAACCAGGAAAATGTATCTATACTAGAGTCCAGTAACCCTACCATAGCAGGCCCTGAATACTGCAACCTAGCTGAAGCACAAGAAAAAGGACCTTAAATCAGACTTTATAAATATGATAGAGGTCCTTAAGAAGAAATAAATATATCCCTTAAAGAAATCCAGAAACAGTGCAAGAATGTAGTCAGAGGAATGGTGGACTGTGTCCCGCCACCCAGCTAGCTTAGACCCTGAAATAACCACACAGAAATTTTATTAATTAAATTACTGCCTGGCCCAATAGCTCTAACTTCCTATTGGCTAACTCTCACATGTTGATTAACCCATTTCTAATAATCTGTGTATCACCACGTGACTGTGGCTTACTGGCAAGATTCTAACCTACGTCCATCTCAGGCTGGAGATTTATGGCATCTGCTTGACTCTGCTCTTCTTCCCAGGATTCTGATCTGTCTTCCCTGCCTACCTGAGGGCTGCCCTAACAAAAGGCCAAGGCAGAATCTTTATTCAACCAATGAAAGCAACATAAATACAGAAGGGCCTCCTACACCATTTCCCCTTTTCTGTTTAAACAAAAAAGAAAGGCTTTCATTTTAACAAAGTAAAATTACATACAACAAAACAATTATCAAGCAAGAATTACAGTTATAATATTTATATGTATTTTATCTCTTATCATAACTAAGGAAAACTATATAAATTCTTCAACTCCATCAAAGACTCTAGAAGGATATAATATTACCTAAGTAAACAAGTAGTAAGCAACTTCCAAAACTCTAGAAATGATAGAGACATCTTGCTGTCTGGACAGTCACCCAAAGTTTTTCTGTACTGTTGGGGCATCCATCTTTGGCTTTCAGGCCCATAGTATGAAGCAGACATTTCCATGAAGCAGGAAATTTTAAAGACAGTTCAGTCATTTTCTTCTGTATCCTGCAGAATGTCTTGTAGACTCTTTCATGAAGCAGGAACCCCAAAGGATCATCTCACCTTTAGGCAAGTTCAGCAGTCCTATATCTGTGGGTTCTTCATGTCCAGTTTATGCAACAGTCCAGGCAAGAACAGTTTCTTACCCAAATGGCTAAACAACTCCATAAGAAGCCTCTTTTATGCACATCTTTCTCTTGAAGTAGATTGGGGTTTTCAGGAGCAGACATGTTTCATTGTCATGAAAAATCCTAAGTTATTAAAACATTAAATGCCAAATTCTGTAGTCTTTGAAATATAAGAAGAATATATATCTAACTGAAATGTATCTCTATATATCTAGAAAATATAACTAAGATGACTATAAGCTTGATATTATCAATGATTATCCATTAACAACTTATATTTCCTAACTATACATTACTTTTTTAAATGAATGACACAATCAGAATACCTTAATCAAGATCAGAAATATATATATATAACAAAATTGACCTTAAATTTATATCACTAAAGCAAAATCCATACCAATGCAAAGTATCCATATCTATATCATATCCCCCTTTAAATGTAAAAGAACATTTATAAACAATATTTGGGAATATGGTCACAGTTATTTCTCTCCAAACTGCTTCATGCAGTATGGGGGAGCTGTTATTCAGGTCTTTCATGGTATAACCTGTGTGCTAGGTTCATCTCAATCAGCAGTTGAGAGAAGTAATTTTCTGAAGGTATTCACAGTGACCTTTCAGGAGGGCATGGTCTATCATACCATATTGGTCTAGAAGCAATCCACAGAGTCTCATCTTCTGTGAAAACAAAAGAAGAACCTCTTTTCCAAAGCATCATATTTTAGACCCAAATTCTGAAGTCATAATGCCTTTAGAACATATATGCTGGTTTAGTTTAACAGACCACAGAATGAAATGTCTCTCTGTATTTAGCTCCTTCACAGTCAAAAAAAACTGAAAGAAAATACAATAATACACATAATCCAGACTCTGTGAATTTTCCATTTTTATGTGGCTTATTATTTTCTTTTAATCTTTAATTATCTGTACTCTGTCTCTTTAAAGACTTTAACTTTTTTTTTAAAGCATTAACTTTTTTATGACTTTCTATACTGCTTTTCTTCTCTCTCCCAAGCCTACGTACTTTATCTAACATTATGACCCATTTAGAGGTCTTTTATATTTGAATCTGTCCTATTGCATTGTCTTTAATTCTCTACTGTCTTGAAGAGCTTTTAAAGTGCTAAACTCTTAAGAATCTAAGCTGCAACAATCCCAGGTCAAACACAGGTACTGCCTGCTTTCCCCACCCAGTCTACTAGCTCTGGGATTGCCAGGTAGAAACCACACTCAACACTTTAACTCTGAGACTGGGCTTTTTATCTGAGTTACAGCCGAATCTGCCAGGCAGAGCACTGTGCAGCCTGGAAACATCTCTGTGTATGGCAGCAGGAGTCACTTGCCGTGCTCTCCTGCCTCTGCATGCCTAGTAGATCCGATCCCACTGACTGCCAAGGTGGGGAGTGCTGAGCCATTGGCATAGTCTCAGAGTACTTTGTTTCTGACCCCAAGTGGGCACACAAACATCCGGGCCCACAAATGCTCCATAGCTGGCGTTTGTACTGGTGGCACAGCCCAGGAAGCTGTTTTTTAAAATGGCGCAGCTTTTTCCCTGCTGAGGCTGCTGAGTCAGAAAAATTTCTCTGCAGCACCCCACCAGCAAACAGCAAAAAGCTGCATTAAACTCTCTTTTTTCTGTCTTTGAAATTAAGCTCTCTCGGGTTTTTAAGTGGATTTAATTGGACATATTGGGCTGCCAATCTGTAGGAGGAGGAGCTGTGTGGTGGGTTGCGTCCCACTGGCCAGCTAGCTTAGCCCCTGAAATAACCACACAGAAATTGTATTAATTAAACTACTGCCTGGCCCATTAGCTCTAGCTTCCTATTGGCTAACTCTCGTATCTTATTAACCCATGTCTAATAATCTGTGTGTCACCATGTGACTGTGGCTTACTGGCAAGATTCTAATCTAAGTCCATCTGAGGCCAGAGATTCATGGGAAGAAGAGCCTGACTCTGCTGTTCTTCCCAGCCTTATGTTCTGTCTTTCCCGCCTACCTGAGGACTGCCCTATCAAAAGGCCAAGACAGTATCTTTAGTCAACCAATGAAAGCAACATAAATACAGAAGGACCTCCTACACCACAAGAAAATGAATAAAAAGGTCTAAGACATGAAAATGGAAGTAGATTCAATGACAAACTGAATGAACTCAGAAATGCAAACTGAGGGAGTTCTGAAAATGAAAAATTTAGGAATTCAAACAGAAACTACACAGGCAAGCTTCATCAACATACAAGAGATAGAAGATAGACTCCTAGGCATTGAAGACACGGTAAAAAAAAAAGGGTCAGTTGATCAAAGAAAATGTTGACCTAAAAACTCCTGACATAAAATATCCAGAAAATCTGGGACAATATGAAAATACCAAATCTAAGAATGATAGATAGAGCAAAGAGAAGAAACCCAGGTCAAAGATATAAAAAAAAAATTCAACAAAATTACAGCTCTTTAGGTCTTATCTAGAGTCCATAAGACAACTGAAGAAGATCATGGGGATATGAATTAGAAAAAAATAAGTAAAATTATCTTTCTTTGTAGTTGATATGATAGCACATAAGTGATTCTAAACTTTCTACTAGGAAGCTCTCACCAAAGTATCTAGATACCAAACTAACTCACAAAAATAAGTAGTCCTCCTACATACAGATGACAAATGGACTGAGAAAGAAATCATGGAAATAATACCTTTAACAATAGCCTCAAATAATATGAAATATCTTGGGTTAACTCAAGCCAAGAAAGTGGAGGACTTTTATGATAAAACCTTCAAGTCACTTAAGAAAGAAATTAAAGAAGATATCAGAAGATGAAATAATCTCCCATTCTCATGGATTACTAGGATAAACATAATAAAATGGCCATCCTACCAAATGTAGTCTATAGATTGAATGAAATCCTTGTCAAAATTCCAAGACAATTCTTCACAAAACTTGAAAAGATAATTTCTCAGCTTCATATAAAAATGAAGAAACAATAAAAACAACAGCAACAACAAACCTAGAACAATCCTGAACTATAAAAGAACTTGCAAAATTATCACCAACCTAACCCTAAATGGTCCTGTAGAACTATAGAAATAAGAAGAGCATGGTATTGGCATAAAAGCAGACACATTGATCAATGGAATCAAGTTGAAGCCCCAGACATAAATCCATATGTTACGAGGAGGCTGCTTGTTGGTTCCCAGCTGCCCACCTAGCTTAGATCCAAAATAATCACACAAAACTGTATTAATTAAATCATTGATTGTCCCATTAACTCTAATTTCTTATTGTCTAACTTTTACATCTTAATTTAACCTATTTTTATTAATCTATAGCCATGGGGCTATGGCTTACCTGCTAAAATTCCTAGCATCTGTCTCCTGCAGCTTCATGGCTTCTCTCTGACTCCACCTTCATCCTCCCATATTATAGGCTGATGTGGGATTTCCCTCTGTATTCGTGAATACCATTAATGAATAAAGAAACTGTCTAGGCCTGTTGATAGGGCAGAACTTAGGTAGGTGGGGAACACTAAATGTGATGCTGGGAGAAAGGAGGCAGAGTAAGGGTGATGCCCTGGAGCCACCAGGGATAGGCATGCTGAATCTTTGTCAATATAGAACTAACACATGGCGCTATACAGATTAATAGAAATGGGTTAAATTAATATGTAAGAGTTAGCCAATAAGAAGCTAGAGCTAATGGAACAAGCAGTGATTTAATGAATACAGTTTCTGTGTGGTTATTTTAGGACTAAGCTAGCAGTGGCCTAGAACTGGGCAGCAGGACAAACAAGCGAGCCTTCCTCCTACAAATCGGCACCAAAATGGCCAACTAAATCCACTTAAAACCTGAGAGGACTTGAAAAGGAATTCTATACAAAAAAAAATACAGAGTTTAACACAGCTTCTTGTTGTTTACTGGTGGCTTGCCACAGCTCTTTTAAGAGATATTTTCCTGACTCAGCCTTAGCAGGAAAAAAGCCATGGCCATTTTAAAATGCTGGCTTTCTGGGCAATGTTGCCAGCATGACCTCTGGCTCATCCTGGAGACAGAATATTTGGGTGGCGGTTTGGGAACAGTGTACTGTGGCTTGTTTGACGGCAACTTGGACCAGCTGTGTACCTGGAACTGGAGCAGTGTGCATGACTCAGAGGTGCAAGTGTCTCCACCATTCCGGACTGTGCAGAGTAAGCAGGAAATACCATATACATCATCGTAATAGTGCAGCTTAAGTTCTAGACTGGACAGGCAAACATGAAGTACCATATTACCCCTAACAATGATGCAGCTGAAGTTTTTAAGAAGCGATTAGCATTTTAAAACGTGCTCCTGAACAGTAAAGAATTATAGATATGCAATAAAGACAAATCCAGATGACTCATAGTGTTGGATTAAATGTATGTAGGCTTAGAAGAGAGAAGAAAAAGAGTATAGGATAGAATAAAATAAAATTAATGCTTTTATAAAAGGGTAAAGTCTTTAATGAGACAGAGTACAGATAGTGATGGGTTAAAAGGAGTAAAAAAGAATGAGTTACATAAAAATGGAAAATACACAGAGATTCTGGATTATGTATATTATTGTGTTTTCTTTGAAATTTTTGACTGTGAAGGAACTAAGTAAAGAGAGTCATTTTATTGTATGGGCTGCTAAGTTAAACCAGCATGTATATTATAAAGATATCTTCACTTCAGAATTTGGGTCTAAGGATACATTGCTTTGGAAAAAAGGTTTTTATTTGTTTTCACAGAAGATGAGAACCTGTGGATTGCTTCCAGACCAATATGATTTGATAGACCACATCCCCCTGAAAGGTTGTTATGATCACCCTCAAAAAATTACTTTACCCAACTGTTGACTTAGATGAACCTAGCACACAAGATACCATGAAAGACCTGATTAACAGTGCCCCCAAACAGTAGGAAGAAGTATGAACAGACCTACACCCATATTCCCAAATATTGTCTATAAATGCTTGTTTATATTTAAAGGGGGATATGATATAGATATGAATAACCTGCATTGGTATGGATCTTGGTTTATTGATACAATTTTTTTAAGAAACAAAAATATTAAATTATTTTTTTTGTTTTTCATTATTTATTTCTTTTTTATTTATTTTTTTGTTGAAAAGATTTCCGCCTCCTCCTTGCCTCCCATTTCCCTCCACCTCCTCCTACTCCTCTCCCCCTCCCCCCACTCCTCTCCCCCTTTTCCCACTCCTCTCCCCCTCCCATCACTCCTCTCCCTCTCCCCCACTTCTCTCCCCCTCTTCCCACTTCTCTCCTCTTCTCCCCACTCCATCCCTCTCCCTCTCTCCCCACTCCTCTCATACTTCCCCCACTCCATTCCCCCTCCCTCTTGAGTCTGAAGAGCAGTCCGGATTTCCTGCCCTGTGGGAAGTCCAAGGTCCTCCCCCCTCCATCCAGGTCCAGGAAGATGAGCATCCAAACAGACTAGGCTCCCACAAAGCCAGTTCATGCAGCACGATTGAAACCCAGTGCCATTGTCCTTTGCTTCTTATCAGCCCTTATTGTCCGCCATGTTCAGAGAGTCCAGTTTTATCCCATATTTATTCAGTCCCAGTCCAGCTGGTCTTGGTGAGCTCCCAATAGATCACCCCCATTGTCACAGTGGGTGGGTGCACCTCTCATGGTCCTGACTTCCTTGCTCATGTTCTTCCTCCTTCTGCTCCTCATTTGGACCTTGGGAGCTCAGTCTGGTGCTCCAATGTGGGTCTCTGTCTCTATCTCCATCCATCGCCAGATGAAGGTTCTATAGTGATATGCAAGATATTCATCAGTATTGATACAAATTTAAGGTCAATTTTGTTATATGTATATTTCTGCTCTTGATTAAGGTAGTGTGATTGTGTAGTTAATTTAAAAATGTAATGTATAATTAAGAAGAATAGGTTAATAGATAATCATCTATGATAGTCAAGCTTGTAGTCACGTTAAATTCTCTAGATATATAGAAAGAAATATATTTCAGTTATATAGGTATTCTTCAAATCTTTCAGAGACTTTCAGAATATAGCATTTAAAATACTTTAAAAACTTAGGACTTTTCATGACAATGAGACACATCTGTTCCTGAAAGCATCAATTACTTTGAAAGGATTGGGCATTGAAGAGGCTCCTAATGGAGTTTGCTAGCCATTTGGGCAAGAAACTGCTCTTGCCTGGGCTGCTTAACTGAACGTTCAGGACCCACAGAGAAATGACTGCTGAACTTGCCTAGGTGAGACGATCCTTTGGGGTTCCTGCTTTATGAAAGAGTCTGCTAGACATTCTGCAGGACATAGAAAAAAAGTGACTGACAAACTGCCAATATAGGTGGAACTGTTTTTGAAATTTCCTGATTCATGGAAAAGTCTACTGAACACTATGGGCCTGTAGGCTGAAGATGCATGCCCCAACAGTACAAAAGAACTTTGGGTGACTGTCCTGGCATTGAGATGCCTCTGTCAATTCTAGAGTTTTGGAAGTTGCTTACAATGAACTTCCTGTTTACTTAGGTAATATCATATCCTACTGGATTATTTGATGGAATTGAAGAATTTATAGTTATAGTTTCCCTTAGTTATAAAAGATAAAGTAGATATAAATATTGTAACTGTAATTCTTGCTTGATAACCATTTTGTTATATGTGATTTTACTATGTTAAATTAAAGCCTTCTTTTTTATTTAAACAGAAAAGGGAGATGATGTGGGATTTCCCTCTGAATGCTTGAATACCATTAATGAATAAAGAAACTGCCTTGGCCTATTGATAGGGCAGAACTTGGGTAGGCAAGGAAGACTAAATGGGATGCTGGGAGAAAGGAGGCAGAGTCTGGGTGACATCATGGAGCTGCTAGGGATAGACAGGCTGAATCAATACCAGTAAGCCACTGCCTCATGGCACTATACAGATGAATAGAAATGGGTTAAATTAATATGTAAGAGTTAGCCAATAAGAAGATATAGCTAATGGGCCAGGCAGTGATTTAATGAATATGGTTTCTGTGTGGTTATTTTGGGACTGAGCTGGCAGGGCAGCCAGGAACTGGGCAACAGGACAAACAAGTGGGACTTCCTCCTACAATAGGCCAAGCCAGTTCTTTACTCATTAACCAATAAAAGCAACACATAGACATAAAGACCTCCCGCACTATTTATATACCTAAAAATACATGAATTTTGATTTAAAAACTATAAATAAACACTGGAAAAAAGACAATATCTTCAATTAATGGTGCTACTCAACACTAGCTGCATGTAGAAAAATGCAAATACATATCATCCTGCAAAAACTCACCTCCAAATGGATTAAAGACCTTAACAAAAGACCAGATACACTAAACTTCATAGAAGAGAAAGTAGGGAAAAGCCTTAAACTTGTTGACACATGAGAATACTTTCTGAACAGAACACCATTAGTGCAGGCTCTAACATCAATAATTAATAAATGGGGCCTCATTAAACTGTAAGACAAAAGATACCATCATTTAGACAAAGCAGTAGCTTACAGACTAGAACAAGATTTTACCAATTCCACACTTGGTCAAGGAATAATATCCACAATCTATAAAGAAATCAAGAAACTAAACATCATATAATCAAATAATTCTGTTTTAAAATAGGGCACATGTCTAAACATAGAATTCTCAATATAGAAACCCAAATAGCCAAAAAAAAAAAAAACACTTAAAGAACTGTTCTACATACTTAGCCATCAGAGAAATGCGAATCAAAATTCTTTGAGATTTCATATTACAACTGTCAGAATTGCTAAGATCAATAAAATAAGGATTAGGTCATGCTGTCAATAATATGAAATAATGGAAAGACTCCTCCATTGATGGTGGAAAACAGTATGGTGGTTCTTCACAAAGAGGAATCAATCTACTTCAAACTCCAGCTATACCAACTTGTGCATATGTATAAAGAAATTTCATTCTACCACAAGGACACTTACTCATCCATGTTCATTGCTGCTCTATTCATAATAGCCAGAAACTGTAAACAATCTAGATATCCCTCAAGAGAAGAATGGATAAATGAATTTATTATGTTTACACAATGGAGTATAACTCAACCATTAAAAAAATGACATCATGAAATTAGCAGGTAAAGAGATGGAACTAGAAAAAAATCATCAGTTAGGTAACCTAGACCAACAAAGATAAATATGGTATGTATTCACTTATATGTGAATATTAGCTGTTCAATAAATGATGACCAATATACAGTCCATAGACCCAGAGAGGCTAGGTACAGAGAGGACAGATGGACACATGCATCTTCCTGGAAGGAGAAAATAGAATAGATTTTATGAGTGGAAAAGGAGCAGATTGCGAAGTGGAACTGGAGGATCAGGTAAGGAAGAAGAGAGGATATGGGTTTGAGGGAGAAAATTCAGGGAGAAACAGCTTGAATTGAAGGGAAATTGAGTGGTGATATGGAAACCTAGTGAAGTGGAAACTACCTAAAATATATGAAGTTGATTCTAATGAAATCTCCAAATAATGAGAGAGGCAAGAGTCTCCCCTGATCATGTCTTATCATCAAACAAAGCTTCCAGTAATGGAACTGGGTTACATCCAATTAAGTTGTTGGCCACAGTGGTATCATTGAAATCCCTAAACAACCCAAAATGTTGTCAAGACAATACTTTGTTTATTCAGTGATGATAAGAAAGATTTCTTCTTTCTGCAAATGAGAACAAATACAGAGACTCACAGCCAGATATTATTAAGACAAGGAGATCTTAGAACACACTATTCTAAATGGGTGTCTCCCATTACCTCCTTCCCCTCAGAGCTCAACAAAATCCTCAGGAAGAGGAGGCAGAAAGGGTGGGGAAAATAAGAGCAGTCAGAGAACACTAGAAGAACAAGGCCCTCTAGATAAACTGAGCAAGGCTCATATAAACTCATAGAGACTGAGGCAGCAATCACAGGATCTACATGGGTCTGAACCAAGTACTCTACATATATATTATAGTTTTCAGTGTAGTACTTTCATGGGACTCCTGAATGTATGGATGAATGGATCCCTGATTTTTGTGTCTCCTCTTTCATTTTTCTATTGGTTTGACTTGTCCAACTTCAATATGATGGGTTTTTTTTTTATCATATTTTGTTGTTATCACTTAGAAGCCTATTCTTTTCTAATGAGAGAAAGAAAGGTAGTGGATCCAGATGGGAGAAGAGGTGAGGAACAACTGGAAGGAGTAGAGGAATGGAAAGCTGTAATTAGGATATATGTATGAGAAGATAATCTATTTTCAATAAGAGGGAGAAAAAGATTTTGAAATGCTTTATGTATAAAGAATGGTATGTATATGTAAATGAATACATTTAGAGTTTGTAATGGTTTTGAGATAAAATACATTCCTAAACAGTGGTTCTCAAACTATGGGTCATGGCCCCTTTGGGTCAAACAACCCTATCAAGAAGGGTCATCTAGACCCTTGTGGAAAACACAGGTATTTACATTATATTTCATAACAGTAGCAAAATTACAGTTATGAAGTAGAAAGAAAAATAATTTTATGGTTGGGGATTACCCACCACATGCCAAACTGCACTAAAGGGCTGCAGTATTAGGAAGGTTGGAAACGCTGTCTTAGAGTCAAATGTGCTGAATGAAGATTTTTTTTCCAAGTTGATGGATTAAAACTGTTCAAGACCTGAAAATGGAAAAAGAATCAATAAAGAAAACACAAACTGAGGAAATTCTGAAAATGAACAATTGAGGTAAACTAACAGACATTATGAACCAAATGGACCTAAAAGATATTTTTAGAACATTTTACCCCAAACTCAAAAAAAGTACCTACTTCTCAGCACCTGACAGAACTTTCTTCAAAATTGACCACATACTCAGTCACAAAGCAGGTCTGAGTAGATACAATAAAATTGAAATAACCCCTGTACTCTAAAAGACCACACAGATTTAAGCTGAACTTCAACAACAAAAGAGCAGAAATCCTACAAACTCATGGAAACTGAACAACTCTCTACTGAATGCCTTCTGGGTCAAGACAGAAATAAAGAAATTATAGACTTCCTAGATTTCTAGAAATTCTAGGAATATACCAAAACTTGAGGGACACAGTGAAAGTGGTACTAAGAGAAAAGTTCATAGCATTAAGTGCTTACATTAAAAAAAAAATGGAGCGATCTCACACTATAAACTTAAAAGAACACCTGCAAGCTCTGGAAGAAGTAGATGGCAGGAAATAATCTGAGGACTGAAATCAATAAAATAGAAATAAAAAGTAAAATATAAAAATCAATGAAACAAATAATTGGTTGTTTGAGAAAATCAACAAGAGAGGCAAATTCTTATCTAAACTAACTAAACGGCAGGCAGGGAGGTAATATCCAAATTAACTAAATCAGAAATGAAAAGGGTAACATAACAACAGATATTTAAGAAATCATATGAGCCATAATTTTAAAACCAGTACTCTACAAAATTAGAAAATCTAAAAGAAATTGAAATTTTTCTCAACAGCCACTTCTTACCAAAATTAAATCAAGATCGGATAAATACTTTAAATAGACCTATAGCCCTCAAGAAAACAGAGGTAGGCTGAGACTCTTAATCTCAGGGTTATGGGTTCAAGCCCCACATTGGGTGCCATTTGTTTTTGGGTTTCTGTCCTGCCCAGTCCCCGCAGTTGTTAAGTCCCAAAGAAATCACACAGAGCTCTACATTAACTATAAACTGATTGGCCCATTATCTCAAGCTTCTTATTAACTCTCATAACTTATATTGGCCCATCATTCTTATCTATGTTAGCCATGTGGCTTGGTACCATTTTTGGTGAGGCAGTTACATCTTGCTTGCTTTGTGGCTGGGTCAGGACTGCAGAATGGGACCTAACAATTGCAGGAATGTACAGGAAAGAAACTCCAACAAAAGTAGTCAATAAAAAAGTCTCCCAACACAAGAAAAGGCAAGGGTGACATAATTTGAAATGCAGAATTCTACCAGACTTTCAAAAAAGAACTAATACCAATCCTCCTCAAACTATTCCACAACATAGAAACAGAAGAAACATAGCAAAATTCATTTTATAATACCTAGTCACCCTAATACCCCAACCACACAATGATTGAACAAAAGAAATGAAATTCCAAACCAATTACTCTTATGACCATAGTTGCAAAAATACCCAATAAAATGTGTGCAAACTGAATCCAAGGACACATCAAAAGTACTATGACCAAGTAGGCTTCATCACAGAGATGCAGGATGTTAGTATGAAGAAGAATGTAAATAGATCCATATTTATTACCCCATTTAAACTCAAGTTCAAGTGAATCAAAGATTTCAACATAAAGCCAGATATACTGCATCTGATTAAAGAGAGCATTGAATGCATTGACACAGGTGACAACTTCCTGAAAAGAACATCCATACTACAGACACTAAGGCCAACAATTAAATGGGACCTCATGAAATTAAAAAGTTTCTGTAACACAAAGGACACTGTCAATAGAACAAAAAAAAATCAGTCTACAGAATGGGAAAATATTTTCATCAATTTCACATCTGGCAAAGGTCTAATATCCAAAATATATAAGAATTCAAGAAGCCAGACATCAACAAACCAAATAATCCAATTTTAAAATGGGGTATTGATCTAAACAGAGAATTCTTAATATAGGACTCTCAAATGTTGAAGAAATACTTAAAGAAATGTTCAGCATCCTTATCCATTTTGAAAGATGCAAGATGGAATCTTAAAGTAGTTTTGATTTGCATTTTCTTGATGGCTAAGGATTCTGGAGATGATGTAGACCAAAGAGAATACTCCTCTGTAGCGTGATTTCTAATAAAAACCCAGAGTCAGATATTATGGAGTGAAAGCTGAAAGATCAGAGAAGCAAAGTAGCCAGGCATTAGTTCTTAGCTCTAGGAAAATGTTAGACTGAATGGGTATCCTATTCCTACAAGTTCTCAGGCTGAATGTCTTGAGTTCCTGTTTTCTCTGCCTTCTTATATTCCTCTCTCTGCCCAGTGACATCCCTTCTTGTGTCCATATCCCTAGTTTTTGGATTTAAGGCATATGATTCTCAAGTACTGAGATTAAAGATGTGTGCGACCACTGCCTGGCTTCAATGGCTAATTTGTGGCTAACTCCACATTCTGATCACCAGGCAGGTTTATTTATTAAAGCACAAACAGAATATCACCACACTCTTCCTTTGCTGGTGGGAGTGCAAACTTGTATATACATTTTGGAACTCAGCGTGGCAAATCCTCAGAAAACTGGGAATCAATCTACCTCAGGACCCAGCTATACCAAACTGGGACATATACCCAAGCATACCATTATTAGAGCACTTGCTCAACTATATTCATAGCAGCTTTATTTGTAATAGCCAGAACTTTTAAACAATCTAAATGTCCCTAATCAGAGGAATGGATAATGAAAATGTGGTACCTTTATACAACTGTCAAAAACAAGGACACCAAGAAATTTGAAGGCAAATGGTTGTAACTAGAAAAAAATCATCATGAGTGAGGTAACACAGACCAATAAAGACAAACATGATATGCACACACTCATAAGTACATATTAGCTGTAAAGTAAAGGATAACTATGCTATAATTCATAGAGAGTAGGTTACAAGGAGGGTTTGTGGCAGAACGCCAAGATTCCTGGAAAGAGGAAATAGAAGAGATTTTGGAAGTGGCCTGAGGGCAGGTAAGGAAAGGAACATGAGTGGTCAGATTTGGGGGAACACTAAGAGGGAGAGTGTTGTGGGGAACTGGTGGAGGGTGGCATTTTGGGGTTGGGTGGAAGCATGGTGCAGAGGAATCTCCCAGGAGCCTATGGGAAGGACCACAGCTTAGACTCTTAACAAAAGTGGATAAGTAGCCTGAATTAGCCATCTCCTGTGATCAGATTGGTATCTGGACTAATTGCCATCAGAAAGGCATCATCAATCAACTGATGGAGGCAGATGCAGAGACTCTCAGCCACACATTAGGGGGAGTTAGGGAATCCTGTGGAGGGGGAGGAGAAAGGAGTGTAGGAGCCAGAGGTGTCAAAAATACCACAGGAAGGCTCACAAAATGGTGTAATGGAAACTCCCAGATTCTATGAGGGTGTCCCTAGCTAAGACGCTTAGCAATAGAGAATACAGGGCATGAACAAGCCATCTCCTCTAACCAGGCAAGGTTTCCAGTGGAGGGATTGGGCTGCCAACCCAATCAACCCAGTCAAAAAACTTTTGACCTATAATCTATCCTGCCTGTAAGATGCTGGAATAAAGGTGGTGCAGAATTGTATATGGAGGCTGCTTGTTGGATCCCAGCCACTTAACCCCAAAATAATCTCACAGAAACTGTATTAATTAAATCACTGCTTGTCCCATTAGCTCTAGCTTTTTATTGGATAACGCTTACATATTAATTTAACCCATTTCTATTAATCTCTGCATCACTACAAGATTTTGGCGTACTAGCAAAGTTTCAGCATGTCTGTCTCTGGCCGAGGCTCCATGGCTTCTCCTGACTCCACTCTTCTTTCTCCCAGCATTCAGCTAAGTTTTACTGTCTAACTCTGTTCCCCTATATCTCTGCTATAGTCCCAAAGCAGTTCTTTAATCATAGCAGACAGAGGGGAATCCCACATCACAGAACTTGTGGAAGTGGACAACCCATGACTAATCTTATTTGATACCAATGCCACAAGAGGTATCCCAAGTCTGACACTGCAAAGATGGCTAGAAACCAGAGATTGGACATCCAGAGAACCAAGACAGAACCAAGCACAACTGGCAAAAAAAAGTCAATGAAATGATTCTTAATGATGTTCTGCTATATTCGTAGAGCAGAGTCTAGCATAATCATCATCAGAGATGTTACATTCATTGCTGATAGGAGCAGAAGCAGATGCCAGCAGCCAAATACTAGGTGGGGGTTCAGGGAATCCTCTAGAAGAGGTGGGGAAAGATTGTGAAAGCCAGGGGTCAAGGACACCAAAAAAAACCCCACAACCCAGAAAATCAAGTAACCAGGACTCAGAGCCTCAAAGCGATTGAACTGACCATCAGAGAGCATGTATAGGTCATACCAAGGTCTTCTGCATATATGCTATGGTTGTGTAGCTTGGTGTTCTTGTGGGATTCCTAATGGTGGGAGTGGATCTGTCTCTGACTCTTTTGCCTACTTTTGCCATTTCGTATGATTGGGTTGCCTGTCTCAAAACAAAGAAGAAGAAGAAGAAGAAGAAGAAGAAGAAGAAGAAGAAGAGGAGGAGGAGGAGGAGGAGGAGGAGGAGGAGGAGGAGGAGGAGGAGGAGGAGGAGGAGGAGGAGGAGGAGGAGGAGGAAGAGGAGGAGGAGGAGGAGGAGGAAGTCACATGATCATATCAATAGGCAGAGGAAAAGCAACTGGCAATATTAGAATTCTGACATGGTAAAGTCTCTGAAGAAACTGTAAAGAGAAGGAACATGCTAAGTATAACAAAGGCTGTATACAACTAATCCATTGGCACCATTGTAGTAAACGGGGTAAAAGTTTAAAAACAGGAGTGGCACAAGACTGTCCACTATTTAGACTTATTGAAAATGCTACTTGAAATCTCAGCCACAGCAAAAGGGCAAGGGGAAGAAATAAAAAGGATCCAAATATAAAAGGAAGAATTCAGATTATTCCTGTCTGCAGATGCCATGATCCTAAAGACTCTATAATGATGAACAGAGCAGAGTAGCAGAAGGAAAAATCAACAAACAGCAATCAGCAACTTTTTATATAGTAATAATATATTTGATGAATAAAAAATCAGGTGGAGGGGAATACCTCTTAAAATAGCTTCAAAAAATAGTAAACTTCAGAATAAACTTAACCAAGGAGATGAAATATGAGGAAAAGTTTAAAATACTAAAGAAAGAAATTCAGAAGTCTAAAAGATAGAAAGACAACTTTTACTCATGCACTGGAAAAATTAATATAGCAAAAATTTCTATATTCCCAAACTCAGTCTATAGAAGTAACACAATTAATATCAACTTTCCAATGACAGTCTTCCAAAGACTATAAAAATCAATCCTAAAACTCATGTGGAAGAAAAAGACTGGAAGTAACCAAATTAAACCTAATGATAAATAACACAGAATCTGGTCTCAAATTACAGTACAAAAAATAGGAACAAAAATACCATGGCACCAGCATAAAACCACACAGTTAAAACATCATAATAAAAAAGAGAACCCAGAAATAAAGTCATTTGGCTAATGTCTTTTAAGTTTTGTCACTGGTAATATACAACCGGTATATTATATATAACTGGTATATATACAACGGTGAAAAAAATAGTTTTTAAATTAATGGTGTTCCTAAAGTGCATCTGTATATCTCCATTTTAAAAGAATGAAACTATACTCTTATTGTGTCTTGTCTAATAATCAACTAAAAATGTATCAAAGGTCTAAATATAAAACCTAAAAAAATGCTTCCTGGTATAGGAATAAGGAAGAACTTTCTTAAAATGACTCCAGTAGCTAAGGTGTGTGTGTGTGTGTGTGTGTGTGTGTGTGTGTGTGTGTGTGTGTAAAAGACACTGAAGAAAAGAGACCATGAAAGGAAAGGAAAAGACACAAAGACAGGAGACATAGAGTGAGAGAGAATAGCAGAGGTTAAGAAAATCATGTAAAAGTGGGAACTGCTTTAAGAGTAGAAAGGAACGGCAATGAAGAGTACACATTTATGAAAATGTAATGATGAACCCTGTTCTTCTGCATGCTTACTAAGACATGGTATTTAAATACATTATATTGGAAATATTGAAAAGTCACATACAGAATGATGAATGCAGCACACACAAACATCAACCAAAAATAAATTTAAATCATAAGACCTGAAACTATAAAATATCAAAAATAGTTTAGTGGGAAGCATAAGACGAGAGCTCCATATTAGTCTATGTAGCATCTTTGTAGATATCAGCCCAAAACCACAGGCAAGAAAAACAAAAACAGACATATGGGATTGTATCAAAGCAAAATGTTCTACACAGTATGGATAACAGCCAAAAGAATGGATAAACAACTTACAAAATGGGAGAAAATATTTGCAAACCATACACCTAATTGGATGTTAATATCCAAAACATATAAAACTTCAGAAACATTCTGTAGGAATCAAGTGAGGTATTGAGAGAATGTGCGCTGTTTACATGAGCACAATATGTCAAAGAATAAGGCCTCAGACTCATGAGACTGACAATGCAGAAAATATCCACTATAGCTTTTTCTTCCCCCATTGGTTATGGCTTGAAGACTGCTCCCCTTGAGAGACTGCTGTGCAAACATCAATTAAATCTCCCTCCTTGCTCAGATGTACATAATAACTTTGCCTCCTTGTTTATCTGTATATCATAAATCCTAACTACTTGTCAGTTGTATACAATAACCATGCCTAATAAAGACATTGAGCTTCTGGGCTACTGTGGCAAACCTACCCAAAAGCTCAATCCACTCTATTACAACTTTGCTGTGTATGATGTGCCTGTCATTCCTATAGTGTCTATTCTTTTATTTATTTGCTCTCCTCCAGTTAGGTCAATCCCTAAAGCAGGACAAATCTAACTAAAGTCCATGAAGAATTGGCATGATAAATTACATAATCACCTGTAAACTTTTAAAATATTTAACTTCATCAATAATTCTTTTATCCATCAAATGAATTTTGTTAAATTGAAGAAACTCAATATTGAACCAATTAAGAAATAGTCTATAAAATTAATGTGGTTGTGAGCAAATTTCTAAATCACTGTTATTTTAGCCTATATTGTGCTCATTGGTGCTATTACTTTTTCATACAAATGCCACAAATACTTGATATGTTTCAGTTTAAATTCAATGTTATTTGGTTAAAGAGAAGAATGAAAGAAAGAAAGAAAGAAAGAAAGAAAGAAAGAAAGAAAGAAAGAAAGAAAAGGGAAGGAAGAAAGGAAGGAAAGATCACCTCAATCTATTAGAATGGTAATTATCAAAAGATACAAAGCAATATTACATATATGTATATGTATATGTAGATAGATAGAGACAGACAGTCAGACAGACAGACAGATAGAAAATAAGTATTGGAGCAGATAAAAGAAGGGGAAACTGTGAAGTTTTGGTAAAAATATAACTCCGCAAAGTGATATGGAAATAGTAAGTTATCATAACTTAAAGACAGAACAACAGTAGTCAGCCATGAAGTTCATGTGCATGCAAGAAACACTAATTGGACTCAGCAGATTATATTTATATATTTATTCATATATATGTATAACAGTAATAATTAAAGGAGTTCAAGAATTTAAGAAGTGGGGAACATGGGAAAAGTTGGAAGAATTAAAGTGATGGAAAAAATGTGGAATTATATATATTTAAAATAATTATTTCTATAAAAAGAAAGGATACTGTTGGCAAGGATATGGATAAAGGGGAATACTTACATAGCTTTGATCAGAATATAAATTAATGCAGATATTATAGAAATATTATGGAGGTTCTTCAAGAAATTAAAAATAGAACTGTCTTATGATCTAACAATCTCACTAGTAGGTATATAAAATGAAATTAAATCTGTATGTTCAAGATGAGTTCTATATGCCTCAAATTTATTGTAGTGTTAATCATAACAGTCAAGTAGAATAAAGTGCCAAAATAAGCTATATGAAAATAATACTATACTATAAAGGGTGAACTCCTGTCCATTATGATAATATATGGATCTAAAGGACAGTTATGTAAAATAAGGCATGAAACATAGATATTGCAATCTCTATTCATATGTGGAAACTGAAAAGGTCTTCCACATAGAAGCTGAAAGTATAACAGAGGTTGTTAAAGGGTAAGTAAAGTGAGGAGAGGATATTGAAGAAAATCATTCAGTAGCTACTGACTTGTAGTGGTGTTAATTTGAAGACAAAAACAAAAGAATTATCCTTAACTCTAAACACATACAACTAGATTTATAATACTTTTTAAAACTACATTAAGATGTTTCATATTGCTAATTGCTATAGACAAAAGAGTGAAGGTTCTTTAAATATATAATACATATTTTCTAAAATAGCTTACTGCTGTACATAATTATTTTATTTATTTGGTTAGCTTAATTTCGTTTTTTGAGACAGTACCTTGTGTTGTAGCCCAGGTTGACCTTGAACTCTATAAATGATAAAGATAACCTTGTACTTCTGATCCTCCTGCTTGCACTTCCTGAATGCTAGGATTACAGGCATGCCCCAATATGACCAGTATATATTGCACTGAGGATCAAACCAAGGGCTTCATGTATGATAGGCAAGCACTCTCCCAACTAAGTCTCATCAATCCATAACATTTTTATTTGAACAAAGCAGGCTATTCAGGCAAACACTGATTATTATTTTCTCCCAAATCTTGCTTTAAATGTTCTTGCCTAATTGTTCATTTTATGAATATTTTAGTGATCAAATTATTACTTTCTATTCATACTGAGAACATAAAAGCTAAGTAAAAGATTAATTTACTATTATAAATTAATAATTCTTACATAAAATTTAATTTGAATTAAAAATTTTAAATACATATGGAAGATATATAGTTCTTATAATTAAGAAATATTTAAGAAGCAATTATATTACCTTAGCTCTCTGAATTATAGCATGACTTGTTTCTATAATGCAGGATTTCCCCTTTTGCTATTATATTTTTTCAGGTTCAGTCTCTGGCTGTCACTACCTCTGCATGAATCAAGGCAGAGTAAGTTTTATACACAAGAGTAGGTATAGACAAAGACTTTGCTGCAAAGCTGACTTGGGTCTCACATAGGAGTGTGCTATAAAGCATGGACATGTACTATCTCTGTCTGATAGCATCAAAAAATCCTTCAATTTCTTTAACCCCTTCCTCACTAAACCCGGGGGTCTTATATGAGTTATACCTAAGCTAAATACATAAATTTGCATGAAAACCTAGGATTGGTCACGAATCAGATTCGCATTATTGGTTGTGTAAAATACACTTTGTTTTTATGGCATTCAAAAATAGTTCCAACACTGCTTGTGACCTTATTGATAGACTATTTGAATTTTCACTGTGTTCATGGAATCATGTTCAGATTTTGGTTTCTTGGAAACACTAGAGAGTCCTGTTACACCTTTGTGCTGTCTCCATTGTTATCTCGTTGAACTCAAATAGCAAGTTTCACAGAAATTTCCTCCATCTCTCCTCTAGTTATGTGTTGTCTGAGATTTCTGTCCTGCCCAGTTCCCACAGTTGCAAGGACCCAAAGAAATCACATAAAGTTCTATATTAATGATAAACTGATTGGCCCATTAGCTCAGGCTTCTTATTAACTCTTATAACTTATATTAACCCATTACTCTTATCTGTGTTCGCCATATGGCTCAGTACTTTTTTCGGCAGTCAGGTCACATCTTTCTTCTTTGGTGTCTGGGCAGAACTGGGAAGAAATGGGCTTCCTCTTTCCCAAAATTCTTTTGTTCTCATTGACCCGCCTCTACTTCCTATTTGGTTGCCCAGCCTATACTTCCTGCTTGGCTACTGGTCAATCAGCATTTATTTAAAACATAATTGACAGAATACAGACCATTGTCTTGCACCAATTATGCTTTTCATTCTTCCCTGCTTGGCTCTGTGTCCAGGAGGCTGTCTTTAACCTCTGGACTCTGCTTGAGAGTGGTACCAATGAGAGGTTCCATGGGCAAATTAGAGAAGGAAGGGAGGAGATACACACTTTCTTTCCTCACCTCCCTGCCAGGAGCTAACAGATAGAATTGCATTTCCTCCACAGCTCTCTGGACTTAACAAACTACTCCTTCCCCTTGGTCTCCTGTCAAGACACTCAGTGGTGCTTCTTGTCAGAAGGCAGAATACTACCTTCAAACTTATTCTTCCATACTTTTTCTGTTGGTTTGACTGTCTACACACCATTTCAGTTACTAGGGTGAATACTTCTTTGGAAAAGAAGCTAAATAAGAAGGTGAACCCAAAGAAAAACATATAAGCATCCTTCTGAATATTAACCTTCATCAGGTGATGAAAGGAGACAGAGACAGAGACCCACATTGGAGCACAGGACTGAAATCTCAAGGTCCAAATCAGGAGCAGAAGGAGAGAGAGCACGAGCAAGGAACTCAGGACCAGGAGGGGTGCACCCACACACTGAGACAATGGGAATGTTCTATCGGGAACTCACCAAGGCCAGCTGGCCTGGGTCTGAAAAAGCATGGGATAAAACCCTGGACTCGCTAACATAGCGGACAATGAGGACTACTGAGAACTCAAGAACAATGGCAATGAGTTTCTGATCCCACTGCACTTACTGGCTTTGTAGGAGCCTAGGCAGTTTGGATGCTCACCTTACTAGACCTGGGTGGAGGTGGGTGGTCCTTGGACTTCCCACAGGACAGGGAACCCTAATTGCTCTTTGGGCTGACGAGGGAGGGAGACTTGATCGGGGGAGGGGGAGGAAAATGGGAGGCGGTGGCTGGGAAGAGGCAAAAATCTTTAAGAAATCAATCAATCAATCAATAAAGAAGCTGTAATTTCTCTCCTATCAAAGCTATGAATACTGTTTTTGAAAACCCATTAATCATTGCATTCTCTTGATTCTAAGAAATGAAAAATATCCATTTATTAGATAGTAAGTGAATAGTTCTTGGTTTCAGATCAAGATCTAATCTGAGCATGTGATCAAACCCGACTCTCTGAATGTGGCTGACGGTGGAGGCTGATGGAGAAGCCAAGGACAATGGCGCTGGGTTTTGATTCTACTGCATGGATGGACTTTGTGGGAGCCTAGTCTGTTTGGATGCTCACCTTCCTGGACCTGGAGGGAGGGGGGAGGACCTTGGACTTCCCATAGGGTAGGGAACCCTGACTGCTCCTTGGACTGGAAAGGGAGGGGGAGGGGCGGTGAGGGGGGGTGGAAATTTTCAATAAAAAAAAAATAAATTTATAAAAAGATCTAATCTAAGTAGTTTCTGTAAGAAATTGTTTTATAGCAATCACCTCCAGAATATTCTAACAAAAAAATTTAGGCAAAAATGTTCATAACCATAATTAAATAGAACAAGTGTTCATAGTAACTCTAAAAGTCAAATAATTTGGGATTTCTATAATCACTTTTGGAAATAATCATTCGAATCAAAGGCGACCACTGTGAAAAAAAGTAATTATGGTCTGTAGTAAGATACATAACTAGCTATCACTTACATTTATTAAAGAACAGAATTAAGTATTTAATTATTTAAAGTACAAACTAATTTTTTATATTTTTAAAGAAAATTTCTTAAGTACAATGAATCTATTAAAACACATATACTTCTACCTCATGAGATTTATGAACAATTCAAATTATTGTATGATCATCTTATAATATCTAGTAACTAACACAGAAAATTGAAAGAAAACTTAAGATATAAATAGTAAAAAAAAATGCTATTCCACATTGAATTATTTTTCCTATTCATCACACTTTAGTAAGTCATAAGAACTTATTTGTGACTTAGAAAGAGAAAATTTCCAGGAATTGAGTCAAACAGAAATTTAATTTTCTATTATTTAAATCATAGAAGCACAACACCTGTGACTTTAACAAATGAAAATTAAGTACCAGATTTTGTGGGCTAGTCCACTCTCCTTCACAACCCATGGACCTTACAGAAAATGAGAAGGGTCATTATAGTTTGAAAGACACATTCTTTTACAGAATGAGTTCACCCCACCACAACCTCATCTCAGTCAAAAAGGCTAAGAAATAAGGGCTTTGTCTCAAATACAAGCCTAGGTTTTCAGGAAAAGTGTGACCCAAGAAACTGAAGAGAACAAAAAGGTCTTACTCACTCTGTAGTACAGCCATCACTTCTGTTTCTGTGTCATTGCAAGTTATGTTTAATCACTTTAAAAGAAGACTTCCAAGTCATATGAAAATTGAGTAAAGTATGATACCCCAGAAAGTATGATACCCCAGCCTGTAAAGTATAATTGAGTTACCATGGAAACAAATATGAGAATAAAATTCGTAAGAATGATTGATATTGTTAATTTTAGAGTTGAAATATTTTCTTACAAATTAGAATCCATCTCATCACACACAAACAAATAATTCTTACTGAAAAAGCTTTTAAAACAATCTCAAAATTTTACAATATAAATTTCAGTTTTTTGTCTTTTCTTCTTTTTTTTCTTAAGACAGGGTCTGATGTAGCCTGAAACTTGCTATGTAATCCAATATGGCCTCCTAACTCACAACACCCTACCTGCCTCTGCCTCCCAAGTGCTTATATAAAACATATCTCCCACTAGACCTTGCAAAGCTGAGAAAACAGAGGCAATATAATTTCAAAAGTAGGTAATTGTAATAAATATTGACAATGTGACAATGAATGCATGTCCACAGTTCAACTATAAAGTTGAAAATGTATTCGTTCTCACAGAATTTGTTACAATATATATTTACTTTACACAACTAATAATTCTAAAGAGTTATTATCAAATACTTTGTTATTAGGTTATAATCCTCTTAAGATAATCACTAAATTTGTTTTATAAGTGACATATTTTAAAGATTTTAGGTGAGATAAATTGTTTATCAATTTTAAATTGCAAAAAGTGAAGGACACTTAAAAGAAATCCCATACTAGTTCAGAATTGAGAGTAATAGAGGGTTATTTATTTAGTTGTAGATTCACAAATCAGAATCCTCTGCTGGAATGGAGGACAGCAACTGAATCCCGCAGCAAGAAAAGAGGCTGGACATGTGTCTTACATCAGCATAAATAGTATAAGATGCCACGCCCAAGTGAGCAGGTAACTTAACAGTTTCTGGTGGTAGGAATTTCTACAGCAAAAAAGTTTAAAGAACTTAAGAAAATACTGTAATAAACCACCCCAGGAAAAACAATGTTTATACTTCAATGCTAATTGTTCTATTTGATTTCTGTTATTTTGATATTGTGTCATCAATACTTCTTGTATCCTAATTTATTAAAATACCACATGCACTAATACCTTTTGATTAAAACTTTGCCTGCATTTTTCAAACCCCATTAGGATTGAGTTGTGACACTGGGAGAATTAAAATCAGCATATTTTTAATATTCAGTTCACAGGAGATCCTTGATAAGAACCAAATAAATAGAAGTATTAAAATATTGATTTTATGAGAAAAGAAAAATGGCCAAGTAGAGATAAACAGCACTCCCCTGAATACCTATGATTCCAAAAATGACATACAATTGGTTAGTGTGAGAAAAACATGAGAAGAAATATAGAAAGAAGCCTAAAATCAATAGTAGAGAGTGAAAGACTAGATGTAGGCATCAAATATTGACTACTAAATTCACAACAGAAATAATATATCTCAACTTAGAACCCTGAACAAAATTATGAGAAAGGGGTAACTTTTTTTAAACCACCTTGCAAACAAAAATATCTTACAGTACAACAACAAAATTATAGTTGACAGGCACACATACTACCTGAAGCAGATACTGTAGAAGGGCCTAAGGTTTTGTTAAACATAAACACCAGAATCCTCAATAAAATATTTTCAAACAGAATTTAACAACAAATTCCATAATAAAATTCACTGCATCCCAATAATGGAGGGATAATTCCAAATATACAAATCAACACACATAATATATCACATAAAAAACATAAAACACAAAAATTATATGATCATCTAAATAGATAAAATCCCAATAACAAAATTCAACATCTCTTCATGAAAAAAACTGTAAAGAAACTAAGAATAAGGGGAACACAGAACAACATAATAAAAGTTATAAATAGCAGATCAAGAGATAACATCATATTAAATGAGGACAACGCATTTCCTGTGAAAACAGCAACCAAAGTGCTCTCTCAACTCTTATTCAATGAACAACATGAAGTCCCAGCCATAAAAACAAGGCAAGAGAAAGAAATAAAAATTTTAAAAACAGGAAATAAGAATGTAAAATTATCCCTAATGACAGATGATTTATTTTAAAACTTCTAAAGATTCCACTAGAAAACTAAGATTAAGAAACACATTCAGCAAAATAACAGGAAACAAAATCAGAATGATAAATATCAGGACTTAGATATCAATAATGAACACACAAAGGCAGAAATGAGAAATGCAATCCCACTGACAATATCTTCAGAACACACACACATATGTGTGTGCAAATTTCAAGATGTCATTTTTTTTACCACTGTGTAATACTTGATTGTACAAATGTACCACATTTTCTTTATTCATTCTTTTTTTTTTTTTTTTTTTTTTTTTTTTTTTTTTTTTTTGGTTTTTCGAGACAGGGTTTCTCTGTGGTTTTGGAGCCTGTCCTGGAACTAGCTCTTGTAGACCAGGCTGGTCTCGAACTCACAGAGATCCGCCTGCCTCTGCCTCCCGAGTGCTGGGATTAAAGGCGTGCGCCACCACCGCCCGGCTTCTTTATTCATTCTTTGGTTGAGGAGCACCTAAGTTGTTTCCAGGTTCTGGCTATTACAAATAATTCTGCCATAAACATATTTGAGCACATATCCTTGAGGCAACACTAACAAAACAAGAAAAAGATCTGTTTGGCAAGAACTTTAAAACTTTGAAGAAAGAAATTGAAGAAGACACTAGAAAATGGAAAGATATCTCATGCTCTTGAGTAGGCAGAATTTACACAGTAAAAACAATAATTTTACTAAAATTAACTTACAGATTTAGTGCAACACCCACCAAAATTCCAGCAATAATCTTCCAGACCTTGAAAGAACAGTACTCAACTTCATATCAAAAAACAAAAAGCTCAGGATAGCCTAAACAGTACTGTACAATAAATGGACTTCTGGAGGCATCACCTTCCCTGACTTTAAACTCTACTATAGAACTATAGTATTGGTATTGGTATTGGCATAAAAACAAACAGAGGACTAGTGGAATAGAATCAAACACCTAGATATCAATCCACACACCTATGAACACCTAATTTTGACAAAGAAGATAAACTTATATAATGGAAAAAAGAAAAGCTATTCAACAAATTGTGTTGGCATAATTGGATATCAACATGTAGAAGAATACAAATTGATGCATATCTATTGCCATGCACAAAACTCAAGTCCAAGCGGATCAAAGACCTCAACATAAAACCAATCACACTGAACCTAATAGAAGAGAAAGTGGGAAGTACACTTGAACTCATTGAGATAGAAGAGCACTTCCTAAATATAATCCCCAGTAGCACAAACACTGAAGGCAATGATTAATAAATGAAACCTCCTGAAACTGAGAAGCTTTTGTAAAGGTAAGGACACAGGACATAATCAATAAGACAAAATGGCAACCTATGAATTGGGAGATCAAGAGGATACAAAATAGAAAGGAAGTCAAACTTTTACCATTTGCTGATTATATGATACTATAAAAAAGTGACTCCAAAAATTCTACCAGGAAACTTCTACAATGTATAAACTCCTAAAGTAAACTTTTAGAAAAGCTGGACATCATGAAAAGATGGAAACTAAGAATAATAGAAATAGAGCAAAGAGAAGAAACTCAGGTTAAAGGTACAGAACAAATTATCAACAAAATCATAGAAGAAAATTTTCTTAATCTGAAGAAGGAGGTAGAACAAAGATAGAAGAAGAATACAAAACACCAAATAGATTAGACCAGAACAGAAAGTACCTTTGGCACATAATAATCAAAACACTAAATATACAGAGCAAAGAAAAAGTATTAAAAGCTACAAAGTAAAATATCAAGGAACTTGCAAAGGCAAATCATATTAGAATTATATGTGACTTCTCATTGGAGACTCTAAAAGCCATAAGGCCCTAGTTAGATGTTCTTCAAACTATAAGGGACTACATATGCAACTCCAGCCTACTACATATTCAACATTCAATTGCCATAGGTGGAAAAAAATATTTCTTTTTAAAGCCAAACTTAATCAGTGATTATCTATAAATCCAGTTATATAGAGGATGCTTGAAGAAAAACTCCAGCCGAAAGAGGTTAACTACAATAAAAATCATGGGGTATAAATATTCCCAAAACACCAAATCAAAGGATGAAACAAACACACACACACACACACACACACACACACACACACTTATATATGCCATCACTGTAATGTTCTGTCTCTTTAAGAGACAAGCCATGCCCACTCCATTCCTGCTTGCAGCCTTAACCTCTCTCTTCTCTTTTTCATCTGTCTCTCAGAGAGACAGCTCTCCTCTCTCTCTCTCTTTCTCTCTCTCTTTCTCTCTCTCTCCCTCTCTTCCTCTTTCCCCCTCTCTCTTTCCCCTCTTCTCCCCTTTTCCCTTCCCCTCCCTAGCCCACCTAATAAATGTCCAAGTTTACTCTACATGGTGTGCCTATCTGTCTCTCTTGCCCACTCACCACCCACAAGGCTAGCTGCTGGAGACCAGCTAACTTTGGAGACCTGCCACATGGTCTCGTGCTCCGGCCCTGCCTGGGACTGGCTGTTCTTGAAACCCGCTGCTGCATGCCAGTTGGAGATCCTGCAGCAAGCCACTTGGGGATTCACAGCAATTTTTAATAACCCATTACATTGGTGCTGAGACTCAAGAGGCTCTCCCACCCCAGTTTCTCTCTGGGGTTCAGCATCCTGAACCAGGTATTTTCTCCACAACAATCACATGCTCCATATGCCTGAGAGCAATTGGTGAGTTTCCCCCATTCTGTTATGGTCACTTCCCTTAGCTAAAATTATGTTTGGACTGACCTGGGGTCAATCTGCCTACATTAGCACTGCACACTCTGTGCACTGCATTTGACTGAGGGTCCAGGGTCCCTCAGATTCTTCTTTCTCTTTTTTCCATTTGTTTTCTTTACTTTTTTTCCTCCATAAAAGGCCGCTCTGAGCAGCCTCTGGCCTCTCTGGCTTCAGAGTCACGACCAGATCCAGCCAGGCCTTACCTTCCCCCACCTGTGCTGACCACTGGGAAAAACTGCCCTTCATCTAAACTGAAGATCTCCAGATGTGGACAGAATTGCTGGAATGTGCAGCCTAGATGCTCAGGTCAAGGTAGGCTTGTGTTCCTACAGATTTTTTATCCCACAGGGTCTTCTGGAGTCTGGCAAGCCCTGTGCTAAACAGCAAAAGGCAAATGCAACCTTCATCAACCATGGAGGACCCTGAGGAGTAGTTCTGGGTGCCAACCAAGTAAGTTCTATGTCTTTTTTTATCAGTAACTCAAGTAAAATTTTATCCTTCTCAAAGATCTCTGATGCAGTTTGACAGATGAGAGGTTTTGTCAGTTTAAAAGGACAACCTCACCAAACAAATTTCAGTAAAATACAAATACAAGACCTGCAAGTTATAAAGGTGTGAGGGCAAATATGAGTTATCAAACTTCTTTCTCATTCTGCCTTCCATAGTCTTAAAAATGCTTTTCATTGTGCAAAAAATAATCTTTCACAGTCATTCTGATATAAATATGCTACTGTTTATATTATATATATATATATATATATATAAAACTTCTGTTTTCACAAACCAATGAATTCTTGTGAATTCCAGTGAGACAAATTAAAGGATCAACCTTAAACAGGTCAGATACATCCCCCTCAATTCCCTAGTCCTATTTTTTTCCTTAATTTAACTTTGTCCTCGGTTCTGCCAAAACTTCAAACAGATATAAGAGACACCAGAAATTTTCATACCATAAACACCAGACAGGAGCAAAGAGACCAGCTATGCCAAGATGTGACCACCACCCAGCCTTCTCAGGTTCTCCCCAAAAACGATGCCCACAAATAAGCAGGAAGTAGCCTTGAGAATCTGCTGACCCAATTCCTTTAACTTGTGGTACCTAACCTCCCATCTTTTTATTATAAAAAAGAGATGGGAATGTAATTATCTGTTCTGTACCTTTAAGAGACAAGCCACACCCTCACTGTTTGCAGCCTTGGTCTTCTCTTCTCCATCTTCCTCTGGAAGAGGCAGCTTCTGCCTCCCCATTTCTCTCCTCCCCCCCTCTCTTTCTCTCTCCCTCCCTCCCCCTTCTCCCCTCTTCTTCCCTTCCTCTCCATAACCCACCTAATAAATGTCCAAGAATGTAATGTTCTGTCTCTTTAAGAGACAAGCCACACCCACTCCCTCCCTGTTTGTAGCCTTAGCCTCTCTCCTCTCTTCTCTCTCTCTCTCTCTCGCTCTCTCTCTCTCTCTCTCTCTCTCTCTCTCTCTCTCTCCCCTCTTCTCCTTTTTTTCCTTCTCCTCCATAACCCACCTAATAAATGTCTGGCTTCACTCTGCATGGTGTGCCTATCTGTCTCTCTTGCCCTCCCACCACCCACATGGCTAGCTACTGGGGACCAGCCACCTTTGGAGACCTGCCTAGCTGCCAGGGATCCCACAGCAAGCTACTTGGGGATCTCCAGCAATTTTTAAATACCCCAACCAAAAAAACAAGAATTAACAATCATTGGTTATTGATATCTCTCAATATCTGTGGTCTCAATTTCCCAATAAAAAGACAGAGGCTAACAAAATAAAAGTTAAAACAGGATCCATCCTCTTGCTGAATACAGGAAACACAACATCAAAGATAGATGAATAAAAGGTTAGAAAAAGATATTCCATGCAAATGCACCAAAGAAACAAACAACTTAAGGTATTGCCAAGATCACAGTTTGCTCTCCACAAACTGGTAAGGTTCCGTTCCTGAAGACAACACCCATACAACTCATTGAACATGGAGAGCTCAAACTGGTACCTACAAAGAACCTTTATGCCCATGTTCTAGCGTCTTTGAAATGGAAGGTAGTCAGCAGGCTACCAACAAAATAATGTAAACACCAACCCAACCACTAACCTTTGATCTACCATCTGTCCTGCCTGCAAAATATATCAGGGCAATAGTGGCATAATGCTGGTGAAAATAACTAACCAATGTCTTACTTGACTTAAGGCCCACTCCACAAATGGAACCCATACTCAACACTGCTTTGCTGACCGAGAACCAGAGACTGAATACCCTAGGTGTTTTATATATATATGAGTGTGTGTTATATGTGTGTATGTATGTATGCATGTATATATTTAACAATAAAATGACTCCTAACGATATTCTGCTATACTCAGATTGGTGCCTTATTCATCTTGTCACAGATGCAACAACATACAGAGATCAACAACCAGACATTACACAAACACACACATGAGAGAGAGAGAGAGAGAGAGAGAGAGAGAGAGAGAGAGAGAGAGAGAGAGAGAGCTTGAAAGGCACAGCTCTAAAAGAGATATCTCCATCAAATCTCTCCCCTCAGAGTTCAGGGAACTCTGTGGAAAAGGGAACAGAAGGAATTGGGGAGACCAAGACGATAAAGAATACCAAGAGAATAAGACAATAAGACTCTCTAAAACAACTAAGTAAAGTTCATATGAACTGACAGAGATGGAAACAGTAGTCCCAGAGCCTACACAGACCTGTTACAGGTCCTCTGAATGTATATACTATAGCTTTCAGTTTAGAGTTTTGATGGGACTCCTGAATGTGTAAACAAGTGGGTCCCTGATTCTCGTGTCTTCTTTGGGGACTCTAATTTTTCTGTTGACTTTTCCTGTTCAATTTTGATGTGATGGTGTTTTGTTTTATCTTATTATATTAAATTTGTTATGATTGGTCTATATCTCTTAGAAGTCTGTTCTTTTCTAAAGAGAGACAGAAGTAGAGGTGGGGGCAAGTAGGAGGAGAAGAGGAAGGGGAAATTGCATTCAGATTATATTGTATGATAAAAAAATCTATATTTAATTAAAGGGGTGAACAAATAAAGAAAATTTAGTAGGAGGAAATGGTATGTTTCTTGATGATTGTATTTCTTTTACAAATATTTTAATGATACTTATTTTACATGTATATGTTTGTATATGGTAAAAGTGCCTACATCACGGAATGTATGGAGGTCTGAGAACAACTATCAGGAATCTGTTCTTGCCTTCCACCATATGGGTCTTAGGGATCAAACCCTGATCCTGATGCTTGGCAGCAAGTGTTTTTACCAGCTTAGCCATCTCACAAGCCCAATTTATTTCACTTCTAATAAAGGACTCCCAGGAACTTGAGAAAGACAGTCCTCAGTTCTAGACTTACATGTCAAAGAGAATGAATGAATATACAATTATAAATTTTCGAAAGTAAACTGTCTAAGTCAAGAGGCAAAGCTAGATTCTGGGAGATCTGTGCAAAGTACAAAGGAAGATTAAGGACATCTTGTCACTCCTTCAAATATTTCTTGTAAATATATCTGTGTACATGCATGCATACATAGTTGTAGGTACCTACAGAGGTGAGAAGAGGGCGTTGGATCCTCTGGAGCTCGAGTTATACCAGACATAAAAGCCAAAAGTCAAACTCAGTTCTCTGGAAGAGCAACAAACACTTTTAACAGCAGAGGCATTTCTACAGTCTCATATCATTCTTTATTGCCAAATAAGAACATTGTCTGCCATACCAAATTTCTAGCTGTATTAGCATAAAATCTTGAAAAGAAATAACTTGTTCTAAATAATAACTAATTTTTTTCTTATCTCGTTCTGATTGACTCTTTCTAATAAAGTGTGAATACACTTAGATACAACATATTTAACTCAGTTTTCCTCCAGATATCAGAGGTGTCAATACATGGTAGAACTTGCCATATGCATGATAATTAAGCCTCAAAGATAAGGCAACATTTGAGAGAGGTCATTACTCTACTCTCGTTTGAGTACAAAGATGTAGAAACTTAAGAGGTGGACCTAGGAGACATCCTTATCATGTGAAAGTCAAATTTCTTATCACATTTTTAACTCTATGTAATAAAAGCTACCCCAAAACCTAATTATATAGCCCAATAAACTCTACAGCAAGATGTTACTTCCAGCCAGGGGTAACTAACCATTCCTATAAATGCATCTTCATTAAAGTGACAACATTTTACATAAAGAAATGAGAAGGTTACTATAAATGAGAAAAAATGTCATGGGGAAAAGGCACAAGTTCTAGTTTCATCCTTGAAATCAGTATATCACCAAAATTATTTAGAAGTTCTACTACTTAAAGACCAATTTTTATTCAAATTGAAGTGAAGATGAAGTGAGCAGCATTTTCAGAATAAAACTTCAATACTTCAATATTTCTTTAGCCTGTCAAATTGTTTAAAGATTAAAATGTGACTAAAGCATTTGAAGTGCTTTGGAAATACAGGAACTTCACCCACATGTAAATTCCTATAATAAGCAACTGTAATATCCAAGTGACCACATAAGTAAACAACTTACTTATTTCCCTAATCTGTGACATTACCCCTGTGCAGAATCTGTACACCCTTATGTAAGCTCACTATTAATGGAGTGAACAGGTAATATGAGCCTTGTGTAGGGACATACAGACACAACCTTGCACAATTCTACAACTTTGCTTGGAAACTTTAATATTTTCTAGTACTTTCTTCAAAGTGTACTTTGATTTATTATTGGAACATGACTATTGAATGATACAATGAAGCTTTTTAAAAAGATGATTTTTAATGATCTGGGAATAGCAAGCCAACGAATCCAACGCCATGGCAACCCATTATAAAGTAATAATTATACCTCAACCTCAAGTGAATTTCTTTTTTCCCTAAAAGCCCATGCATTGACTGTATCTTTTCTTTTAAACTTACATTATCACAACTGCAGCTATACAGGATCTCAACCTCAGAGCTGCCCTGCTATGACCTTCTCCTACCCTGTCTTCAAGTTTTGTCAAGCCTGCCCATATTGTTCCTGATCCAGATCATATTACTACAAGTGTTGTATAACTAAAGCAAAATGCAGTCAAAAGCACAATATGATGTCACTGTACCAGAAAGACAGAAAATGCAAATCAGTATCTGTGAAATATGTCTGTAATGTGGGAAGACAGATGTCTCATATGATTCCAAAGATGTGAATTGTGCAGAAGTCATTTTACTAAAGCTGGCAAAATACAATCCTGAGAACATTTCCAAGTTAACAAAATAATCTCATAAATATAACTTTACTCTGGAATAAAACTACAGACAATATAAATAACCAGACTACTAAAGTAAATAGCAACATATCTTTCATTTCAACATATCAACATACTATGCAGTAATATGATGTTATAGATTCAACTGTAATAGACTGTATTAAGTATGTATCAAGTATATTAAATTGAATAGTAAATATTCAGTTAACAATAAAAACATTAGGCAGCAATCTACTTTAGTCTTTGTCTGCACTTCCTTCTATCTTTCTTAGCATCTCTATCATCCCTTAGATGTGCAACCTTTATGCTCTCCTATTCCATTAGTTCTTGCTTTTCTCTCTTCTTTTCTGTACAAATATGGATTATTGTTATATATAACATATAACATATGTTATATGTTAATTGTTCTGTATGCTTTCTTTGTAAATCATATGAATTTATTTGTAGATTAAATTTGAACATAAAGTAGTTTTGACATTCTTTGAAATTTGTCAATATAATTTAAGTAATAATCCTAAATTCAGGCAAAAATTTATAAATTCAATATTATAAACAAAAGTTCATATCTATTCCAAATAAAAAAGAAATATGTGTTTGCAAATTAGAGTCAGCATCTGTCTTTAGTTTGACTGTTGATCCCTCTATATTCTCATGAACATAAGAATATCAAACAGTTCCTGCTAGATCTTCTATCATTTAGTCCTGGCTTTAATCTTCATAAAATAATGTGAATCAATATACAGAATATTAGTACCCAAGTGTCTGATGCTTATAAATAGCCTATCTGTTCATCATTTTATTTTTAACTTGAAGTTCAAAGCATCTCTCATAACTCAAATATGACATCAAATAATACGTGATGTCGATATATACTTATTCATTAGTTTGAACTATTTGTATTGAATGTAAGTTGAACAATTTTAAAACTATCAGTTCCCCTAATCATGACAGGAAATCAAATAACATATGCTTTACTGCTATGGGATAATGCAGTATAATTTTTTTGTCAACGCATCCAAAGAATGGATTTCAGTTACACTGCTTACTCTGACTGCTTTTGCCTGTAATGAATCATTTCCAAAGTGTCCTGACATGTTGTCTTGTCAAATAATTCATCTATACTCTTCTTAAATGGTCACTGCAGCTTTACAAATCATTTTATGCCTAATGAAATACATTATGTAGCAAAGAGCCTGTTAACAGTGAACATACTTTATTATTGAGCATGCTGGACTTCAAGCAATATATCTTTTCTGCTTCCTTCAACTGCCCAGCATGCATCAGGGACTGTGATTCTGGATGCAGGTGGAAAATGGAAAGCAAGAAGAAGAATCTGTTCTTAGGCATCTGAGCCGGTATGTATTTGGGTGTGCAGTCGAAGTAAGGTTCCCTTGGTATATAAGGGCAGAGATTCTAAACAGTTAAAAAGCATGATGTGTCTGTCCCAAACAAGGAAGTCTCTAGACATCCAGACTGTAACCCTGTTCTAAACACCAAATATTCTTCCACATACCATACTTTCTTTGGTTTATAAATCAAATAATGGCATCAGGGCACGCCAGTAATTCTGCATTTATTTTGAACGAAGAAATATTCTAAGGAATTTATCTCCTTCCAGAAATCTGAATTTATTAGCAAAGTCATTAAAGCAAAGTGCTTAAGCAGAACAATTGCAAAGTTTGTGCCACTGATCTTTGAAAGGTGCTAAAGGCCTTTTATATGGATTTAGTAATCCAATTAAAGGCTGCAGAGTTCGGTTTTATGGAAGTAAAACTTTTGCTCAAAATGTTTTGATTTGTCCCCTAGTGATAGAAGTTTTTGTTGAATATAGTGTAGTCTTATACTGTGCGAATAGTATGAGTGAGTTGAAGATTGGCAGTGCAGGGGAAGGGAAGCTGCCTCTTATACATGCTTTAGATGTATTACTATAATATTTTATTCATTCTTTGAGAATTTCATATATATATATATATATATATATATATATATATAACTTTGATCAAATTCATCCCCTCCAACTACTCCACCAACCATTATGCTCTGAGTTTCATGTTCTTTTTATGTTGCTCAATAAGTCTAAATAGTGCTGTCCAAGTGGGCAACCAACTGTGGACACCCACCAGAGCATGATCAATCTACCAAGAGTGATAACCACAAAGAAAACTGACTTTTCCAGATGCCATCGATGGTGTAACGATCTTTTGCTGTACTGTCATCTCACAATTAATGACACGGAGACTTATTAATAATTATGAAAGCTCAGCCTTAGCTTAGGCTTATCCCACTATATCTTATAATTTGAAATAACTGATTTATTTTGATCTACATTCTATCATGTGGCTCATTATCTCATCTTTCTATACTGGTCATGCTGCTTCCTCCACGTCTGGCTAGCAACTCCATCTTCTTCTTCCCTGAGTTCTCTCTCTGCCCTGAAGTCTCACCAATACCTCTTACCTTGCTGTTACTATTCAGCTTCTTATATACCAATCACAGCAATAGATTTTCACACAATGTACAAATACTCAAAAACACAACTGTCAATAATTTTTCTAAAAAAAGTCAAGAGCTCATAAACCCCTTCCCATTCCATGCTAGAATGATGACTGGCGTGGTTTTGTGCAGATCTTGTGAAGGCAACAGTTGTGACCTTATGAGTGCAGCAGTTCTGTCATGCACAGAAGATACCTTCTGTCCTGGTCTTCTCAAAGCAATGGCACCTACAGTATTTTCGTATCCTCTTTCATAATGTTTCCTGAACATTATGAACCTTGGGAAGAGGATTTGTGTTATAGAGATCCATTTATAGCTGAGCACACCACACACTCAGAAGGTATTTTATTTCTCCTTCCCAAGAAAATGCTGAGAAGAAATGTTCTATAAATATCTTTTTTTCTATAAATATCTTTTAGGTTCATTTGGTTTATAACATCAGAGTGCTGTCATATCTGTGTTTAGTTTTTGTCTGGATGACCTGTCCACTGGTGAGTGTGGAATACTAAAGTCTCCCACTATGAGAGTGTGAGGCTCAATATGTGATTTAAGCTTTAGAAGTGTTTCTTTTACAAATATTGGTGGTCTTTTGTTTGAGACACAGATATTAATAATTGAAAAATTATCTTGGTGGCTCTTTTATTTGATAGTGTCCTGCTCTATTTCTTTCGTTTAATTTTGGCTTAAAGTCCATGTTGTTAGATAATAGAATGGCTACACCAGCTTGTTTCTTAGGTTCATTTTCATGGAAGATCTTTTTCCTACCCTTTAGTCAGAGTTAATGTTTATTTTTGATGTTGACATGTATTTCTTGTATGCAGCAAAAGGATGTATCCTGTTTTCACATCCATTCTGTTAGTCTGTGTCCTTTTATTGGAGAATTGAACCCATCAACATTGAGAATTATCAATGACCAATAGTTGCTAATTCCTCATATTTTTGTTGTTATTGATGGTGGTGCCATGTGTGTGTGTTTCTTCTTTTGGTGTTGCTGGTAAGATATTACTTATTTCCTGTGTTTTTATGAGTGTAATTAACCTGGAAATAGCACTAGTGGTTTTAATCCAAAGTCATTTTGGGTCCCTAAGCTTCTACTATAACTCAAAGCATTGATATTACTTCTCTTTCTACAGTGAGGATTTCAGTGCAGATTACAAACATATCATTACCATATTAGGTGGCAATTCTAATATATCAGAAACTTATCTCTTTGTGTAAACTTAAAATAATACTTGTAAGCTTCAATGACTTAACATGAATGCACCACCTCTTGAAGGTTAAATAAACTCCAGATAAGTTCTATCAATCAGCAGCCTCTTTCTCCACCTTCCTATTCTGCTTATTCCTGAGAGCAGGATCCACATCCCATTCCTGGTCTTGGAAGTACAACTACCAGGACCATGGATCTAAAACTTTTAGATATACAACTAAGAAAAGAATTTCCCCTAAGTATCTTAACATTAATTTTTGTCCTATATTTCAGCAGATTTTCAAATCTATTAAAGACTGAAAACTACTGCAATGCAGCCTGCATTTGCAAGTCCCAGATGGTCCTGCAGAGTCTAGACAGCAACCTGCTCTTCCCATTTTTGGCCAGTATTCCAGCTTTCTTGGCTCCCACAAAATGTTGAAGGCCCCAGACAATAGCAAGCAGCCTAAAGAGCATGGTAGCATCACTCCTACTTTACCAGTCACCCCTTCTTATTTCCTTATCTTTTATAATACACAAAGGAGAGGAATGTTAGAACCACCTACATTCCAGAACCAGGTACTCCCCTATCCCCACCCCACCTTACTAAAGAGCAAACATGCATTTCCATCTCACCACTGTCACATATTTTACCTGTGTCCATGTCCATGCTCTATACCCCCATAAAGCCAAGGCTTTCATGCTCCATGTTCTCTCTCTCTCTCTCTCTCTCTCTCTCTCTCTCTCTCTCTCTCTCTCCCATTCCTGCTCAGAGCAGCCTTTCGAGTCCCCCCAAATATCTTGCATGAGGTCTATTGTGTGGTGTGATTTTTTCTGCATCCCTTGGCCCTCTAATTGCCAGGATAATGCTTAGAATATGTGCTTTCCTATTTTTCATTCCACTATTTCCCTGTGCTTCATTCTGAATATTGTCTCCTGACTTACCTTCCAGTTTATCAATTCTCTCTCAAGCTGTAATAAATCTGCTGATAAACTCCTCAATCAGTTCTTCGTTTCAGTTATTTCTGTTTTCATAAAATATTTATCATCTTTTTCAAAGTTCTACTTCTCTACTGAAACCATTATTTTTTATGCTAAGTCATATTAATCATATTAATCATTTGTTTTACCTCCCAATTTTTATAATTTTGTAAATTTGATTCTTCAGTGAAAGAGGTCCTGCTTTCCAGGAATTTTTGTTTTATTGGCCATCATTCAATTATCTTTATACACATGTAGATATTTTAGGGTAGTGCCAAATACTTACAAAGCTCTCAGTTGTGTTTTTCTCACCAGAAAGGATTTACAACTGCTTTTGGCAAGGAACTAGTCTGGAGAAAGATAACTATAATTTATTCAGGCACTGAACAAACTTGACCGAACATTCATCATCTGGAGGGATTTTTGTTTTGTTTAGTTTTTGTTTTTTATTAGTACATTGTCAATCTTAGAGATTCCTGCTCTGGGCACTCAACTAAACCTTCAGGTAAATATTATGATTCTCCTCTTCTTTCAAGAGCTCCACCTCTAGAGATTCTAAAAATATCTGCTTAGCATCTGACTCTCTAACCAAGCTTTTAACTTGTTTTCTCAGAAGCAACCATTTTTGAATCAATAGGTACCTCAAGGGAAAAGCTGATGTCAAATATAGAACTCATTTCTAGCTGTTTCCTTATATATTCACACTACCTTGATGCTTCACTGATAGTAAATGTTTTTGATTTTGTTCTCATGACAGCTATAATGGTTCTCAGCAGGAGTACTGGTCAAAACCGAACTACTCACTCATCAGTGAAAACTGTCTTCAAGGTGGCTTATTCCTATTGATATTTGCTTGTAAAAGCATTTTCTGTTCACAAGGATTTCCTCACTACAAAGTCCATTCTTTTATTCTCCTTATCTGGTACATAACTGATATTATTAAAATCATGTAAAATTATCTGCATATGTTAATAATTTTTTAAAAACTTGTTTCACCAGTTAAAATGTAAATTCCACTGAAGAACATGACTCCCTTCCTTAATACTGCATTGCAGGGCCTTTGCAATGACTAAAGTACACAATAAACAGTATTTGAGTGGATCACTGGGTGAATAAATAGACAACCACCAGCCAGCAGATTAAGAAAATGTGCTTTTATGAAAAAGGTGAATAAATATGAAACTTTAGGAACATAAGTAAAATACTGTTAGTTGAATGGTAGAATTCTACCATTGGGGATGCTACAATTTAGAGAAATGATAACTGTTACCCATGTCAATCATTTAAGTTGTATTTGGTAAGTGGCTGTTTTACTCTGTGGTAGCAAGATCCTTTCCCTGCAATTATAAGCAGTCATGGAAGGAATGGAAGTGCTTAGAAATAAACCCTCTCTGGTTTTTTTCTTATTCGGTGAGTATTATGGCTACTACCACAATCCTGATCTTTGGTTAACTCTGCAATTTCGAACAGGATTATTCAAGATTGAATCTTCTTCTGGTGTTTCTTCTTTTTCTACTTCAAATCTTTAAAAATCATTCTTAGATATCTCATTTACATGTCATTCTTATAGTCCTTTGAATTATTTTTCATGTACAGTGGTGCAAAGGAGCTATGGATTCAGTAGACATTGTACTTTTGAATTATGATCTTTTTCCAAACTAGCAATGTGCAGAATTTTTGCTCCCTAATTCCAGGCAGTGTTAGGATGCTTCAGTTACTAGTTGGTCATCTGATTATGAGAAGAAGCAACAAATACCCTCTGGCACCATGTTTTAATATGTGATGTTATGCAAGTGAGGGGTATTAAGTATATTGCTATTGATGACTTTTAAACTTGCAGTGAATTCATCAAGTTGTGGCCTAGCATAAGTTAAGGATCATTTTTGTGTTCGTTCCTGTGCTTTCTGTAACTCTCTTTTACTATCAGGTGCGTGTGTGTGTGTGTGTGTGTGTAAAGAAAGAGAAAGAGAGAAAGGGATAGAGAGTCTCAAATGAAGATAGACACTGTTACTGCTAAATTCATTTTTAAAAGACTATGTATTCAATCTGCCTGAACCTCTGAACTGTATCCAATATGACAATGGCATGCTAATGTAAGTTTTGTTTCTTTACTCTTCTGATATTCAGGGTAAAGTATAACCTGCAGCTAACCTGAAACTTTGTATGTGTAAAACTCATGAAGAGTTTATTCTTTGAGACTTATAAGACTCATTTCAGGGTGGGCTCTGACAGCTAGGATAAAGCTGTGAAAGTTAATACCTAATCAGTGCCTCAGAGAACTCTTCTGCACCAAAGGAAAGTGCCTTAGTTGCAACACAGACACAGTTCTTTCCAGATGCTGTACTCTAAACACCCCTTCCATACTGTGGATTTCTTGCTTGTTTTCCAGCAGGTTAGATGGTATCCTCTAGCCTCTAAGTGTGTACTAAGGGAAGGTAGTGGAATGGATCCATTGGTACCAATAATGGGAGAGGATGTGCACAATTCCTGTCCCTTGCAGCCAGCTTCAAAGTCATTAAAAATAAATATTTAGCTAATGGAACATAGGTTAGAAATCATATTTTAAATAGTCAAAAATGGGCCCTATGGTCTGAACTTATAGACGCAGAGTTTTGATTGACTGACATAGTGTCCTTAAAAACTTGAATGAGTGTGGTCCTGGTGCACCCAGGGTCTGTGTTGATGTCCTTGGCCCATCTTGCTGCCAGGGCCCACGTGGATGCCTAGGGTCTGGGTCACAGCCTGTGACCATGTTCGTGTTCAGAGATTGTGCCGCTTCCATTGCCAAGTTGATTTGAGTGGCCAGGGCTATCATCTAGGGTCATGGTATCATCTAGACCAGGGCTGTGGCCAAGCGTCATGTCTTAGACCATGGCCCTACAACAACAAGGTCTGTGTTGATGTCTGTGGCTCTGAGACAATCGAAGGCTGTGACAATGTCAGGGGTCTAGGTTTCTACTGGGGGCCATGTTAGTATCCAAGGGCCATACTGTTGCAGGAACCATGGTAGTCCCGATGGCCTGCATCATGGAGATACATGGGCCCAGGCTGATGCATAAGACTATGACTGGCTCTGTGGTCCTACCATAGTCAGGATTTGTATTGATGCTGTGCCCCATGTTGCCACCAAAGGCAACATAGATTCCTGGGGTTTGGGCCACAACTTGTGGCTATGAGGGTGTTTGAGGACCGTGCTGCTACCGACATCTTGATCAGAGTAGCCTGTCATGGTGTCATCTGGGCCAGGACTGCTGAAAAGGATCATACTGGGATCCATGACCCCACAGCAGCCAGGGTCTGAGTTGATGTCTATTGTCACCAAGGACCATGTGGAGGACCAGGGTCTGGTCAACCACCTAAGACCATGTCAGTGTCTGAGGACCACGCCATGCCCAGGGCCATGCTGATCTGGATGTCTGGTGCTGCCAGCTGGTACCAATGGACTGTGGCCTAGGGCCATGTCTGGGTCTGTGGTCCTATGGAGGCCATTTTCTGGGGTGGTTTCTATGGCTTCATTTGCTACTGAAGGTTATAAGGATGCCAGGAGTCTGGCCATTCACCTCATACCATGTTGATGCCCAGGGACCATGATGCTGGGACCATGCTGAACTGAGGGGCCTGTGCTGCCACCAGAGCCATGGTGGTGTCTGGGACTGAGCTGCTGCTGAGAACTACATTTTGGGTCCATGGTCCTACTGCAGCTGGGGGTCTGTGGTAATGTCCATGGTCAATGTTAACACAGGGATCATCGGAATGATGCTGTGCTGAGACATCCCAGCCCTTCACTGGTTCTGGAATGGCTGGTCCTACTTCTACCTAGATGTTGCAGCAGGAGAACTTGCCTTCTTAGGGTAAAAGGGCCAGCCAGGAAAAAACAACCAATCCCTGAGCAGGAAACCAACCAATCTCTGAGGCACCCTGACTCTGAAACCAGAGTCAGTGAAAGAAACACACCCAGGATGTGAAATCTGAACCAGGGAAAGAATCGCTTTTAGTCCTGAACCCAGAACCAATGAAATACATTCTGACTCTGAAACCAATGCCAAAGAAATACATTTTGTCCATAGAATCAGAGCCAGTGAAAGAAATATGTCATGGCCCTAAAATTAGAACCAAAGACTGAAAAAACAGTATAAGAAACAAAGTTTAGACCTGAAATCAGAGCCATCTTTCCTCTTGACCAACTGAAACACAAATCAACCAACCCCTGAGCAGAAAAACTAACTAATCCCTCCCTGAGCAGGAAACCAACCAACCCCTGAGCACCCTGACTCTGAACCCAGAGCTAGGGAAAAAAACATATCTAACATCTGAAACCTGAGCCAGTGAGAAAAACACTTTATCCCTGAACCCAGAACTAAAGAAACACACCCTGACTCTGAAACCAGGGCGAAAGAAATATACTTTGTTTCTAGAATCAGAGCCAGTGAAAACAATATGTCCTGACCGTAAAATTAGAGCTACAGGACTAAAAAGGACCAGTGAAAGAAACAGAGTTTGGCCCTGACCAACTAAACTAACCAATCCCTGAACAGAAAAGTTTCTCCCTAGGAAAACTCCACCCCTAAGAAGCCAAATAGAAGCCCCTCTACCTATTCAGTTGCAGGCTGTCCTTTCCCACCTTGGCAGAGACAGCCATTCTTCTGTCGCTTCCTAAATAAATCTCTTCCCCAAAAGAATCTTTTTTTTATTTTTTTTTGTTCAGTTCTTTTTATTGTTTATTTATTTATTAAAGATTTCTGCCTCCTCCCCGCCACCACCTCCCATTTCCCTCCCCCCCATCAAGTCCCCCTCCCTCATCATCCCTAAGAGTAATCCAGGTTGCCTGCCCTGTGGGAAGTCCAAGGACCACCCACCTCCATCCAGGTCTAGTAAGGTGAGCATCCAAACTGCCTAGGCTCCCACAAAGCCAGTACGTGCAGTAGGATCAAAAACCCATTGCCATTGTTCTTGAGTTCTCAGTAGTCCTCATTGTCCATTATGTTCAGCAAGTCCGGTTTTATCCCATGCTTTTTCAGACCCAGGCCAGCTGGCCTTGGTGAGATCCTGATAGAGCATCCCCATTGTCTCAGTGTGTGGGTGCACCCCTCGCTGTCCTAAGTTCCTTGCTCGTGCTCTGTCTCCTGCTCATGATTTGGACCTTGAGATTTCAAGACAACTTTAAGATACCATCTTACACCTGTCAGAATGGCTAAAATAAAAAACACCAATGATAGCCTTTGCTAGAGAGGTTGTGGAGAAAGGGGTACACTCATCCATTGCTGGTGGGAATGCAAACTTGTGCAACCACTTTGGAAAACAGTGTGGCGGTTTCTCAGGAATTTCGGGATCCACCTACCCCTGGACCCAGCAATACCTCTCTTGGGAATATACCCAAGAAATGCCCTATCATACAACAAAAGTATATGCTCAACTATGTTCAAAGCAGCATTGTTTGTAATAGCTAGAACCAAAAAAATCTTCAGTGAAAAAGAATCTTCATTTGTCAGTGCAGAATAAAAGAACTTTGCTGGGACATCCCTTCCAGGACTACGGGGAAAAACCTTCCTGAGACATTCCCTTAGTGGGCCTGAGCAAGACTAAGCCAAAACAGTAACAATTTTTCACAGGAGCTTGAAGAGATTGCTACATTTCTGCAGGGGCTTCGCTTTAGCAGAGTGTACACTAGGATAGCTTCTCTAAAATGTTCTTTAGAGGAGCAGAGGAAAGTTCACCTGTAGTAGCTTTCTGAGAGAAAAGCAGGATTGTTATTTCCTGGAGGGAGATTATCCCCCACTGCACCCCATCTTCAGATAGCCTGGCTTCCTAACAAGTCAGGACACCTTTCCCTCCAGGGCTGAGCTGTCCTATTGCAACCTCCAGAGCTGTCCTATTGAGGCTCTACCCCTCCAGAGCTGTCCTATTGAGGCTCTGCCCCTCCAGAGCTGTCTTATTGTGGCTCTACCCAGCCATAGCTGTCCTATTGTGACTCTACCCCTCCAGTGCGGTCCTATTGTGGCTCTACCCCTCCAGAGCTGTCCTATTGTGGCTCTACCCTTCCAGAGCTGTCCTATTGTGGCTCTACCCCTCCAGTGCGGTCCTATTGTGGCTCTACCCAGCCATAGCTGTCCTATTGTGGCTCTACCCTTCCAGAGCTGTCTTATTGTTATTATACTCCTCTAGAACTGTCCTATTGTGGCTCTTCCCATCCAGAGCTGTCTTATTGTGACTCTACCCCTCCAGAGCTGTCCTACTACAGCTCTTAGGTGTAGCCTGGCTTCCCAAAAAGTTAGGATATCTTTGTGGCTCCAGAGCTACAGCACTCACACTTGCTTACATCCCTACCCCTCGAGGAAGAGCTTGTCCCATTCCTCACCATAATCATGTACCTCAACTTGGAAGCACACTAGAACTAAGTCTGTTTTGGGGATCACAGGTAAGTCAGCTCTAAGTGTATGAGAGCAACAGAGCTGACCCTGACCCCTTTGCCATTTGGTGGCGTGGATGAGGGAAAGATGCCTCCCCACTCTATCCCTTGCTAACTGTGGCAGGAAATAGAGCTGTCCCAGGGGTACAAGAATAAGAGAACTAGCCCTGCCCTACACCAGTTATAACACACAGTAGAGCTAACCCTGAACCCTACCTGGGCAACATACTAAAGCTGACCTTATTACTTGGTTGCAGGTGCACCAGCCCTGAGAGGTGAGAGTAGGAAAGTTGATCCCACCATCTGCTCATATGGCCCCTACAGCAATCGGGGGAGAGTGCCTTACACCTTGCCTGGGCAAGACATTAAGTTGGCCTTGGCATTATGAGTGAGGGGGGGCCAGACCTGAAAGCCCAAGAGCAGGAAAACTTGCCACAACTCCTTGCTGAAGGCTGTATTGGGTGAGCTAGGCGAGGTAGTGCTAGCTAGGTAGTGATGAAGGAATGCTAGTGAGCTGACCAGAACCTAGGCACAGCCCAACATCCACCGAATCTATGAACTGTTGTCACATGTAAAGGGAACACACCTACAGATCCAAAATATCAGTATCTCCTTGACACGGGATAACAACAGGATATCCAAGAGAGATCCTAGTGAAAGTCTGTTATCAGTGGTGTAGCAGAAACCAGAGGCCTGGAGCCAGACCAATGACTCGTGGTAATGAACATTTGCAAATAAAGATGAACAAACTAAAGCTTCCGCAACAAGATTCTTTTTGTTGTTTCTGTCTTGTTTTGGTTTTTGTTTTTCTTTTAATTTTTGTTTTGTTTTGGGGAGAGGTTGCAAGGGCAGAGGAAAGATGCAAGGGGACAGGGAGATGAGAGGGATTAGAATGCATGATATGAAATCCACAAAGACTGAATAAAAATAAAAATTGAATTAAATGCCTTCATGTTAATAAAAGGGAACCTCACATTTCCTTAACAGATAACCACAAAATCTTAGTAGTCAAGTAGGATACACCAAACACGGATGCTGGGTAGTCTCTGATTGACTGAATAGTTCTGCTGTCTCATCTGGGCTCCATGGCAGCAGTCATGTGCCTGCTAGCAAGTCAAGTAGAAATAGCCTGGTCTAGGGCAAACCTACCTGGGACAACTAGTCTACCCTGTCCAATAGGTTATTCAAGTGGAATAACCTGTGGAAGTATAGTTCTAAAAGGAAAAGTCCATAAGTTTGCCTGAGGTTCAGTCTCAGAGACAGCAGCAGCCCAGGGGAACTTACTAAAGTATCTCTAAAGACAGTAGAGAAAGAACGTTCCATGAAAATCAAAATTGCAAATCTATGGTTACATGGAGGAATGGGAAAATAAGTCCGATTTTCAAGCCAATCTATTACAGTAGCATTTTAAAATAAAAAATCAAACAAATGAACAAAAAGTTTTGCAATATATCTCAAGATTCTATAAAATAATTGATGTGACCAACAAATTTCTTGGTAATATTATGATTTAATAGCACAAAATTACTATGTTGCCATATGGCTTAATGAATCATTGTCTAAGATTATATTTGAGGTTTTATGACTTTTAATCTCACATATATAGTGACTAAAAGGCTGAGAAAATAAAAATAATTCAGCAAATTAATCAGAAATAGATGTTTTCTTATAGATTTTTCCTCAATAATCACTGTGGTCTCTATTAGACCTTCTTGGCATTTTTTCTTGTTAATATATATTTAATTCTAGTACGCATGATAATTTTACCACTATACTAATTAGTTACTGAATTTGATACAATCACCATAAACTTACTGTTGCAAATTGTTAATCAATTTATAGTTTTGATATAACTAGCCCAAATATTCAATTAGTCCCTAATAGATTTTCTTAGAATAAAAATGAAGAACTTTTGAAAGAAAGATTTCCTGTTGTAACTATATGCAAACTGAAAGCAAATGTGTACTTATAATTCAAATTCCCAAACTATTAGTATCTGACTAGGAAAAGAAAAGGGAAGCTAGATAGCAAGCCTAGTGCCAATATAACATCTTTAGAATGGACTTCACTGTCTGTGCTCTCAGGGATTTATTTCTCCAATGTCTATTGAATACCAATCAATCTCCTGGGCACAAAACACTGTCTGTGCCCTTTAGGAACTTACACAGAAAAATAAACAAGCATGCCTCTTAGCTATAGCACTGCAGGAACCATGAAGAAGAAACTATCTCAGTGTTCCTTTTCATTAAATAAGAACTTCAATTTCATCCTTGGGGAGAACCTGTACCTTCACTGAAATACTTCATTTTTTTTCCTGAGACACTTTGCTCTTGACTAGCTTGTCAATAGTTTAAAATTGGTCTTTGATGATGCCTTATCCTGAGGGTTCTTGCTTATTTACATGCACACTTCTCAATATTCACTCTATCTCATGATCACTGTGAGATAGACAGAAGATCTGCAGCAGCCAATAGACATTAGTGTTGCTCCATTTCGGGGTTCTGAGAAAGCCTACAGGAAAGGATACTGCCCTAACTTTGCCAAAGACTCAAGGAAATGACACTTCCTACCTGTTTTGCTCTTCCATCACTCAGTTACCTATTCATGAACTATTATTTATAACTCAAGTTCTGATAAGTGTATTATGTTTAATCATAATTATTTAGGATTTTAATAGTAAGTAACTAATAAAAATGTCCAGAATTGGAGAAAAATCCATGCCACTTGGACACATACACATATACAATTTGTTGTAGTGCTGACTACCAATTTTTATTAGTAATTTTAGTTTTCTACTCTCTTTAAACAACTAGAGACCTCTATAGAAAACCACAACCAATCAAAATGCAGAGTTGTGGATCCCAAAATACATAGTTATACATACCAGTACAGATGATATAGCTACAACAGAACTCTTGCACCTAAGGCTCAAGGATTGCTGTAAAAATGGGGGAAGAAACACTGTAAACCTAATGTAGGATGCCCCTCTCTATGTTGTGAATATAATTTTATTACCTTTAATTAATAAAAGAACTGCTCTGATATATGGCAGGGCAAAATAGAGCCAGGCAGGAAATCCAAACTGAATACAGGGAGAAAGAAAGTAGAACTGAAGAAGATGTAAGCAGCTGCCAGTGAAGCAAGATTTGAGGTAACAAGCCACAAGCCTCATGGTAAAATATAAACTAATAAAAATATGTTAATTTAAGTGGTAGAGATATCTAGTAATAAGCCTGAGCTAATAGGTCAAAAAGTATGTAATTAATATTAAGCCTCTGAGTGGATTTTTAAAAGCTGCTGTGGTACTATGCGGGACAAGAAACCTCCAGTTACATAAACCAGAGGATCGAGGAGTTTTGTGGTTGCATTTCACTTGTATTTTAATAAATAAAACATGCCTGATGGTCAGAAAAGTAAAACAGCCACACTGGCCAGTCATACAGACCAGACAGCAATAGCATACACTGTTAATCCCAGCAACCATAATAATTTGTCATGGAAACTGGGTGGTGTACGCTTTTAATCCCAAAGGTGCACGATTTTAAACCCAGTCCTAGAGAGGATTATTGTCAGGAGCCATTTCCGCGCCCCCCCCCACCGCCAAAATTATTATAGGGATCATTGCCCTGAGAAGTTTGCAGAGGGCTCCACTTCCCAATTGTATTGAGAATTGTTTTATTGACAAAGTCTATCCCACACCCAAATTGTCTGTTAATAGAGAGCTATCTGTTAGCGGAACCCGCCTCACATTCCAAACTATCTAGAGAACTAGGTGTGTCAACTCGTGAACTCCTGGCAGAGGAACCCTCACCTGACCAATCGTAACCTCTTGGCCTACGTGACCGACGTGAACCAAGTGGCAAGATCCCGTGCCCCAGCCCCCCAAGCTCCTCATCCAGGGGCTATATAAGGTGCAACCATGACTCTAATAAACGGAGGCTTTGACAAAAACTCTGCTTGGCCTTCTTCCTGTCTCCCGCCCATGTCTTTCAGGTAGTACCTCTCCGAGACCCTGGAATTACTGGACCTGCCAGGTGGGTTACAGACCCTAGACAGAGTGACCCTCCGAGGTGGTCAACAGATTATAAAACAGAAGGAGACAGCTCTCAGGCATAGTCTCATTCTGAGATTCCTGGAGGCAGAATTGCCATTTTCAGACTGAGATCGAGCTAAGAGCCAGTGGCTAGCTATTTTGCTTTACAGACCTTCAGGTTGACCCCAAATTTCTGTCTCTGAGTTTTGATTAATCATGCTTCAGAGTTTGCAGTGAGATTGTGTCTCCTGAGAATTTGTGTATATCACAAATTCACATTACCAATACTGAGCTGAGTAAATGGGGACACCAATATATATGCTTATGTGGTGTAGGGGCAGGGTGAAAACTCAGGGGTTCTCAACCTTGCATAAGAACCAAGAATGCTAAGCATAGGAGATATAGTGATACAGTTTTCTTGAGGGAAGAACATACCAATGGGTTGTACAAAAATAAATGGTCGGCCCTTAATTTATAATACACACACACACATGTTATAAGATATTTGAATACACTGTGTAAAGTCATACTACTATGATTGGTTTAATAAAAAGCTAAACATCCAATAGTTAGGCAGAAGGTATAGGTGGAACTCCCAGATAGTGAGAGCTCTGGGAAGAAGAGAGAGGGAGTTGCCAGCTAGATACAGAAGAAGAAGAACATACAAGAGGCAAGTTAAATGTCATGAGCCATGTGACAGCACACAGATGAATAAAAATGGGTAATTTAAGTTATAAGAGCTAATTATACACAAGCCTAAGATAAGGCCAAGCTTTTAAAATTAATAAGAAGTCTTCTTGTGGTTATTTGGAAAGTGGCAGGCAGGACAGAGAAAGACTGGTTACACACATGTGCACACACACACACACACACACACACACTTGTATACTCCTAAATACAAAAGTACAACCTGCTCTATAAAAACTTTTTAAGAAAATAATATGCAAACCAACTACTGTAGAAGCTCCTGAAAACATATACATATATACACATCTAAAAAATTGAAATGACGTTACTTTTTAAAGGGATGGCAGTGTTCCTACTAGCTCGCACAGGTTAACAAATGGCAATCATGGTTCTAAAATGGGTTACCTCTTTGAGAGTTGTTGGTCAGTGAAGTCCCATAGACACTTCCAAATAGTGAATCTATTTCTATTTCTCTTAGTTACCCTCCTACTGTGTAGCAATTTCCTCCTAGATAAAATTATTCTTTTTGGAAGGAGGCTTATTAAGACACAGGATCTTAAAGGGAGATAAGCAGTAGGATGTTCTAAAGGAAGCTTAAACAATGCATCCTTCAGGGATGCTCCTTAAACCCAGGAAGTAAACAGTTCAAAGCAGCTTCAAGAAATCCCTGAAACTGACCAGATTCACAAGGTCCTTCTTTTCGCACAAATATATGAGAAGTAATAACAGATGTGAGGCATTCTAAGACAAGCTGAGCTGCCTGAAACTAGACATAAGACAAGTTTCTAGGGAAGGACACTCTCTAACCGCTTGAATCGCCTGTGGGTTGTACAGTGAAGTCCAGGTTTCCAGCTTCTGTGAGCTGTCACCCATGCTAAAATGGGTTTGGGTAATGGAGCTGTCTTTGATTTATTTTTGTCCTGTAACTAAATCCTTATGCATATTCCTGTAAGCAACATCAATAAAATTAATTCACTCACTAAGTTTCACTTCAGTGGAATCTGTACTTTGGCCTATCAGGAGTAAATAAACATCTCCCCAGAATGAGTGTCACGCAAACACCCCCAACCCCTGGACTCTATACAAGACCTTATTGATGAAGACACAACACACTTGAGTCATAGAACATGGAGAAATCTGGTACTGAGGCAGAAGTTTGATCTCTACTAGATAGCTTTCATGGTACTAGAAAGTGCTATTCACACCACTGGGGAAGAAAAATGATGATCAGTCTTACCCAGCTCTGGATCCTATAAGCTGCAAAAAATGCTGGCCTGGTGAGACATGCTTAATTGTATAATCATGGTAGCTCAGTTAGTGTTCTATTGCTGTGAAGAGATCATGACCACGGCAACTTTATTAAAAAGAAAAAGGAAAGCATGTAATTGGAGCTTGCTTATAGTTTCATGGATTTAGTCCATCATGATTACGGCTGAGAGCATGACAACATGTAGGTAGACATAGTGCTAGAGAAACTGCTGAAAGTTCTACATCCAGATCTGCAGGCAGCCATAAGAAAGAGTAACTGGGCCTGGTTTGGGTTCTTGAAACCACAAAGCCCATCCCCCCAGCAACACTCTTCCTCCAACAAGGTCAGAACTCCTATTTCTTAGTGTCACTCCCTGATAACCAAGTATGAAATATATATGAGCCTGTGGGGGCTTTCTTATTCAAACCACCACAAGTGGCATAAATGTCATGAAACTAAACAACCACTTTCTGATTATACTTAAGGTCTATTTCACAAGATCCAACCCATACCTGGACCCTATCAGGGCTAAAAGTCAGTGGCCAAACTGTTGTGCCCAGATTATGACTCAAAGAGAGAGACCACCAGAGAGGCCCAGACTGTAATAAGCAAGGTTAAATCAGCATAATACAAACATGTTTGGAACTCATCTCCATCCCCATTACAACAAGGTAGAGAGGAGTTGTATCTCCTCTGTGGGGTAAGCTTTTAAAGGCATAACTGCAAAGAGAATCTTTGAAGATGCTTTGGCATGGGTACAAGAACTTTTTCTCCCTCCCATTCTGTTAAGTTAGTTTTTTCCTTGTTCTTAGAGCAAGGCCATTGTTCTTGAGTTAGGCCATCTTTATCAGCCTGTACCAGGTGGCTGGCTGGGCTTATCTAAGTGACCTTGTGTTCAGAATCTCCTGGGTGGGAGAGGGGAAGGCCATTATCGTCCTGGGAAAACATTCTGCTAGGAAATTTCTTCTTACCCCTTTGAGAATAAGGGGTGAGGGTCCCGCAAAACAAGTCATAAACCACTACTATTATTCTTCTGAATGAACATAATATTAAATGACTTATTAATATACCCATATATAAGTACTCTGTCAACCTTCATCTGAGAAACTTCTTTTTACAATAGATGGTGATTATAATAAAGATTCACAATTGTTCAACATGGATAAAATAAGAGACTGGAGGACTTCTCAATTCTAAAATGGACATCTATATCATAACCCCTCCTCCCAAGGCTTATGGATCATTGGGAAAGACAGGAAGAAAAGACTATAACAGCAAGAGAGAATGTATTAAGACAATGAAACTGTTCTCTAGATACAGTAAGGCAGTTGCATATATAGATTCACAGAAGTTGAAACAGTGTTTATAAGACCTGTTTACGCTCAAGCAAGGCAGAATTCCAGCATAAAGAAGAGAGTTGAATATGAAGTTTCACTCTTCTCTGAGAAGTTCTTTACATTGATAGCTATTGGGAGAGGGAGAATCAGTGTTCTTAATGGGTGGGGACCTTAGTAAACAGACAGTACTCTGGTGGAAGACCAATAAACCAAGAGTTGGCACCAAATGTATTTTCAGGGGCATTTTAAATTTTATCAATATTCCCTTCAAAGTAATTATTTTAGATTCTATAGTTTCTTGTACTACTACTGGACTATAGCTCTCATCAAGCTGTAGTAACAAATTTAAATAACATCTCTAATGACATAGCTTAAGTAAGCAAATTTCTAAACTTTCTCTCTCTCTTTCCCTGCCCCCACACACATCTCTCAAACTTAAATTCTTCAGAATTCAATCCCAGTATTTTTATTAAAATTTTTATTATTTTACATACTAATCACAGTTTTGCCTTCCTTCTAACCTCCTGTTTCCTCCCCTACCTCCTTTCTAACCCTCCACCCACTCCTCAGAAAGGATAAGGCCTCCTATGGAGAGTCAACTAAGCCTTGTGTATCAAGTTAAGTCAGGATCAAGCTTCCACCCTCTGCAGCAAAGCTGAGCAAGGCATCCCACACACCATAAGGAATGGGTTCCAAAAAACCAGCTCATGCACCAGGGATAGATCCTGGTCCCAGTGACAGGGGCTCCTCAAACAGACCAACTGTTGTCCACATGCAGAAGGCCTAGTTAGGTCCCTTGCATACTCTCTACTATCAGTCTAGTGTATATGAGCTCCCAGGAGCTCGGATCAACTGTCTCTGTGGATTTCCCATTCATGATAATCTCTTCTTCCACTTTTCAACTTGACCCCGGAAGCTAGGCCCAGGGCTTGATTGTGGATTTTTGCATTTGTTTCCATCAGTTACTAAATGAAGGTTTTATTATGACAATTCAGGTAATCACCAATCTGTTTACAGGAGAATCCTGGTATTTTTTGTTCTTCAGTAAATATTGCCTCACATTGTCCTCAGAGCATTTACTACTGTATAGATGTGGAAATGCCCTAAACCCAGCAGGCAAATTCTCTGCTGACTTCCAATACAATGCCTCCTTGATTTCAGTCTTTTCCAAGCTCCCTCAAACTGTACTTGTCAGTTATTAAGTTTATTTCCTTTCCCCTAAGTCTTGATCTCATGCATTCCCTCCAGGTTTACAAATTTACTGTCATCTCAGACACTAGAAAAAAAACATAGACAGACACCCAAAGATGTTAAGTATACTCTGTGTTAGTCCCATAAACCTATTTATTTTCATTTGTCTTAGAATCCTGTTGTAGTTCAAGTCCTCATTATGGCCCATTTAAAATACAATGACAATTTCCCAACAGGATTTTCTGTTTCCAGTATGTCAGTGTACATCACAAAAATGCTTAAATGATGCTTAGAAAGGCATTCAAATACAGGACTCCATTCTGTAAGAAACTTCAAGGGGTTCTCCAAGTCCTTCAGGTTAAGGTCTCTTTTCTTTCCCTATGTTCAAGTTCATCTTTTGTTAGGTCTAACATCCTCCTATTCTTTAGTTGTACCTCATCAATGAAAGAATGTGCTGTTTTGCATCTCAACTTTTAAACTTTCCAAACAATGGTTTGTTTGGTGCCCAGGAAAATGACAAGGATGTAAAACATAAGTAAGACATACAGCAGATACTTTCATTTACTGTCAACAAGCATCTAAGCTATTAGCATTTTCAAAGCAGTTTCTCAGTATCTTACTCTATGTCTTATAGTAAAATACAAGTGATTTCCATTTTATGAAGCCGAGTATATTAAAACCTGTTCTTCAAGCTTCAAGAAGATCTAACTATAGAAATAAGAATGATAAGAGCAATAAATTGAAGTTTAACTAAAATTTTATGAGAAGTATTCTTAAATATGTGATACTCGAAGTATGTTGAAAGTATCATATACTCTAAAAGTAGAAACAAGCACTTTAAACAACTGAACTTGGAAACCTTTTCATTACAATGAGGTGCTCAGCATCTCTTTCAAGAACCACAAAATGTAAGTTATTAAAAAGAAGGCTAAAAGCTTGCAGCATAGATGAGAAAGAAATGATCCTAAGAAGAAAAACTGTTACTGAGAATGACCTCAGAGTAACCCTGGCCCTCCTTGAGTCCTCATTAAAGATTCCTGTTTTTATGTTTTGTGTGTATGTGTGCTTTGTTTTGGTTTTTTTTCTGTTTTTTCTTTCTTTTTTTATATAAAAGACATATTAAAGGTCAGTTTGTTATAGGAACAAATTAAATATAGATGATCTTCATATTCAGTTGTGATGAGGTCTTGAATCACTTTCTCAAACATAATAAGTTCACTGCTTTGGAAAAAAGAAGTAATATTGCTAGCATCCTGCTGAAGTTTTGCTGATGAATCAGGTAGAAATCCATGCTGGGAGACAATGAGTGATAGACAGATGATGCACTAATATAACCAGAATGTTCAGAGAGAGATAGATGCTGAGGCATCTGCTGACCCCCTGGCTGGCACATCCAAATCCACATGATGTCAGCTAAATGAGGACAAGAAGTGCTGACTCTGCCTTCTTTCTTAGACTAACCCTACACATCCTCATCCCCACCATGGGATGACCTACTTCCATTCCATAAGACATGAGTTTCAACAAAGCTTTTAGATGCTGGGCTGACACACAGTTATTTTTAAACAAGGTTTATCAGAAGTACAGACTCCAAATTTTATACAGATCATATAAAATTAAGTCCTACAATTAGTGTTGATTTTTTATGTATTTTCATGGCTTCATTAAGTATTCATAATACACAAATGCTCTTTGGTTTTGAAAGTGTAGATTTGAAGTTGCATTTGTTAATAAACAAATCACTGAAAATGAAAACTGTAAGGTAATAGCCTGGATACCAAATTCTGGTAGCAAACTGCTTAAATAGGAGTCCATTTTCAGCTCTGCTCATAAAAAAAAAAACATACATAAATTGTGTAGCACAGAATTATCAATAATCTGACAAGACGGAATAAAAGATTTGAACACAAATCCTTTCTACTTTCAAAGGAAAATGCACCATCATACATAGACATTGATGTAAACCAGTATAAGTGCTCAGAAAGTTGCTAACATGTCTGGGATATGGATAGAAGATGTAAATATATTTCCTGTTGGTGTTCTTCACCCTGTTTGTCTAGATCAGATTACTTCATTGCTAACATAATTTAGGAGTTATCATGTGATAATCTCTGAATAATATGAATAAACTATTCTGTATTTTAATTGGAGTTGGAAACACAGATATTACTTAAAACAATTGTTAGCATTGGCAATTGTCTGTATTGGCAATACAAAAGTCCAGCTCTCACTAAGCTTGGGTATTGTTATGATTTTTGCCTGCTGGTCCTGAGCAGCTCAGAGTGAGTCAGGTGCCTGGTCCCAAGCAGTGGGTCCCTGACCGGGAGAGCCGCCAGCCCTGGGCAGGGCCCAGCCATGCAGCGTTGGGCTGGTCCCAGCGACAATGAGTCCCCGGAAGGTGCAGTTTCCCAGCAGCGAGCGACAGGGCAGGTGAGTGGGTGGGAGGTGCATGGACAGACACACCATACAGAATAGAATTGGATATTTATTACTTAGAGGAGAGAGGGTGGAGAAGGAGAAGAGGACAAGGGGGAGAGACAGAGAAAGGGGAGTGGAGAAGTAGGGAGAGAGTCAGAAGCGAAGCTGACTCTCTGAGAGGAAGATGGAAAAGAGAGCGAGCTCAGCCCAGAAGATCAACCTGCCCCAGTGGATGGGGGAGGGAGTAGGCATGGCTTGTACAAACAATCATAACAGCTATAGAGTTTGCTTTTTTTTTTGGTTTTTTGAGACAGGGTTTCTCTGTGGTTTTGGAGCCTGTCTTGGAACTAGCTCTTGTAGACCAGGCTGGTCTCGAACTCACAGAGATCTGCCTGCCTCTGCCTCCCAAGTGCTGGGATTAAAGGTGTGCACCACCACCGCCTGGCGAGTTTGCTTTGTTTTTTACTTTTTACTATTTATTATATGAAAATTCTGTATTTGTATACAATGTATTTTGATCATATCCACATTCTACTGTCTTCCAGCTCTTCAAAAAAAAACCCATATCATGCCTCCCTCTTAACTTCATGATTCTCTTATTTTAACCTATTGAGTCCATTTAATGCTGCTCTTATGAGCATGGAAGTAGGTCATACACTAGAATCTATCAGGGGACACATCACTGAAGAAATCATACTCTCCTTCTCCCAGAAGCCAGAAAATAACAATAGCTTCTCAAACAGGGATGGGCTTGTTTTGGATTTTGAATTTCAAATCTGGTGTTATGTCTTCACTGCACAAGGAAAAAAATTATATAATACACACCCACACACATATAAATTCCATAGTGTATGTGTGTGTATCTCTCTCTCTCTCTCTCTCTATATATATATATATATATATATATATATATATATATATATATATGAAAACGTTACAAAAGAGATTAGAGATACATTCAGGAGCAGGGGAGCTGGATAGAGGAACCGAGGCATGTATATGAGCAAGAAATATGGTATACATATGTGAAATTATTTTAAAATGTGTTCAAAGAGGAAAGAATCCAAATTAGGTCAAAAAAGCATTTTTTTCTGGATACTATATGTATTATTGCCATTTTTAAACATATATGGTTTCCTTACATTCTCAATATGGAAGGGAGAAGTTTCTGATGACCTCTAATCCCATCCCCTTTGTAGATAAGGTGACCATCATCTCTTGGGTTGGCATATGGGCAGAATCTGTAACTAGATTATGTTACATGGAATGCATGAAAGAATTTTCCAGATACAATCAAAGTCTGTAAAAAATAAACTTAGCTAAAAAAGGGACTGTCCAAAGTGCATATGACCGAAGCAGATAGGAGCTTTATGAAGAAATACAAAGTGGAAAGATGTTCGGTGGATAAAATGGTTGCTATGCAGGCATGAGGACTAGAGTTTAGACCCCTAGTGCCCATACAAAAAGTCAGGTGTGGTGGTGTGGACCTGTAGTCCCAGCATTGGGAAACCAAAAGAGTATCCTGAGGGCTTGCTAACCATCAAATCTAGATAATCCATCACTTTCAGTTTGAGTGAGAGACCATGTCTCAAAAAGTAAGGAGGGAATCAATAAAAGACATACCTAACATTGGTCCTTGACATCAATACATACATGTGTACCCACACACACACATACACACACACACACAAACATATGTGAGAGAGAGAGAGAGAGAAGAAGAAGAAGAAGAAGAAGAAGAAGAAGAAGAAGAAGAAGAAGAAGAAGAAGAAGAAGAAGAAGAAGAAGAAGAAGAAGAAGAAGAGGAAGAAATTTTCAAGAATGAGGTACAGATGTAGACAGAAGTCACAGAGATCTGAAGCAACAAAAAAACCACAAAAAAAAGCCTAGAGAGAAGCACAGTATATCATGAACAGTACTGTTCCCAAAGACAGTTATAGAAGCCAAGGCCTCATTCCTATCACCTCATTAACAGAATTCTGCCAACAACTTGAGTGAGTGGGGCAAAAAAAAAAAGTCAAGCCTCAGATATACTGCAACCTAAATCTATACCCTGACTTCAATCCAGAAAAAAACATAAATTTTGATGTATTGTTAATAAGAATGCAAATAAATCATTACATAGCAATAATATACAATACAACCAGCAAATTGACAATTGTGTCTAGGCTAATAATATATTATTGAATTCTCTAATGGAGAAAAACTATCTCTTGGTTAAAGTAGGTGTCTTCCTGGTTTCTTTACTACTAATTTCAGAGTTAGTCAAAGGAATTAATGCAATGTACCTAAAGAACTGGTACTATAATGTGTTCATTTGATTACTCTTTTCATGCTTATCCATGTAAATAGAACCAATATAGACAGATGGCAACCATGAGGCATAAAATGGCTTGCTTTGGAATGCACAAAAGAATATTATATTTATTTCCAGTTAGCAGGCTCAGAAGCAGGCTTACAACTTACTTGTCCAATTTAGTTCGTCATATAACCATTGATAAGAATCTGAGTACTGGATGTGAGAACATTCTAAATTATCAATATGCGGGAACTTATAAATTCCATACCTGTAGAATAGTAGAAGAGTTAGAGGTATATTCTTTCTCTATTTCTAATTCATGTGTCATCTCAGGCAATGCCTGAATCTCCCTACAAAATTGAAAAACTATGAGAATTATCAGAAAAAACACCCCAAAGGAAATAGCACAGGTGGAGTGGTTTGAATATAAACTGGCCCCCATAAGCTCATAGGTAGTGGCACTATTAGAAGGTGTGGCCTTGTTGGAGTAAGTGTGCCCTTATTGAAGAAAGTATGTTACTGTAAGGGCAGGCTTTGAGGTCTCCTACCCTCAAACTATGCCATGTGGCACAGTTCATTTCCTGCTGCTTGTAGATCAAGATATAAACTCTCAGCTCCTTCTCCAGCACCATGATTGCCTGCATACCACCATGCCTTGCCATGATTATAATGGAATAAACCTGTGAAACTATCAGCCAGCCCCAACTAAATGTTTTAAGAGTTTCCATGGTTATGGTGTCCCTTCACAGCAATAGAAATCCTAAATAAAACAACAGGTGTTCTAAGATGTTCATACATATACACTACTTAATGTGGAGTGTTCCAAATCTGACCAAAACAAATGATGGCTTTGTTCTATTTATTGTAAATATTCTTTCCTTTTAATGGTTTCTATGTGAAGTGTATCAACTTCTACATCAGGTAATTCTTCAGGCCAGAGAAGAGAGAAAAAAAAAGGAAGACCTAAAAGCACGTGGGCACCCATGCTTTGTTGATTTCCAAGGGAAACCTTACTCCATCTGAATAAAGATGGAGGAAAAGTAGATGAAGGATAGAAAAGACGTGGGGGAGAAAACAGAAAGAAAAGAGGGAAAAGAAACTAGGTTGGTATATAAAATAAAATAAAGGACAAAAAAAGCATGTGGACCAAGGAATAAAAAAAATTAAGAAAACTTGGAATAAAGAAAACATAGACTGTGAAAGTGGTACCTAGAAATGCACAGGGCCACCAAATTCCCTAAATATGTCATTTTCAAAGAGGAAATTTCAAAACCTAAATACTCTTGGCTTTCACGTACTTAATGTAATTCCTGAAAAAATCTATAAATTCCCTACAAGGGGAACTTAGACTGTCCCTAGAATGTTGGCTATTAACACTATACAAATAACTACAGACAACTAGTTATCTAATACTGAATTAATAGCCCTGTAAACATACATATAAGTAACATTATGTAGACTAAGCAGATTATATTTAGGAGTATATATGTACATACATACATGCCTGTGACAAATCTTAATGAAAAAAGAGATAGCTATGAAGTAGAGCAAAGAAAGGTATGTAAGAAGATTTGGAGGGAAGGAAGAGAAGAGAGAAATATTGGGATTATATTACAATCTCGAAATTAACCACCAAATTTTAAAAAACCTTTGTATTTCATGTATAGTAATAGATGAAGAATTTTATTCTCTGGTGGGTGTTCTCACCTTACTAAGATGCCAGAAAACAGGGTGATGAGGAAATAATTTTATGAGTTCTCTAGAACTGGTTCCTACCAAATAAATTTTCATAGTCACATGGAGGAATGGTTGACCTATTGGGATGTCTGCAATACCATTCAAAAAAAAAAAAAAAAAGAAAAAACTCAGCTGCCTATCTCTGTTTAACACAAGTAAATACATCTTTAAGAGTTTGAAAACATTTCCAAAATGAACAAATGTCCTTACAATAATCATAATGCCCCATAATTATATCTAGCTGTCCGTGTGCTTCTCAGGGCATGTGAATTAAAAGCAAACTACCTGGTTTCTTCATGGGCATCAATTTCAAATGATCTGCTAACTAAAACGGAAAAACTTCTCTTCAATCTGGCTAGCAAATGTCTCGCTAGGAAAGCTATGGAAGATATGATTCATATAACCTACAACATCAGGCTCTTCTTGAAGTAAAGAATAAGTCAGGGGGTGCTGAAATACACATAGTAACAATATTATGAAGAACTAAGACAAAATTTTGAACCTTACAGTGCCAATCAAAAACAAAATTCAATAGAGGAAAAGCTGTTATTTCCCTCTTACTTTAACCTCTCTCTCCATAGCAGATAAGTGTAAGAGCTATATTGAGAAAGTCTTTTGTTCAAGATGGTGCTAAATCTCCAATTATGTCTTAGGAAAAAACTCAGTACTTACCCATCACAGAAAGTGACACATATTTGAGATCAAGAGTCAGCTACCTGCATGGTTCATAGAGCAAAAGAAAGATTTTAAAAATCTATCCTGTGTTCTGCAATAATACAAGTTTGTTAAGAAAAATGATAGAGAAGATTAATACAGAGCATAACTGCATGCTCAAAGCTCAGATTAATGGCCCTCACAGTTCCTTTCAGGTTCTCTCATGAGAGTCCAAAAAAAGTTCTTTTGAATTCTATAAAATATCTTGCTGCATTTGGGGATCCTAAGGCAAAAATATATAATAATTTTACAAGCTATTTTTAGTTTTACACAAAATAGTTTTATCTGCATGGAAATACATACATATGTGTGTATTTGCACACATATTTTCCATAAAATTCTTTTCATACTTCCCATGTGTAGTGTGTGTGTATGTGTCTACATGTACATGTTTTCTCATTGCAGTAACTTTAATCATACACTAACTTATGAAACAAATCACAATCTGTCAGGTGTGGCACTGAGTAGCTTACAGTTATTAGTTTTGGTTGCATGCTTGCAGCCTGAGGAACAAAGGTGTTATAGTCTATGCACATTTAAAAAGCAATTTCATAGGCTGAAAATGCCAGCAGTTTCCCATAAATGTTGCAATAATTATTTTAAGTCACTAATATATTAGGGAAAAGGGAGTGACCTATCTATGCTATGCTCAAATCCACTGAGAAAACATCACAGCCTAGAGTTGCACCGCTGTTTCTTTTTGTTTTTCTTTTATACTCAAGATGCTTGTCATGGTTTAATTGTTATTATAGTTTTCAAGAAGCCATCTTTAAACAGAAATAAAAGAGATTCAATTTATTGAAGAATACTGAGTAATATGGAAGATTGAAAGAGGAAGAAGATAAACAAATATTCTTTTATGGACCAAAAATCTCTAACCTGAATCATAACTATCACCATGGGAAAATCAGAAAAGATTAGTGCACATTCAAATCAGTTACCATTTCATTGGCAGCCTTTATACTGCTTCCTCCAGCAACCCTGTCTTCACAAGGGAAAATAATGAGAAAATGTGATCTATGCAAATGTGAAGAAAAAGTCCAGAGCAATGATCTCCTCGAGTCTTTTATTCATAAAAGCATCAGAACTTCTGAATAATAGAGCCTATATTCATCTCAAAGCAATCACACACTTTGATGTACAGTATTTTGTTGTTTATGAAGAATTTTCACTATTGTGTAAATAGTGACAGTAGATAAAAGTGTTTGGATAGCTCTTGTACACTATATTTTAGAATTTTCTTTACAAGCATGACATGTACTATCCATACACATAGGCAATGGTTTTAACCCCTGAGTTTTCAGTGTTGAAGAGTCTCAGAAAGAAATAACAGCCCTCAGCCTAGGCTTATCTGGTCAAAGTACATTACATGATACAAATTATGTTCTCTCTAATAGTTTAAAAATCAAGTTTGTGCTGTTTTCAAAATAATTCTTTTAATCTTGTTGTATATTTGAATTTTCCATAAAGAATGTCAGAAGTAAAAGGATCAGATATAATCATACTATTCAGTTCAACCTAATAGTATCATCTAACTACACCTTGAAATTAGTGAAACTAGATTCCAAGACCTTTTGTGCCTTTATCCATATGACCTATCTACTTCTACTCACTGATCAATATCCCAATTTTAAGACAAGGGATAGAACATGAAGCTGAATGGACAGAGCCTCTTTTTGTCTCTGGGAAGTCATCCCTAATTGACAGTATGAATTTCTCAAAATAGGTCAATCCAAAAGCCCTTATCATCACATCACCCACAGTTAGCCACATAGATTATCCAGTATGTTATCTAGGGCTGGAGCTTTACTCTCAGATTCCAGGAGTTTCCCCAACAAAACTTTTAAGTGTGTGTTATCTGCATGGTTCTCCATGTATGCTTCCTGTTTCTCTCAGCTCCTGTACTTTGTATTGCTCCTCCAACAACCTTCAGAATTTTTCCAACTTAAATATAACTGTTGGTAATCCCACCTAAATCTTACTTGTGTCTTTTTTTTTTTTTTTTTTTTTTTGGTGTTTCGAGACAGGGTTTCTCTGTGGTTTTGGAGCCTGTCCTGGAACTAGCTCTTCTAGACCAGGCTGGTCTCGAACTCACAGAGATCCGCCTGCCTCTGCCTCCCAAGTGCTGGGATTAAAGGCGGGTGCCACCACCGCCCGGCTTCTTACTTGTGTCTTATTTACTTGTTTATTGCCATGGCAAAATGCCATGATAACGCAATTTATATAATAAAAAGTTTAATTTGGAACTAAAGGTTTCAGAGGGTTAGAATCCATGAGTATCACAGCAGCAATCATAGCAGCACAGCAGACAGGTAGGCAGACATTGCACTAGAGAAGCAATTGAGAGCTTACATCTCATCCATAATCACAAAGTGTATAGCAAAAGTCAAAGAGAAAAAGACAGACAGACAGACAGACAGACAGACAGACAGACAGACAGAGTGTGTTAACTGGAAATAACATGGGTTTTTGAAACCTTAAAACCTACTCCCAAAATACAACTTTTCTCATAAAACCACACCTCCTAATCCTTCCATAATGTCTTCCACGAACTAGGAACCAAGCATTAAAGATACAAGCCCAAGGGGATCATTCTCATACAAACCACCATATTCCCCTCTCTAGTCTCCATAGGCCTGAGGCTGTATTATAATGAAAAATGCATTTTTTACAATTTCTAATGTCTTCATAGTTTCTTGGTCTCATACATGTTTAAAAGTTCAAAGTCACTTCTAATACTCAAGCCTATCTCATCATTGTAATCCACTGTAAAATCAAAAGCAAATTACATACCTTCAGTGTATAATGGCAAAGAATATCCAATACCATTAAAAAGTAATAGAGGCACAGTAAGGAAATAATGAACCAAAGCAAGACCAAAATCTAGCAAGGAAATCTCAAAATACTGTAACTCTGTATCTGATACCAAAGGCTTCGATACATCTGCCCTTCCAGTTTTGCTAGTTAGCAATCTGATGTCACAACACACTTCTCTTTTCTTGGGCTAGTTCCACTTCTATAAGCTCCTTTCTACAGGTATCCCACACCTCTGGTATCTCTAACATAACCCAGGATTTACCTCCACAGCTTCACAAAATGGCCCTTGTGGCTTCCATGCATGCAGTGACTCTCATGACACGTGGATGGCCTCAGAGCTTTCTTTAACTGCATGGGAAGAATGTCTTCACTGTATAACCTTCTTAACTCTACAGCCAGACCACATGACTGAAGCTGCCAAGTTCTCTCCTTGCTTAGGATGGACTCTTTCCCCTTGAATTACTTTTGCAAAAGATTTCATTTATTGTTACTGTTTAGGAACAGGTAATTCATAGGCCTTACCTTTCTAGAAATTGTAGAATTAGCTTGGTAAGGTCTTGTCCTGGAGGCACCATTCCTTATATCATCTTAATCAGTTCATCCACAATCAGTCATGGCTTTCAACCCAAAGCATGCATGGATCCAGTATTAAATTTTATGGTGTCCCTTTTCTCCTCAAACTGTATTTGCATTTCATTTTTCCCGATTTGTTCTTTTCCATTGTAAACTGGTATAAGGATGATCACTAATAACCACAAGACAGAGCCAGTATTAGACTCTTTTGAAATCTCTCTTGCCATGAAATTAACTCCAAAATCTACAATTTAGCCTCGGGCAGATTTTTTTAGGACAAGGTAAAGAGAAGCCACATTCTTTGCTATAGTTAATATGCTTTACCTCTGAAAACTTCCAAGCCAGGCTTCCATAGTCCACATTGCTTTCAGCACTACTATCTTCTAAGCTCTTATTAAAATAGCCCATTAAGCCCTCAAATAGGATTCAACCACTTTATTAGTCCAAAGTCCCAAAGTCTTCCACATTCCTCAAAATAATAAAATAACTAAAAACCCAGATTTATGAAATCTACCACAACAATAGCCTACTGGTATCAAATTCTGTCTTATTACTTTTCTATTGTTAAAACCAAACAACATGACCAAGGCAACTTATTGAAAATGGTTTAATATGGGGCTAGAGTCAGTCCATGACTCTCATGATAAGGAACATTAGGCAGGCATAATGCTGGAGCAGTAGCTGAGAGTTTACAACTAACCCACAAAACAAAAAGGAGAGAGAGAGAGAGAGAGAGAGAGAGAACTGGACTGTTAGTTATTTAGTTAACATTTATTGAGGCATTACTATGAATCAAAAATCTGTTAGGTTTCAAACCCAGGACAAGACTCACTCAGTGCCTGAGGCTCCTCCCAGCAATTCTCATCCCACCCCTTTCCTAAGCCCTTCCCACACAAAGATGTTACTTCTACTCCCCTCCCCCATGCCCTACCACCTCCCTGAACCTGCTCCCTATATAATTCAGTCATTTTTGATACTCTGGGCTCTCAGAACAGGTCACCTCGCTAGGTCAGTTGCTCCTTGCTGCTCTCCCTCTCCCTCTCTCCTCTTATGGTCCAGTTTAGGCTGCCAGCCATGTTGAGCCTAAACTCTTCACTCTGCCCAGTTTCTCTCATACATCTGCAATAAACAAATACTCTCCATGCTTTAGAAGAAGTCATGTTCCTACCCCCTTTAACTTTTTTTTTCATCAGGGGAGAAATAAACATAATTTCTCTTCACAACACTACAATTACTCTCATCAAATGCTTTCTTTTGGACATAACAATTGTGGGGAACAGGCGGGACAGAAACCTCAGTCAACAAATGGTGCCTGACATGTGGATGACTGCATCCACATAAAGCCTGACAGAACTTGGAAAGTAATTCTAGACAAAAAACAATAGAGTTAAGCACAGTTTATTGATAGCAGCATTTTCTCAGATGGGCTCTGCTTGCTAGAAGCAAGTGATCTCATTAAGAGAGGCTTCCTGACTCAACTTTAGCTGCAAAACCTTGGAGCTCCTTAAAGAGGTCCTACCACGAAACACTTAAATGGTATTGATAAGAAGCTGACTGCATGCTTTCTGTTGGTGGCAGGAACCTTGAAACACCATAGAGTTGAGGCAGTAAACATGGCTCTGGCCAATACCTCATCCATGATGCTGGAATCTCAGAAAGCTAAGGAATGGGCTGGGTCCAGCCATCAAAGCCATGGCTTTAATCCTAGCCATATTGCTTAGCAAATTAAAGACTCATGTGGTCAGAAAAAGAAAGATTCAAAGTTGAAGAAAACCTTTAAATGTTTTACAGTGTGTTAAAAATATATGCAGGCTTGGAAGAGAAAAGATAAAGGTTAAAGTTCTTAAAATAAAAAAGAAAGAGAGTAGTTGGGTGTGGTGGTACACACCTTTAATCCCAACACTTGGGAGACAGGGGCAGGCAGACCTCTGTGAATTCAAGGTGTGGTGGCACACACCTTTTATCCCAGAACTTGGGAGGCAGAGGCAGGTGGATCTCTGTGAGTTCAAAGACAGCCTGGTGTACAGAGGGAGTTCCAGGTCAGCCAAAGATATATGAAGAACCTGCCTCACAAAGTAAAAGTAAAAATAAAAGAAATAGAGGTTAAAATAAAGCCACATAAAGAAGAAAAACACAGAGAATCTTGATACTGTATGTTATTATGCTCTCTTTGAATTTTTTGAATGCTAAGGAAGAAGCAACAGCTGCTAAAATATATTTGCTTATAAATGCTGCTTAATTAATCCAATATAGGTATTTTGAAAATGCTTTGACTTCAAAATTGAAGTCAAAAGATATGTTACTTTGGAGAAGAGATTTTGCTTTTGTTTCCACAGAAAATGAGAGGGTCTGGATTCATTCTGCATTAAGAAAAATCAGGTTTGATCAAGGAAGACCACCTGAGAAATCTCTGGTAGGAACAACCAGACAGGAAGTAGAGATGAATCAATGAGAACAGGAGAATTCTGGGAAGAGGGAAGCTCCCTCTGGAGTCCTGTCCAGACACAGAAGAAGCAAGATGTGACCTACCCTGCTGAAAAAGGTACTGAGCCATGTGACTAACACAGACAAAAATAATGGGCTAATAAGTTAAAGAGTTGCTAAGAAGCCTGAGCTAATGGGGCAATCAGTTTATAGTTAATGCAGACCTCTGTGTGATTTCTTTGGAACATAACAATTGCAAGGACCAGGTGGGACAGAAACCTCAGTCAACAAATATGTTCATATCACTACTACTTTTCAAACTATATTTTTTGAGATTAGTTAGCTATATGAGAAGTCAGTCATTCAGTATCTCCTAGATTAAAAATGGCCCTTATTAAACTAAGAATAAGCATTTAAATGAAAGGATATATATGTTTCCTTTCATAATTTGTTCTTCCTGCTTGCAGATATCCTATTAATAAAATTACTTAAATTGAAATTATGCATATTTTTCTCAATAATCTGATGAGGAATCAAGAAAAATTCTATTTTAATAATAGCATATTTTAATAATCTTCCTTTGAGGAATATTTTTACTTACACCCTTAAACTTCACATAAAGCAGTTGAAAATACTTGGAAAGAGAAATTGAAGAATATTTTGCTATAGCTTTTTAAATGATATTTTTAAATCAAGTAAAAATAGTTTTAAAACATTGATTTTTAAAAATAACAGGAAAACTTGTAATGTTGAGAGACTAACTAGCACTCAGACAGATCCCTGCAGGCAACAGACAGGGAAAAGAGGCTCATATAGATTACTGTACTTTTCACTTACACACATACAATGACTGACTCCCTGCTTCTCCCTCTCTACCACACCACAGAAACTGTGCAATGGGACTTCCAAATCTCCCAAGGTTGGAGGACAATCAGTTTAGCTTTCTGTTTGCATTATCCAGTCCTCTGAAATAGCCCAGGCCAACCAATTCCAAATGAAAAGGGTTCTCTTCCCAAACATTAAAACCCTGAAAGTAGATTTGAACTTCCTAGTCTGGGTATTCAGTATAAACAATGGCATAGAAAAACTAAGAATAGATGGCTCCATGGGTAGAAAGAGAGTTTTGTTTGTGATTAAACAGCAAAGTCATATCTTGGGGAGAAGAAGGATAATGGAAGGAAATATTGGGCAAGAAAGTAGATTTATATGGTGGGAATCTGAGCTGATACAGGCTATCCTGATTGATCATAAACTAGGTACCCTCATCTAAATGGTGACCTTTGAGGGAAGGTTAAGCAAGGTTTCTGGAGAATTAAACATGGTTTCTCAAAAACAAGAACTGTCAGGTCCAAAGGAAAGTCCAATTTCCCAAACTCTAAAAAGCAGTCCATATATCCAGAAATGAACTCAACCTGGACTAAAGGAGGATTTATGCCTGTTTGATAAAAGCCAGTATTTCTCAGGAACTTGTAAAACTAGTTCCCTTCTGCCAAAAGAACTCATTTTCTTACCTCTGCCTGAAAGGACATGTGGCTTGGCTACTCACGACAACTATGAACATATCAAAGTGCACAATTGCCTCCAGGCTCCCTTAGCATTTCAGAGTCTACTCTAGCATTCTAGGCCTTCTCCTCTCCTCCTCTACCTTAAGCTCCTTTCTGCTCACAGGTTTCCCTTCTTGCAGCTACTCATCCTTCTTATAACTTAGCTATTCTCACTAGGTTCTGCTCTTGCTATACCAATTATATGTTCATCTATCTATCTATCATCTATCTATCTATCTATCTATCTATCTATCTATCTATCTATCATCTATCTATCTATCTATTATCTCTTACTCCCACTTGCTCTCTCTTATTCTCTCTCTCTCTCTCTCTCTCTGTCTCTCTCTGTCTCTCTCTCCCTCTAGTCTCTAGCCCTTGCTATTGCCCTCTCTCTAGGAGAGAGTCTGGGCCATATCCAGTCTGCTGGCAATGTTCAGTCTACTTCTTTCTCTCTCTGCTCTGGACTTTCCAAATTTCTCTGCTATCTCTCTCTCTCTCTCTCTCTCTCTCTCTCTCTCTCTCTTTCTCATCTACCTACAATTAAAAACCTTAAATGACTACCTCCATTTCTGTTGAAGATTACACCTATGTTTCTCAAGGATTAGGCTAAACCCCATCTCTAAATGTAACTACAGATAGCTCTGTACTATCTGTTCCAGGAACTGCAATCATGACATTGTTTCAAAAAGTTGTTTATAACAGCCTTACAATCCTACCATTATTTCAATGGGTTGTTACGGCTACCTTGTTATGATTACTTATTGCTATGCCAACCTTACAACCATGTCTCTGTTTTAGGATGATGTTAGGATTAACATATGATTTTCCCCACCAATTCCTCTATTTGGAATCATCCTATCCCTGAGCTACAAAAGTCTTGTCTTCCTCACATCCAGTACTGCCTTGGGGGAAGGCAGCCTATATACCTAAACTTTTAAAAAGCTTGCCTTAATTAATTGATTAATCAATTACTGTAAGAGGCCATCCTTTTGGTAATAAAGTGTAGGGGTAGCCCCAGTCATTCACCTTGCTTGTAGGGTGGGGTCACCTGAGGATATTTTTTACTAATAAATATTGCTGGTGTGCTCTCCCCCGCCCCTTCTGCTTTCCTGTTCTCCACTGGAACCACGGGTTCTGTGAGTCTTTCCCTAATTAAAGTTGAATATATTACGCAGTTACAATAAAGAAAACACAGGAATTCCAGATTGTAGAGGGCCCATAGGTTGAATTACCTTGTTGACAGCTCTTAGATCTGTCACCATTCTCCATTTACCAGATTTCTTTTTTTTTTTTTTTTGTTTTACAACAAATACAGGAGCGTTCTAAGGGCTGGCTGATTCTTCAATATGGTGAGCATCTAGTTGCTCTTGTACTAGCTATTCTAAAGCCTGCAGTTTATTATCTGTTAATGACCACTGTTTAACCTATATTGATTTCTCAGTTAACCATTTTAAAGGTAGGGCTGTTAGTACCTCTGAAGGTTTGCTAATTTCTTTGTGTTCTTTTACAGCCTGAATGGACGGTAACCTTTGTGTATAGTACCTTATGATATGCTTTCCAGAAATATGAGTTCCTAGGACTGCAGGAATGTTAATCTGGGTATTCCATTGCTGCAACAGGTCATGACCCCATAAATTTACTGCAATATTAGCCTCGTATGGCCTCAGCTTCCCTCTTTGACCTTTTGGCCCAATCCAGTCAGCCCATCTCATGCATTGTTTAACTTGAGATATGGTTCCAATTCCTAGTAATTTAACATCTGTCTCTTGAAGAGGCCAATTTGGATGTGAATATTCTGGAGTAATGATACTCACATCTGCACCTGTGCCTATCAAACAAACCATTACAATGCCATTTATATGCACTCTTAGCTTTGGTCTTTGATCATGTATAGAAGTCTGCCAGAATATACATTTTCTAATTCCTATTAAAATTTTTGATTCATCCTCCATGCTTATTGCATCATCTAAAACAGTATTGTTTTTTACAGAAGGCTCTAGATATTTTAATTTTCCTGGAGAGACATGTCCTCCACAGTGACTGGGAAGGACTGAGCCACTTTTTCCTTGGGGGCCTCCAAGAAACCTCCCAAGGAATTTCCCAATGTTATCAGGTTGCCTTGTCTGTTTTTTTGTTGATCTGCATTCATTGATCCAGTGTTGGCCTTTGCCACACCTTCTACATATACCTAAAGGCTGAGTTCTCCTATTCTTGCCATTCCCAGAAAAAAAAAAAAACATTATTCCTAGGAATTCCTTGTTTACCATCAGATGCTCAGATGTCCTATTATATCATAATTAATACATTTGGCATTTTGATGTCTCATCATATCTTTGGAAATTGCTTCTCCTACCTAAGATTCAGTATTATAGTCAAATGTCTCAATGTTCATTGTATGAAGGATCCATTCATCCATTGGTGATGATCTAACCTTTAAAGGCCCAAATAACTTTTTGCATTCTATGTTGGCATTTTCAAAAACCAGAGATTCAATAAGTATTTGTCTAGTGTCTGGGTATGTTACTCCTATTTGTACAACTTTAATTAGTCTGTGCAAAAATTTACTAAAGGGTTCTCTCTGGCCCTGTTTAACCCTGGTATGTGATTTAATTCATTTTCTTAGTTCTTGAATCCTGTCCCAAGCATTTAAGGCTGATTTGTGGCATAGGGACAGGATTTATTCATTGTGAAGAGCTTAAGCCATAAATGCCTTCACCAAGAATTTGATCTTGGGAAGTCTCAAGTCCTTTTGATTTTCCCTGTTGTTCTAAATTTTAACCTCTTCTCTGAAATAGCATTTAAACATCAGTTGAAGCCCATCACCCAGGAGTGCTGACACTAACTAAAGCCAGTCGTATGGCATTGCTTTAATGCTAGAAGTCATGTCTTTATTATCTCCCTAACAAATGCAGAATTCAAGCCATAAGTTACTACAACTTGATTAATTTTTTTTTTAGATCACTCATTCCAATAGGTATCCATCTACCTTCTTTGGATACTTCTGGGCCTTTAGAACTTGATGCTTTGTCAGAGTAGATTACAGGGTAGGAAGTTAAAATCCTGAACAAGTCATCTCTGACAGCTTCTGGCAATGTTGAAGCCTATTCTTGTACCTTCTTTCCCTGTTCATCAGATCCAATAATTTCCTCAATCATTTCAAATCTTTTTACTATTGTCTTTTGTAAAGCCTGAATCCCTTGCCCTGCATATATATTTCTAGTGATTTCATTGAGGCACCTAGCCTCTGGTCCTCATTCTGCATATGAGATTCCAAGGTCTGAAGTTTTTCCTTTAAAGATAACACTTTATGCTTAGGCATTATTTGGATAGTGTGCAGATTGCCATCCTGGAAAGATACTCTATCTGCTAACCTATCATAACTTTGTAACAAATTTTAATTGTCATATTCAAAAGTATAAATTCTTTCAGATAATTTCTCAGTACCCTTAGATATGTATTTAATTTTTCTGTCAAATTAATGTTACCTTTTTCAATAGTATTAATTTTTTCACGCAACTTTTGATTTTGATGGTATTAATACTGTCAGTTAGCTGTTTATTATTAGTCTATAAAGACTGTATCATTTCTAAAAGTGTCTCGTTCTTGGCTCTGTTATCAAACTATTTTCTTAAAGATAAAATATGAAGAAAAAAACCTGTGTTCCAATATCTAATAAATGGATGTGTCACAATAACCATATCAGCCTTGCAGAATACAATCCCTAGTATTAGCAAAAAAAGGTGCTAAAAGGTTCAATGATAATGTTGTCTACAATTATATAACTTTCAAGTTTATTGATTTATTAATTAATAAAGTATTTACCTAGTATGAGGTCTAGTAAATTGTTTTAGATGTAATAATCTGTATTGTCCAGCAAGTGTCGTGGTTTCAGTGTCACAAATAGCAGTGCAACATGGTTCCAGGAACAGTCCTGAGCTGCTTTGGCTTTCTCACCTTGGTGCTAGTTAAATATGCTTTGTGTGACAAGTTAAAAGCAATTAAATCAATTCTGTACATGGAGCAAAAGTCCAGAACTCATGGCCTGGGAGCACAAACTGGAAGTTGTGCATGTTGCACGCTGCAGGAAACAATGGCAGGGAATGTAGCAGTGGGAAATTTCCAAGTCACCACACAAAGTTAGATCTGCTGTGGCAGGGGTTCTACAAAAAACTGCTTAGGTAAAAGCAAGTCAAGCAGGTGGAGGTGGCAAACTTTCTGGGCTGTGAACCAAGGCTTTTAAGCCGGTCCACCCAGTAGGTATGGAGTCCGGATCCATGTGGGTACCAGATGAAGAAGGATGCTAAAATAGAAATCCCATATTACCTCAGAATTGAGTAGTTAAAAGGTTATTTATTTAGGGGTAGACTCATAGATCATAATCCTCTACTCGAACGGGAACAGCAACCGAATCCAGCAGCCAGGAAAGACGCTGGATATGTGTTTTACATCGGCATATATAATATAAGAGGCCATGCCATAGTGGGTGGGTAATTTAAAGGCTACTGGCCTAGGTCCCTAATCTCAGATTTTTGGCCACCTGAGTAGTGTCAAGGATGCACTCTATCTGGGGCTGGAGAGATGGCTCAGAGTTTGGGAGCATTGCCTGCTCTTACAAAGGTCCTGAGTTCAATTCCCAGCAATCACATGGTGGCTCACAACCATCTGAGGTCTGGTGCCCTCTTCTGGCCTGCAGACATACACACAGGCAGAATATTGTGTACGTAATAAATAAATAAATAAATAAATATTTTTTAAAAAAAAGGATGCACTCTATCTCATACAGTGGACCATAAATCAAACAAATCTTGGTGTATTGTTCCTACATGTTTTGTGCCACTATTTCCTCTAGTGTATCTTGTAGGCAGGACACGGTTAATAGATGTGAAAGCACTAAATAGGCACAAACTTAGCTTCTCCATCTTCAATGAGTTCTGTAGGTATTACATTCTACAGTAGGTTCTTACCATTAGTTTTTGCAGAACAACTCATAGCATTAGCAATAACCTGGGACTGGGAGGGGTTTACACACATGTACACACACACACGCACATACACATGCATATGAAGCACCATCATACTGATTTTCATATGGCTGTATAAGTTTTCAGTCCTTTATATCCTCAACAGCATGAATTGTCATTGTTTTATTGTTGTTGTTGTTGTTGTTTGATCTTTGCTATTCTGAGAGGCGTAAGATAAAATCTCAAAGTGGTTTTGATTTGATTCCATTTCTCCAATGATTAATGATGTTGAACATTTTTTAGTACTTCTCAGCTATTTGTGCTTCCTTTTTTGAGATTGTTCTGTTTACATCTGCACCCTATTTTTAAATAGAGTTGCTCACTTGATTTCTAGTTTTTTGTGTTCTTTATATATTTCAGATACTAGCCCTCTATCAGCATATGTAGTTGCTAAAAATCTTTACCCATTCTGTAGTCTGTTACTTTATCTAAATGAGAAAAATAATGAGGTCCCATTTCCTTTTTCCTTGACAATTGTGTGCAAGTACAGAATTCTGTGATCATATCCTACCCTTGTCCTTCACTTCTTCTTTTTAATTTCTCTAATTAGTCTCTTCTAATTAGTCTCTTTCCTTTCCCTCTGTCATGTGTATGTGTGTGTGTGTGTGTGTGTGTGTGTGTGCAAGTCTTTTCCAGGTAGGCACATATGTGTTTATGATGTTTATGATTCAGCAGCCTTGTCAAACCCTTAGACGTCTTTTCCATCCTCCAGTTACTTCAATCTTTCCAACCCTAGTCCCATAATATTCCTTGAACCCTATATTGAGTGACATAGAAGTCTCATTTAGGACTGAGTGCTTGACAGTCACTTATTCTCAGGACATACACAAGATATGTGTCTTTGCATTATCCATTGCTTTCTGGGAAAAGATGCTTCTCTGACATAGGGTAATAACACAAATAAAAGAGTCGTTTTAGATACTTATCCATTTAACAAAACATCAGTATTACATTCTTTACATTCTTCCCTTCATTCTGTGACCTCTCTGGCCGTAGGATTTTGACCAGGTTTGAAGCAAAAAAGCATTTGTTCATATAGAATTGGCTTCAAATCCAATCAGGAAATAGGTTGGTTTATAAAATATAATAGTTGTGTCATGATTTTAGCAGAGGGCATATCTTGCCTGCCTTGGGGAATCTATAGCAAATAGGCAAATGACAGGAAGTTTACTGATGAGTTTTCAATCAGAAAAGAAACCTGCATTGCATTTCCATTTTTCCAAAAAATAAGACAGAATGTAAAAGTGACTGTATGACATCTGCCCTGTGTCATGAGGGATGATTCTGCAGATGTAGCTACTTCATTGCATGTCTTCTTCCTCCACCACCTCTCCATGTGTATCCCTCCTTAAACTGCACAAGTAGAGGAGGCCTGGCCTTCAGTCAAAGATATATGAGTAGCTTTAGTCTCTGATAGAACCTACAAAAAAAAAGCACTGAGAGAAAAAAGACAAAATAAAGATTTAAGCAACCAAAAACTATAGAAGTGATAAAAATTATCCTGTACATCAATGAAAAATAGAAATTAGAAAAAGAATAATGCATATTGGCATATTTTACTCACATGAAGATAAAAAACATCTTTTGAATGAAGAATTCTCAAAAATAAGTGCTAAGACACTCAATAGATCCTCCTCAGGAAAAAATAAATAAGTCTCAAATCTTATCATATATACCACTGTAAAAATATTAACCTTAAAATGGATAGAAAAAAGGTAAAAGCTAAAATTATATAACTTCAAGAAGAGACTATTAAAAAATTTCTAAATTTTTGAGTAGTCAGTGACTTCTGGAGTTAGTGAGACAACAATGAACCACAACAGAAAAGTTGATAAAGTTTAAAACTTCTGTCATTGAAAAGAAAAATCTATGACTAAAAAGGTTAAGTTAATGTCTAGACATGGGGAGGGGAAGGGACTTGGTCCTGCCTCAAGTGATGTGACAAACTGAAGAGGCTCATTTACAGTTTCAGAGATTCAGTCCATTATCATCATGGTGGGGAGCATGGCAGCATGTAGGCATATGGGGTGCTGGAACTGAGAGTCCTACATCTTGATTCAGAGGCAACAGGAAGTCAACTGACTTTTTGGGCAGTATTCTGGGCATAGGAAACCTCAACGTGCATGCCCACAGTGACACAATTTTTCAAACAAGACCATACCAACTCCAATAACCTCCTAATAGTGGCATTCCCTATGAGCTTATGGAGGTTAAATATATTTCAATTACCACAGCATATAAGGTATTTTAAATGACATCATGAGTATGTAAATAATACTTTGGCTAACTTGAAAAAAATGAATATTTTTTGCAAACATATATTATCTATTGTAAATTTACCATATTCTTGGCTATGGACACATGGAACATTGTTGACTAAAAATATAGGAAATCAGCAAGATACAAAACAGTAACACATCACTAAATGAGACACATCCTGAAAATGCAATACCAACTCAATATTCAGATGTAGCAGTGTGATTCAGCATACTTACAAAGAATAGTAATCTACCTTACCAAGTGATACAGAATAGAAATTTGACAAAATGCATCCATTTATAACCTCTTAACAAGTACATAACAGGACTTTCCTTTTCTAATACACAGCACTTGCAAAATAATAAAATATTGGCTGCTGTCCTCTAAGACAAGAAACAAGATCTGAACAATATTTTCATTTATTAAAATACATTCATTATTTCATATGTGTTTGTGTGTATGTATGTGTTCTTTAGAAAACAGCTCTTACTTGTATTCAAGGTCTTTTCTTATACTCCACAGTTTTATTTGTTGAATTATATTTCAACAACATCTTCTCTACTTATTCATTTCAAATAATAGAACTCTCCTTTCTACTTCCAGCCCTATCTTGAAGCATTTTTATTATTTTTTTCATGTAGGAGAAATCTTTTGCAGTAATTTTCCTGCTGTCTTTGTAATTCTTTGCTATTGAGCATATAATGTGGAATATGACAGTGAATTTTGTAATTTCTCCTCCCTGTCAGATTTAAGTTTCTAAAACAAAAGAAAATAACTTTACTGTCTTCTCCATAGCACCCAACTGATCATATTGAGTTAAATTCATTATCATTTATTATTTCTTTAAAAGAATATAAATGTTTTACTGAATATCAGAGTTTTTCTTATTACCTGACATCTACTACTTGCTCATTTCATTCATTTGGTGAACATCTTTCTATACAGGGCACCTTCTATTGACAAAGTTGTTGAAATCCAAATGAAACATTAATTGACACACAGTTCCCAGTGTGTGTTATCTTAATGACAGTGCATAAAAAAAAAAAACTGTAGTTGTTCAGTGAGCAAAAAAGGCACTTTTCCAAAGAAATACTACGACTAATAGTGTCTCCTCTGTCATAAATTAAATTCAAAAACCAGAGAAATTGTTAAGCTGATGCATCACAAAATTGTGCATCATCAGAACTCAGGAAGAATCGTGGAGATGTAGGAACAGATAACACATAATTTTCTCTATTCATCTAACAGACTGATAAGGTGTGTCTTTGTGTGTATCAGAAATAGAGCTCAGAAAATAGAAAAAGAAGATGATTTCTTTATAATAAACTTCAACAAAAAATTCATAGGCTCATGCCAAGCACACCTCTAAATATACTTTGTAGTTACTATGCACAGAATTTTTGAGAATAAACCAATATATGCAAACGATGATCAAAGACTTTAACAATGAATAAATACTTTTCCAAAATAATGTTATCATGGTTATTATCAGAAACCTTTGCAGTTTATACTACAATTCCACTGTCCTACACAGAAAGTATGTGGACTCAAAATTTGCTATATAGATAACATAAACTTGTTTTTCATGTATTTAGCAATGTAATCTGAAGTGCTCTTTTAAAGAAATTAGACAACAGTTGTTTTCTTAATACACACCATACTCTTGGAAAAGAAAAGGAACTAAGAAGAGTTTTAGCACCCGACAAGTTAAACAGTGCATTGACATTAGTAAAGGAAGAGAAGAAAATAAAAAATGGTCAAATAAATTCAAAATAGATACTTTGAAGTACAGTCATAAATAAAAATAAGTCATTGAAAATGAAAGCCACTATTTGGAATGAAGAAAACTCTTCACAGAAGGCATAAATTAATATCTGTTCCTTCATTTCAAATTCCTCTAAATGATTTCTTTTTATCTCAAATAAGTCTCTTCAAGTTTGAGACAACTTTTTTTTCCATTTTTACACTTCTTCATAGTATTTTTACTGTTTTTTCCTTATAGGTTGCTCTGGAATGACAAAATGCTAGATTCACTCTCTACCTATCACCATTTCACAAAATCACTGGGTTGTACAGAGAACTTCCTCTCCTATTTACAGAAATTGAGATTGTATGGTTCTGTTCTATTGAACTATTTGGTTTCAAGACTTTTAAATAATTGGAAATCATTTCAGATGAACATTGATATTAGCAAAATTTAAAGAAAATGGTAATGGAGGCAAAGGTTTAGAAAAAATGTGGGGTCTTTATTCTGCAGAATCAGGAAGATGTCTCTGCCACAAGGAGGAGTGAGCCTGGCTAGGGTTTTTATTTCTGTGTCTTTTTCCTGAAGCCTTAAGATGCCAAGTTTACTTAGCCACCATCTGACCTAAATACAATTTCCCAAACAGATGTCTTTATGGGAAAGACAATGCCCAGAGTGGCCTAAAATAACAGCAGCAGTATCAATAGCAAGAACATGTCATTATAAAGGACGTTGTCTTTCTGGAACATTAATCTTGCAGGACTGGGGTGTATATTTTTTTTTTATTCTTTTTTACTTAAAATTTCCAACTGCTCCCCGTTTCCCATTTCCCTCCCCCTCCTCCCACATATTGCCCCCTCCCCCCGCTCCCCTCCCCCTATCCCCACCCCCTAGTCCACTCCCCCTCCCTCTCGATACTGAAGAGCAGTCCAAATTCCCTGCTCTACATGAAGACCAAGGTCCTCCCACTTCTATCTAGGTCCAGGAAGGTGAGCATCCAAACAGGCTACGCTCCCACAAAGCCAGTTCATGTATTAGGATCGAAACCTAGTGCCATTGTCCTTGGCTTCTCATCAGCCTTCACTGTCCGCCTTGTTCAGAGAGTCCAGTTTCAACCCATGCTTATTCAGTCCCAGTCCAGCTGGCCTTGGAGAGCTCCCAATAGATCAGTTCCACTGTCACAGTGGGTGGGTGCACCCCTCGTGGTCCTGATTTCCTTGCTCATGTTCTCCCTCCTTCTGCTCCTCATTTGGACCTTAAGAGCTCAGACGGTTGATCCAAATTGGGTCTCTGTCTCTCTCTCGATCCATCGCCAGATGAAAGTTCCTGTGCCATTCTCCTTGGCCTCTCGTCAGCTCTCATTGTCCACCACATTAAGAGAGTCCGGTTTTATCTCATGTTTTTTTCAGTAGCAGTCCAGCTGGCCTTGGTGAGCTCCCAATAGATCGGCCCCCCTGTCTCAGTGGTTGGGTGCACCCCTCATGGTCCTGACTTCCTTGTTCATGTTCTCTCTCCTTCTGCTCCTCATTATAACCTTGGGAGCTCAGTCCGGTGCTCCAGTGTGGGTCTCTGTCTCTATCTCCATCCATCGCTAGATGAAGGTTCTATGGCGATATGCAAGATATTTTGCATGCAAATAGATGGAAATAGAAAATACGATCCTGAGTGAGGTAACCCAGACCCAAAAAGAAGATCATGGGATGTACTCACTCATAATTGGTTTCTAGCCATGGATAGGGGCCACTGAGTCTATAATTTGTGATCCTAAAGAAGCTAAACAAGAGGGTGTATATTTTTTATAGGACAACTTACTGTCTGTTCAATGACCTAGTCATTCAAATCTTAGGACTCCAGACAAAAGAAAGAAAATCTAAATAACAGAAACTAACATCCCTAGCTATCAGCCCATTTTTTTCATTTAATGTACAGCAACAATTTCCTTTGGTGATAAGACCAAGTGTCAACAGTTCTTTTGAAATCACATATTCAAAAGTGTATTTGAAAGCTGGAGAGATGGCTCAGCAGTTCAGAGCATGTACTTCTCTTTAAAGGACCTGAGTTTGGTTCCTAGCATCCATATTAGGTTGCTTACAACTGCTTGTCACTCCAGCTCCTATACCCTCTTGTGAACCCTGTGCACATTGTGTTCACATACATAAACACACACATAAACATAGAATTAAAAATGAAAATAAAATATTTTAAAGTATATTTGAAGATGCCCTTAAATTTTTCATGCTTTAATATTACAATGATTATAGTTGCATTGAATGATTTTTGTAAAGACAAGTTAGAAGACTTTTGGTGCAAGCACAGATTCTACTATGGCCAGAAGCAAGTGCTAAAATCAATATCCCTTCAAAATGCCTTATATGTAACCAGATAAATGTGTGCCATAGTAACTCTTGCTACTCATTTTGGTTTACCCGAAAACATACAAAAATTTGATACTCAGTAATTTATCTTACCTTTACACCAATCAACTATAAGCAATAGGAAAGTCTTATATAAGTACAGAACTAGAGGAATAACTGATACATAAATAAAATCAAATATTATGTAACCATAAAAGAGAGAAGATTTTTACATTATGCATTGGAGTAACTTTTATGATCTTTCATTAGGCAGAACCATTCTGTCACTCATGCATCAGATACCCAAACCATATCTCAACCTGGGGACCTACAATCAGAAACTGACACAGGGGTTTCAAAGTCCAACCTGCCACTCTATCCACCAGGAAACTCTTGAGCTGTGTAGAATTCTTTGCCCAGACCCAAAATAGGAACCCCACTTGACATTCACTCATGAACCTCTTATCTGAGGACTGTGTAGCATCCTGCAATCCACCTTCATGAAACATCAGACGTTTCAACTATGGCTTCCAGATCTAGTCATCCAAAATCTTCCTTTAGAACTCATTCAGCCCTTCATAGGTTTGTGTTAGTCAGAAAATGGAATTTTCTAAGCCTACACAAGGTTTGATGAAGGGATAGGAAGCTGCACCTATCCCTAGAGGAGCTAAGACCACTTCTGACAGGCCAATCAACAGAGTAGCCCCAAGACTGAACCATAAGTATCATTCTTTTGGCCCATAACCTAGCAAATGGAGGTAAGAAGAAACAAAGATCCACAAACTCAACAAAAGCCAGGTATTTATATCAAAAAATACTACTAGAAAGTTAACTCCAGATGCCTATGTTCCATTGCAAATCCACAAAAAAACTTATAACTAAGATAATATATTTTCCTTCAGAACCCTACCATATTTTTTGCAGAAAACAATTTAGACAATATGTAAGACAATGATTTCAAAACAGCAGTAACAAATATTTTCAAGTAATTCAAAGAGGATATAAATAAATTCTCAAATAAGGACCATGAAAACACAAACAGCGAAAGAATGGGTGGAGAGGAAGATGAGAGTGGATCTGGGAGGAGATGGGGGAGAGGTGCCTATAACCCAAATATTTTACAAAATTCTCAAATATTTAATAAAATATTCTTTACAAATTGCATATCCTATCAGAGAGTTGCTGGTTACTGCCAAGGTATGTGTATGTGTGCCACTATTACAACATTAGGTTTATCTTGTCTTGTCAGTCATTGTTGTGATCATAGCTAGATAGGACTTATATATACTATAACTGCATGACTCCTTACAACTTTCTCAGCCATCCTTACTGTCATTTCACCCTCCTCCCTCATTCTTCCATATTTATTTCCCTTCCTGCTCATCAAATACAGCTCTCCCCTATTCTCCCCATTTCCTTTTTAGAACACTTGTATCCTGTTAATCCTCTTGCTATTGTTCAAGCCCTCATTATACTACCTCCTTTAGTTAGGGACTATCATTGCTGTGATGAAACCCTATGACCAAAAGCAACTTATGGAGGAAGAGTTTATTCGGCTTACAATTTCATATCACTGCTAATCACCATAGAAATTCAGGACAGGAATTCAAACAGGACAGGAACCTGTAGGTAGGAGCTGAGGCAGAGGCCATGGAAAAGTTCTGCTTACAGGATTGATACCCATGACTTAAGTACAGCCTGATTTCTTATAATACCCATGACCATTAGCCCAGGTATGGGACCACCCACAAAAGAATACATTATCCCCATCAGTCAGTAATTAAGAAAATGCCTTAGAGTTGGATCTTACGGAGGCATTTTCTCAATTAAGTTTATTTCCTTTTAGATAACTCTATCTTTTTTCAAGTTGATAGAAAATTGGCCAACACAACTGACCCTTTGTGAATTTGGCATACAAACACATGACTGTTAAGCCATGTCTTCATGAGTGTTCTATTATTGCCATGAAGAGACACCATAACCACAACAACTCTTAACAAAGAAAGCATTTAATTGAAATGTGTTCACAGTTTCAAAAGTTTATTCCATTATCACCATAGTGAGAAGCATGACCATATACAGGCAGACATGGTGCAGGAAGAGTGGATAAGAGTTTTACATACATATCCACAGATAACAGGAAGAGAGATTCTGAATGTGGAATGGGCTTTAGAGACACAAAAGTCCACTCTCAGTGACATACTTCCTCCATCAAGGCTACACCTCCTAATTCTTTCAAATAGTGCTACTCTCTGATGACAAAGCATTCAAATCTATGAGCCTATGACTGTCATTCTTATTCAAACCACCAGAAGCCATAACCTTTTCTTTCTTGTTTTCCTGAAAATCACAAATTAAATCAACTTTAGAGTTTGAAATAACCAACCCAGTACCCTTTTACCTTCCTTGTTTCTGTGGTTTCTCTGGGTTATATATACATATCTAAAGATTTGGAGCTCAGAACTGCAGATGAATGAGAACATATGGTACTTCTCTTTCTGGGTCTGGATTATGTTACTCAAGATAATCTTTTCCAGATCTCCATTTAGCTGAAAATTTCATTATTTCATCATTTGTTTCTACCACTGGATAGACTCCCACAGTATATATGTACCACATTTTCATTATGCATTAGTCAATTTAAAAACAGTTTGTTTCTATTTCCTAGCTATTGTGAATAGAGCAGTAATGAACACGCCGCTGAGCAAGTATCTGTGGGGTAGGATTTTGAGTCTTTTGGACATATGCCAAACAGTGGTACAGTTGCTCAAATAGGAGATTTGGTTTTGTTTGAGAATTCTTCACGTTGATTGCCAGAGTGAATAAATCAGTTTGCAGCCCCACCAAAATGTTATAGGGGTTTCTTTTACAACACATCTTCTTCAGAATTTTCTGTCAGTTGTTTTGTTAATTTTGCCATCCAGAATGGAATAAAATAAAATTCCAAAGTTGTTTTTATTGTGTTTTCCTGATTGATAAAAATGATAAAAGAATTTAAGGTATTTTTTAGCCATTTTAATTTCTTTTTGTGACAATTTTCTGCCCATATCCCATATCGATTTTATATGGATCAATAGTGGTCATCCATGAAATCCTATATATACAGACTACATTGTACAGCCTGTTGCACTTACATATATATATGAATAAGAAGCCATCAATTTGTGAGAGGGCAAAGTAGAGTGCATAGAGGAGTTGGAAGAAGAAAAAGAAAAGAGAGAAACATAATTTCAGCACATAAAAATGCTGTTAAAATATATATAATTAAATAGTCAAATAAAAAATACCTACAAGTTGAAGAGAAGAATAAGTAAAAAACTGTTTAAAATGGCCACTATTTATAAGGGGTAAAATGGTGAAAACAATATGAAATTAACATTTGCTCCAATGTATTATGCTGTAGAATTTCTGTTTGTAATCAACAAGTGTTTTAATATCAAATATAATATCAAAATATGTTTACATATAAAAAATTTTAAAGATAGTGTCTTCCATAAAAATTGAGACATCACACATTCTGTCAAGATAATGACATAATCATAAGAAATATTAAATAACTTTAGAAGGTAGACTATTAGCTGGACATTCTCATTAAGAATTGAGAATAAGTAGAATTTACTAAGGGATAATATTTTTCCTTATGCCTTGCTGTTTACCCTAAATACTGCATAAGACAATTTCCAAACTTAAAAAATTAAATGTGTCTCTCATCTGAGGGAACAAAAATCACTTTCTACAAAAGTACAAGTAAATCCAGTTGTGGAAAACATAAAGTAAACTATAATTTTACTCAAATCAAATTTCCATGAGAAAGCTTGTTTTGTATTAGTGTGTGCCATCTTTTGAAAGCAGTTTTCTAATGAGAGGAACTCCAGAAGGCTTGAGCATTTTCATCTTTGATGGACTCCTGCATTATCTAGAAAGAACTCACTGTCCAAAAGAATTACTTTTGAAGTTCACTATATTTATGGAAACAAAACAAAATTACATGTTTTAGAGTCAATTACTAAGAAAGGAAAAAATAACTTAAAAATCAATTCCAAATAACTTGAAAATCAATTTCTTGAGTTTTCAACTAAGTCAGCTGTCACAAGAAATCTCTTATAATGTAGGTCTTTACAAAGGAATTATCTGAAAGATTTTAAAAGCTCAGTTGATAATCATTTATTTTTCAGTGTAGAAGAAGATTTTACAAACACACAGTTGTCAAAGTGAGTGTTAATTAAGGAGCACCATCAAACCTATCACTGCAATCAATTGAGTATTGCACCATCATAGTGGTTGTGGCTCAGTTCCTTGTAATACACTAGGAATAAAGGAATAAAAAGTCAGGGGTACATTTCAAGGAAGTCATGCTCATTATGACCAAAAGGCATGCTGCATCAATGAGTCAGGTCACATGTTGTCAGAACTGAAAAGCACAAGGTAACAGAAAGAAAATAACTTTGTAATCACGAAAAACAAAACTTTCTCTGAATGTGAGATACAAAATGTGAACGAGTAAGAGGCAGTTGGCTGGGTGGTTGAGAACAGCTACAAAATGAACCAAAGAAAAATAGCAGGACAGACACAGTCTGCCGATGGGTTGTCAACTCTAGATGAAAGTAGACCTTAATGGTGTCTAAAATCATGAATGAAGTAAAAATTCACAAGTGTTTTTCTGTAAAAATCATTTTGTGTAGGTTAACACTAAAGTAAAAACTCTGTAGATGAGGAAATAATCAATTTCAAGAAGATGAGTATATAAATTTAGTGCTATTTTGGCCGTCTTGGTTTGCAGAGATAGAAATTCCACTAATTCTAATCCCAGAAAGATCAGATTAATTCTCATAGGGAAAATGTTCTCCTTACTCTAAGCTAGATCACATCAATTTCTGCCTAAAACAGTCTCCACCCACGGGCTTATTTTCGAGATATTTCCCCACAAATGTCACTGATTTCAATAAATTGAAGCACTGTCTTAAAAGTAACCCCAAACCAAATTTTGAGGTCAGACTAGTTGGAGAGTCCAAGGGATGTGGGCTATTTATCACAATATTAGAGTAAACTGATGTTCAAGTTCAATGATAAGTAGATGGCTAAGCATGAGACATGAATTGCACCACTTGTACCTGCTGCTCCAACCAGCCTTTCAAAGCAGCTGGATTTTGTAGTCCTCAGGGATACTCATAATGAGAATTACTAAGTACTACAATTATTTTAAGTGGTTATACTGAGTAGTTATACAGAATGTCTCTTTTTGAACTTTTGTTCCATGGCACCATGCATATTTATTACTTATATGCAAGTATTTGTTTGTTACATTGTAATGTAGGGTTCCCTGTATGCTGTGAATGCCATTGGTTAATAAAGAAGCTGCTTTGGGCCTATTGCAGTGCAGAATAGGGTAAGGTAGAATTCCCAAGCAGATAGAGGAGGGGAAAGAAGGCAGAGTCTCAGAGACACCATGTACCCACTACAGGAGATAGACGCCAGATGCCAGATGAAACCTTACCAGTAGGAACCACATGGCAATACACAGATTAATAGAGATGGGTTAATTTAAGATATAAGAGCTAGCTAGCAATATGCCTAAGTGATTGGTTAGGTGATATTTTAATTAATATAATTTCTGTGTGGTTATTTCAGGTCTGAGTGGCCAGGAAATAAATAAGCAGCCTCCAATTACAACATTGTTGTAAAATACCTTTAGTCTCTGTCCAGTTAAAATACCTTAAAAAGTAAAAATTTCCAAATGGTGAAATCTTAGAAAGATAAATCTTGAACTTAATTCTGAACATGAGGTAAATTAAGATAGTGAACAAAACTGATGAGTTCAACAGAAGTTAAAGAGATATGATTGATGATGTCTATTGATAGCCTGGATATAGAAGTTAACAACTGTAGTGTTCTAGAAAGAGTTTGGTTTTGGTTATGCAACTTTCTGCATAGTGGTACTATAGAAATATGTATCTTAAAACCTAATTTGGAGGCATTCATAATGGGGAGACACAATTTTGTTTCATTTAATTTTGAAGTATTTTGAGTTATATCTCTGCAGAAATTTCTAACATGTAGTATATATTATAGAGGAGAAATTGAGTCTAAATATATTTTTTCTGTTTTATTGAGGCACAAACTATGAAGTACATTCATTGTAAATGCGTCATTCAAAATTTCCCAAATGTTTGCATTTCCAAAATCCAACTTTAGAAAATATTCACTGGCCGGGCGGTGGTGGCGCACGCCTTTAATCCCAGCACTTGGGAGGCAGAGGCAGGTGGATCTCTGTGAGTTCGAGACCATCCTGGTCTACAAGAGCTAGTTCCAGGACAGGCTCCAAAACCACAGAGAAACCCTGTCTCGAAAAACCAAAAAAAAAAACCAAAATTCACTGTTGGCCCTTGCAGATATTGATTTTAATTCTGTCTATACAGTTTTAGAGAATGTGCACAGTTGTACAAAACATATAATTCTTTGTCTGCCTTCTTTCATTCACCATATTGATTTTGAGTAGAGAGTCACTTACCTTGTTTCTATAAGCAATTCATTTACTATCATTATTGAGTTGTATTTTACTCAATAAATACACTATTTATCTAGTTTCATGATGATAGCATTTGACTATTTGGCTATGATAAATATTTGTCCACTCTTCTTGGCTGAAATTGTTTTCATTACTCTTAGAAAATACATAGATTATAATGGCTAATGTGTAACATGGAATATAATTGACTTTTAAATAATTTTTGAAGTTCATTCACCAAATGTTACTTTGTATTTCTACCAGTAACATTGGAAAATAGAAACATGCATTCAATTTCCATCTATATATAAGCATTAGCATAAATAACGTATAAGAAGTAGTGATTAATCTACATATTTGAACATACAAACTAGACTATGACAGAAAAACAAGAAACTTTAGGGTCACAGTGGCCTTTAATAGCAAATATTTACTGCTTACTAATGTAAAATGTCCAACAATGTTGACATAACTTTATGGTTTTGCAGATGGAGCAAGTTCTGAGTGGAATAGTTGTCCCTAATAATGATGATTACTAAAGGAATGTACCAAAATTCAGTCTGGTCTTAAAGCTTCTGATTAAAGATGGGACATTGGTGTAGGAGGTCCTTTTGCATTTGTGTTGCTTTCACACTATTGAATAAAGGTATGTAGTAGGCTTAAAAGAGAAAAGAAATAAAGAGTATAAAAAGTCATAAAATAAAGTTAATGCATTTTAAAAAGGATAAAGTCTTTAAAGAGACAGAGTACAGATAGTCATTGATTAAAAAATTTAAAAAAAACACATAAAAATGGAAAATTCACAGATAGTCTGGATGATGTGTATTATTGTGTTTTCTTTAAATTTTTTTTGACTGTAAAGGACCTAAGTACAGAGAGACATTTCATTGTATGGGTTAAGCTAAACCAGCATGTATATTATAAAGGTATCTTGACTTCAGAATTTGAGTCAAAGGATATGATGATTTGGAAAAGAGGTTCTTATTTCATTTTCACAGACGATGAGACTCTGAAAATTGCTTCTAGACCAATATCGTATGATAGACCATGCCCTCCTGAAAGCTGCCATAAACACCCTCAGAAAATTACTTCATTCTTCCATTGTATACTTTTAGCTCCTTTATCGACAATCAGGTGTTTATAGGTTTGTGGGTAAAAATCAGGGTCTTCTATTCGATTCCATTGGTCAACTTCTCTGTTTATATGCCAGTACCAAGCTGTTTTCAATACTGTAGCTCTGTAATGGAGTTTGAAGTAGGGATGGTAATGCCTCCAGAAGTTCCTTTATTGTATAAGATTGTTTTGGCTATCCTGGGTTTTTTGTTTTTCCATATAAAGTTGATTATTGATTTCTCAGGGTCTGTGAAGAATTTTTATGGGATTTTGATGGGGATTGCATTGAATCTATAGACTGCTTTTGGTAGAATTGCCATTTTTACTATGTTGATCCTCCCAATCCAACAGCGAGGGAGATCCTTCCATTTTCTGGTATCCTCTTCAATTTCTTTCTTCAAAGACTTAACGTTCTTGTCAAATAGATCTTTTACTTCCTTGGTGAGAGTTACCCCAAGATATTTTATGCTATTTGTGGCTATTGTGAAAGGTGATGCTTCTCTGAATTCCCTCTCTGCTTCTTTATCCTTTGTGTATAGGAGGGCAATTGATATTTTGGAGTTGATCTTATATCCTGCCAGATTACTAAAGGTGTTTCTTAGCTGTAGGAGTTCTTTGGTAGAGATTTTGGGGTCGCTTATGTACACTATCATATCATCTGCAAATAACAAACGTATACAATGGAAGAAAGAAAGCATCTTCAGCAAATGGTGCTGGCATGACTGGATGTCAATCTGTAGAAGAATGAAAATAGATCCATATTTATCACCATGCACAAAACTCAAGTCCAAATGGATTAAAGACCTCAATATCAATCTGAACATACTGAACCTGATAGAAGAGAAAGTGGGAAGTACTCTACAACACATGGGCACAGGTGACCACTTCCTACGTATAACCCCAGCAGCACAAGCATTAAGGGCAACATTGAATAAATGGGACCTCCTGAAACTGAGAAGCATCTGTAAAGCAAAGGACACTGTCATTAAGACAAAAAGGCAACCTACTGACTGGGAGAAGATCTTCACCAACCCCGCAAATGACAAAGGTCTGATCTCCAAAATATATAAAGAACTCAAGAAACTAGACTTTAAAATGCTAATTAACCCAATTTAAAAATTGGGGCACTGAAGTGAAGAGAGAATTCTCAACAGAAGAAGTTCAAATGGCCAAAAGACACTTAAGGTCATGTTCAACCTCCTTAGCAATCAGAGAAATGCAAATCAAAACAACTTTGAGATACCATCTTACACCTGTCAGAATGGTTAAAATCAAAAACACCAATGATAGCCTTTGCTGGAGAGGATGTGGAGTAAGGGTACACTCATCCATCGCTGGTGGGAATGCAAACTTGTGCAACCACTTTGGAAAGCAGTGTGGTGGTTTCTCAGGAAATTCGGGATCAACCTACCCCAGGATCCAGCAATACCACTCTTGGGAATATACCCAAGAGATGCCCTATCATATTACAAAAGCATTTGTTCAACTATGTTCATAGCAGCATTATTTCTAATAGCCAGAACCTGGAAACAACCTAGATGCCCTTCAATGGAAGAATGGATAAAGAAAGTGTGGAATATTAGAGTAGTACTCAGTGGTAAAAAAAACAATGACATTTTGAATTTTGCATGAAAATGGATAGAAATAGAAAACACTATCCTGAGTGAGGTAACCCAGGCCCAAAAAGATGAACATGGGATGTACTCACTCATAATTGGTTTCTAGCCATAAATTAAGAACATTGAGCCTATAATTTGTGATCCTAGAGAAGCTAAATAAGAAGGTGAACCCAAAGAAAAACATATAGTTATTTTCCTGGATATTGGAAGTAGACAAGATTGCTGGGTAAAAATTGGGAACTTCAGGGTGGGGGTGGGAGGGGGGTAAGAGGAGAGGGGGAGAGAAAAGTGAGAAGGGGAGGATGGAGAGAGCTTGGGGAATAGGATGTTTGGGATGGAGGAAGGGTGGATATGGGAGCAGGGAAGTGTATATCCTAATTAAGGGAGCCATTCTAGGGTTGGCAAGAGACTGGACTCTAGAGGAGTTCCCAGGTGTCCAAGGAGATGACCCCACCTAGTTCCTTGAGCAGCTGAGGAGATGGAGCCTGAAATGGTTCAATCCTATAGCCATACTGATGAATATCTTACATATCACCATAGAACCTTCCTCTGGTGATGGATGGAGATAGAGATAGAGACCCTCATTGGAGCAATGGACTGAGCTCTCAAGATCCAAATGAGGAGCAGAAGGAGAGAACATGAGCAAGGAAGTCAGGACCACGAGGGGTGCACCCACCCACTGAGACAGTGGGGCTGAGCTAATGAGAGCTCACCAAGGCCAGCTGTACTGGGACTGAAAAAGCATGGGATCAAACCGGACTCTCTGAACATGGTGGACAATGAGGGCTGACTTAGAAGCCAAGGACAATGGCACTAGGTTTTGATCCTACTGCATGGACTGACTTTATGTGAGCCTAATCTGTTTGGATGCACACCTTCCTAGACTTGGATGGAGGGGGGAGGACCTTGGCCTTCCCACAGGGCAGGGAACCCTGACTGCTCTCTGGACTTGAAATGGAAGGTGGGGAGGAGGTGGAAATTTTTAATAAAAAAAAAAAAAGCAAATTACTTTACTCAACTGCCGACTGAGATGAACCTAGCACACAGGATATATCATGAAAGACCTGTGCCCCCATACAGCAGGAAGCAGTTTGGATAGAAAAAAAACTGTGCCCATATTCCCAAATATTGTTTAGAAATATTCTTTTATATTTAAATGGAAAATGATATAGACATAATTAATTTGCTTTGGCATGAATCTTGGTTTTTTGATATAAATTTAAGGTCAATTTTGTTATATTTGTATGTATTTCTGATCTTGATTAAGGTATTTTGATTGTGTAGTTCATTTAAAAATGTAAAGTATAATTTGGAAATATAGGTTGTTAATAGATAATCATCGATAATAGTAAAGCTTGTAGTCATGTTAGTTAGATATTCTAGATGTATAGAGATATATTTCAGTTAGATATGCATTCTTTATATCTTTCAAAGACTACAGAATATGGCATTTAATGTTTTAATAACTTAGGGCTTTTCATGACAACGCGACACATCTGCTCCTGGAAACAACAAGCTACTTCAGAGGAAGATGGACCTCAAAGAGGCTCCTTATGGAGTTGGTTAGCCATTTGGGCAAAAAACTGCTCTTGCCTGGACTATTACATAAATTGGACACAAAGAACCCACAGAGAGAGGACTGCTAAACTTGCATAAAGGTAAGATGATTCTTTGGGATTCCTGATTCATGAAAGAGTCTGTGTGGCATATTCCAAGAAGAAATGGTGCTTTTTCTAATTCTTGGGTTGGGTTTGACCTCTATCCCCCATTCAATTCAGTGATTCTTTCATAGCCACTGTTCTTAGAATCACAGGACTGGCTTGGTAGTTCTACATGTTACAAACATGAATGTCATTTCCGATGTTTTCAATGGATTTTGTAAAAATGTTTTTTATTATTAATAAAATGGACTTTTATAACATCAGTTGATGTATATGGAGTAAATTATCTGAATCAGGATTAATGAAAATTATACATTAGCATAAAACTTTGAAAAATATCACACAAAAGATTGACTGACTTCAGAAGTGCATAAACAGCCTACAGATTTCTAAGTATTTCCTGGAAAAGACTGTTCTCCCTAGCAGACACAGAGATCAAGTTGCAGAAAATAAACCAAAGCCTTCATTATGAGACTGACTATATTAGAGCAAAAAGTCAATTCCCAGCATCAGAAGGTGTCAACAGTTAAAGTAAAGGCATTGATTGGTAAAGAATAGGATCCTGTAACTTGGAATTGGGATATATGGAAGGATCCTATGGAAGCTGAGAACTTTGAGACTTCAGATCTCAAGGATTTATCTCACCTGAGAAAATACAGAATGGTAGTAAAGAAAGGCAGTGATAATTACCAGCTAAGGTCACATATCCAGGATTATAATAGACAAGAGCATTAATTTGGATTCTGTTAAGAAGGTATTTGTATGGATATTTGTGTTTTCTTTCCTCAATTTCTTTATCATGTAATGTAACATCAATTAAGAGAATATCAGTAGTTCTCCTATTTAATTTTGAGATATTAAAATGTATCTAAAGCAACATTGCCATTTAGTCTAAGTTTATAATGTGTTTTCAGTTGAAAAATAGTTATATCATCTTACACATACTTATGACCTGGTTAAATGTATAATGTGTTTGTGATTGTATGTTGAATAGTTAAATCATGTTAGGCATAATTTTTACCTGATTATTGTTTTCATTTGGAAATTAAACATGACACAAGAAGATATGAATGTGTGTCAAGTTGACATAGGATGGACTTGTGATGGACATTCTTGGTTGTCAACTTCTGGAATTAAATAAAACCCAAATGACTGGGCATACCTTTGAGAGTTTTTTCTTATTTGAACCACTTGAAGTGAGAAGACACACTTCTAATCAAGATCTTTGAGGTAAGAAGGTACAACATTAGCCCAGATATTTTGAGTTAGAAGATTCACTTTTAATTATAGCGACACCTTTTCCTGGCAGTCTGTATAAAGAACATGGAATAAGGAAGCTGGTTCTCTTTTTGCCTGATTGCTCTCACTTCACTAACATGTCTATTGCTTCACTGATGTTAAAGACTACTTCTTCAGAATTCTGGCATATACTGAAAACCATGTGAGACATCTAGCCCTGTGGACTGAACAACTATTGGATTCTTGAATATTCCATTGGTAAACAGTCATTGTTGGATGATGTGAACCACACCCTGTAATCTATTCTAATGAATCATCTTTTCATTCATATATATGGAGAGAGAAAGAGATTCATTCTGTAAGTACTTTTCCTATAGAGATCCCTGACTAATACACTCTGCAAACTTTAACTTTTGGGTATCTAAGGCACTATAATATCCATCAACACAGACTGATTCTTTATTGTCAAAATTATTTTATTAACACTAGTGGAAGTTATGAGAGAAACAGTTTAAAAATAAGCTAAAAGTCTACAACTAAAGATATCAAAGAATAGGCAAAAAAGCATCTTAAGCTATGTATTATAGATGTTTCAGAATAATTATGATGGCTTATGGTGAAGTTTTGAAACATAATTCAAAAGTTGAGACCAAATCTGTATATTTTCATTTTTTCTCAGCTAAAGATTTTGAGTTCTGTTTCCTTTGTTACTTTTACTTTCCTGAAGCCATAATTTTCAGTGGCAACATTAAAAACCTTTTCTGTACCAGTTACCTGTTATACCTCAAACAGGAGTACTCTTTGAGATCTGAAAAAGGTAGCAGAAAATGATTGTCAAAATTGTTTTAAATCCTTGTAAAGAACTTAACAGGAAAAATTCAGAGAACATAACAGATAAAGAGAAATGACCTCGGATGGACTGTCTCATTTTCCTGAAGTGATTTTATGGATTCTTGTTAGAAGAGTTTCTCAGCACATGATCAGTCAGAATTCATCCTAGATAGTAGGGCAAAATTTTATGATGCAGAGATTGGAGGACCCAATAAATGTTGAAAACTTTTAAAGAGTATCTCTCCCACCTACAAAAATCATATGAAATATATAGTTTCTTAAACACTATTGAATAGTGACCACATATAAAATAAGTGAATAAATAAATACAGTAAAAGTGAAATAAATTTTCTCTCTCCATTAAGCTCTATGTTATCTGTGTATATAAATGAGTGTTTAACGGTGCTGGAACTGGCAGACTTGACATCAGCAACTTTATGTGTAACAAAACATGAAATAATTTGGAATATGGAAGCATTTAAATTATGTTTAGATGGTTATATTATTAAGTAATAAAATGTCAAATTAATAACTGTTGCTCAAAAGTAATTTTTCATAAAACCCATGCTATAGAAGAACCCAGTATCACTAGAACACTAACAATACCTATATGACTACAACAATGAGAAGAGATAATCCATGTGAAAATACCTTGTGAGTAAGAATTGTTCACATTAGAGTGGGACATCATTATCTGAATTCTAGCATTGTTTAAGAAAATATTTTATGCAATCTCTTGATTTTGACACTTCCCATCAAAAACACTCGTTATTTTCCTTTTTATTTACTTGAAAAATATTTTCATTTTTATCTTGAATGAAACATCTCATGAGAATATCATGGGAAGTATGCTACAAGAAGGAAGATCTATTTACTTCTTATTCACCTTATCTTAAAAAAATCTTATAATTTATTCACCTTGAAATTTTAAAGAAATTCCAAACCAAAACAGAATGTGTAACAGTAAGAAAGTAGACTGAGAACTTCATGAACTGTTAATGTAGGGCTATAGGTAACAAAGGCATGATACCTGTGATGTGGGAGGTCCTTCTGTCTATGTTTTGCTCTTCTTGGTTAATGAATAAAGAAGCTGGCTTGGCCTATGTGTTAGAGTAGAATAGAGCTAGGTGGGGAAAACTAAACTGAATGGTGGAAGAAAGAAGGCTGAGTCAGGAGAAACCATATAGCCCTGTCAGAGAGGGATGCCAGAACTTTACCTGGTATGCCACAGGCTCATGGTGATATACATATTAATGAAGATGGGTTACTTTAAGATATGAGTTAGCCAGAAATACACTTAAGCTATTGACCAAACAGTATAATATGGTTTCTGTGTGATTATTTCGGGGCTGACCAGCTGGGAACAAATAAGCAGCCCTGCTTACAACAAATAGGTGCTCCAATTTGGCCAACTAAATCCACTTAAAACCTGAGAGAGTTTGGGAAGAAATTCTGGCAAAAACAAACAAAACAAAAACAGAGTTGAACATGGTGTAATGTCATGGCTCTTTTAAGAGAGGTTTCCCTTATTCAGTGGGAGCAGAAAAAAAAGCCACATGGTTTTAAAATGGTGGCTTTCTGGGTCCTACTGCCAGTGTAAACTCTGACTCTTTCAGGAGACCAACCACTTAAATTTGGTTTGTAAGCAACTTGCTACAACTTACTTAATGGCAAGTTAGACCTGCTGAATACTTAGAACTGGGGCAGTGTGCATGGCTTTCAGAGGCATTGAATATGCCTCCACTATGCTGGACTGGGTGGAGTAAGCAGGCAGGGCCATGTTGGCCCTAGCCATGGCCACTCAGTATTAAAAAAACAAGCAGTTCTTATCAGAAAAGGATTACAGATACACAATAAAAACAAATTCAGATGGAAAGACCTATAAATGGGGCACAGTGTTGAATAAATGTATGTAGGCTTGAGAGAGAGAAGAAAAAGAATATAGACAGTTAGAAATAGAAGTAAACGGTTTTTAAAAAAAAAGTAAAATCTTTAGAGAGATAGAATACAGACAGACATTGCCTAAAAAGAGTAAATAAAAAATAAGCCATATAAGAATGGAAAATACACAGAGTCTGGATTATGTATATTATTGTGTATTCTTTGAATTGTTTTGACTATGAAGGAGCTAAGAGAGACTATTCATTGTATGGGCTGCTAAGCCGAACCGGCATAGATATTTTCAAGGTATTATGTCTTCAGGATTTGGGTCTAAAAATTTGTTGCTTTGGAAAAAGAGGTTTCTCTTCTGTTTCCACAGAGGATGAGAACCTGTGGAATCCTTTTATACTGATGTTGTTTGATGGACCAAGACCACCCAAAAGGTCTCCATGAACACCCCAAAAATTACTTCACCCAACTGATAATTGAGATAAACCTAGCACACAGGATACCCCATGAAATACCTGATTAAGAGCACTCCCAATCAACAGGAAGTAGTCTAGAGAACTCTATCCAAATTTCCAAATATTGTTTATAAATGTTTATTTACATTTAAAGGGAGATATGCTATAGAGGTTTGCATTGGTATGGATCTTGGTTTATTGACCCAAGTTTAAGGTAGATAGATAGATAGATAGATAGATAGATAGATAGATAGATAGATAGATGATGGATGGATGGATAGATAGATAGATAGATAGATAGATAGATAGATGATGGATGGATAGATAGATAGATAGATAGATAGATAGATAGATAGATAGATAATAAACAGACAGATTAAGGTATTATGTTTATGCAGCTCATTTAAAAATGTAATGTATAATTAAGAAATATAGTTTAATAGACAGTCATCCATAATAGTCAAACTTGTAGTCATATTAATTAAGTTATCTAGATATATAGAGATATATTTCAGTTAGATATGTATTCTTCAAATTTTTCAGACACCTTCAGAATATAGAATTTAAATGTTTTAAGAACTTAGAACTTTTCATAACAATGAGACATATCTGCTCCTGGCAGCACCAATCTACTTCAAGAGGATGATGGGCGTTGAAGAGGCTCCTTATGAAGTTTGCTAGACATTTGGGCAAGAAACTGCTATTGCCTGGACTGCTTTGATGCTATGCTATATGAACTGGACATGCATGACACACAGAGAAATGACTGCTGAACTTGCCTACGGGTGAGACAATCCTTTGGAGTTTCTGCTTCATGGAAGAGTCTGCCAGACATTCTGCAGGACACAGAAGAAAGCAACTAATAGACTTTGTAATTACAAGGCAGAACAGATCTTCAAATTTCCTGCTTCATTGAAAAAAGTCTGCTGGATACTATGGGCCTATAGGCTGAAGATGGATGCCCCACTGGTACAGAAGAACTTTGAGTGACTATCCAGGCAACAAGCAGTCTCTGTCAATTCTAGAGTTTTGGAAGTTGTTTACAATATCCTTCCTGTTAACTTAAGTAATAATTTATTCTTCTGGAGTCTTCGATGGAGTTAAAGAATTTATAGTTATAGTTTTCCTTAGTTATGATAAAAGATAAAGCAGATATAAATATTGTAGCTGTAATTCTTGCTTGATACCTGTTTTGTTATATGTAATTTTACTATGTTAAATTAAAGCCTTCCTTTTTATTTAAACAGGAAAAGAGAAATGATGTGGGAGGTTCTTCTTTCTACGTGTTTCTTTTATTGGTTAATGAATAAAGACGCTGTTTTGGCCTGTGTGATGGGGCAGAATAGAGCTAGGTGAGAAAAACTAAAATAAATGCTGTGTAGTAAGAGCTGTGGGCCTCTTCCCACAGCCCGGCTCATGGCTGCCTAGCTAGCTTATGCCCCAAAATAATGACACACAAACTGTATTCTTTTAAACACTGCTTGGCCCATTTCTATTCATGTGTGTAGCACCCCAAGGAGTGCTTACCGGGAAGATTCTAGCCTACGTCCATCCTGGGTCGGAGCTTTATCGCGTCTGCTGGGGAGAGGGGAGCATGGCATCTGCTCCAGAGAGCAGAGCTGTCGAGTCTGAGCTCACTTCCTCTTCCTCCCAGCATTCTATTCTGTTTACTCCACCTATCTAAATTCTGCCCTATCAGATGGGCCAAGGCAGTTTCTTTATTAGCCAATGACCTTCCTCCATCAATGCTGGGAGAAAGAAGACTAAGTCAGGAGAAGGCATGTAGCCCCACTGAAGATGGACACTGGGATTTTATCTGGTAAGCCCCAACCTTGTGGTGATACACAGAATAATGGAGATGGGTTAATTTAAAATATGAGTTAGCCAGAAATGTGTATAAGCTATTGGTTAAACAGTATTGCAAATAATATGGTTTCTGTGTGATTATTTTGGGGCTGAGCAGCCGGGAACAAACAAGCAGCTCTCTTACTACATACCTGAATGTGTGTGAGACTCTTGGAATTTCCCACTTGAAAGACTCTAAGCAGAAATATTTATCTGTGAACTCTGTTCGCTATTGAGTAGTTTCTAAGAACATTGTGTCCCTCCTACTTTTGACTTGTGATTGCATAGGACTGAGGGAGCTTCTACTGCATTAGAACCAGTTCTAGGGTAGAAAGTGAATCTTTGAAGCTGAATGCCACCAGGGTGAGGTAAGTCTGGCCCTCAGCAATACATACCATTTTACTTAGTACACAGTTTATTATCATGAACAGCACCTTAAAACAATACCCCTTTTTATTAGGTCATCGTTTCCAAATTTCCAGAAGTCTAAACATGACTAACTACATTCTTTTTTAATGTTTTCCTGGTCTGGATTTAAGATATTAGCCAGAGTTGTGGTTAAAATCTGGATTCAAGATCTCTTTCAAGCTCCTTGTGTGTTTTCAGAATTATCTCTTGATGATTCATTTGCCTCCCTCACTGGCAGCTGAAAACTGTTCTTAGTAAATATAGGCTACATCCTTCCAGCATATTCTTTGGCCCCAGGTACTAGGCAATTGATGTTGGCTTTCTTCCAAGCCAGAAGAAGCCAATCTCTTTGTTTCTCTTCTTCCACAAGTGTAAATACTTCAGTATTAAATAATACAGATAGTTAACTCAGATAAGTTTCCTATCTTAAAGTCACCTCATTGAGAATTTAATAGAACCTGCAAAATCCCTCTTCAGAACACCTTTGTTAATGTTTAACTAACTAAATAATTCACATGAGTATGAATATCTGGGATTGTCTTGGTAGCTCTTCTATTGCTATGAAGAAATACCATGAACAAAGCAATGTGTAAAGAAAGCTTTTAATTAGGAGTTTGTTTATGATTTCAGAGGGTTAGTCCATGATCAGCATGGCAGGGAGCATGGAAGCATATAGAAAGCATGGTGCTGGAGCTGAGAATTTATATTTTATCCACATATAGCAGATAGAAAGAGAACCTGGGCCTGGAGAGGGCTTTTCAAACTCCCAATAATATACTTCCTCCAATGGGGTCACACCTCTTAATTCTTCCCAAATAGTTAACAAGTTGGAAGCCAAATGTTTAAGTATATGAGCCTATGGGGGTCATTCTTATTCAAACCACTAGGAGGGTATCTTAGTTAGGGTTTTCATTTCTATGACAAAACACCATGAACAGAAGAAACTTGTAGAGGGAAGAATTTATTTCAGTTTTATAGCATTTAGGTCATACTCCATTGCTGAGGGTAGACAGGACAGAAACACAAGCAGGGAAGGCACTTGGAGGCAGGAGCTAATAGAGGCCACAGAGGAGGGCTGCTTACTAGCTTGCCTTTCCTGTCTTACTGAGCCTGCTTTCTTAGCACCCAATATCACTGTCCCAGGAGTGGTCTCTCCCACAATGAGCTGGACCCTCCCACATTAATCATTAATCAAGAAAATGAACCATGGGCTTGCCCAAAGGCCAATATGGTAAGGATGATTTAAGTGACACTAAAGTGTTTTAAGTTGCATTAAAAGTAGTTAGCAAAAGAAACAATGAGTTTGAGAAACACCTTATAATTCTGCTTATCCCAAATTAGTCAGAAGCCAGCATGGAAAATGCGGTATCTGCTACACCAATTTTTTAAAGGTGCCTTGTATTTTTATTCAACTTTAATGAAAGATAAGCAAGATGATTCTAAATTAAGAATTAACGCCTTGAATTTAGTTAAACAAATTGATAGCTTGTATTCTGCTAATACCTGTAATAAAAAGAAAAAAAGAAAAAAAAGAATAGAGCTTGACATTCATCATGATCTGTGTTTTCAGTCATTTTCTATGCTCTCCTGTACATACCATCCTTAAATAAGTATGGCTCTCTAAGGGCCCAAGAATTGCTGATGAAGACCCAAGTCTCAAGTAGTAAATAAAAACAAAGGATGTTTATTCTGCAGAACCAACCAGCATGCACAGTCAATCACTTGTACAGAATGGCAACTACAAGAGGAACATTCAGGCTCATTTATAGCATAGCTAGGTGAATTCAAGGAACAATCAAGTTATGTCAGACATGATTGGTTAAACAAGTAAAAATTATATTGGTACTTTTTGATTGGCTAAGATTTTAGTCTTTCCATCTTTGGGCATGCTTGGGCACATCTGAGCACATTGCAGGAGGGGAATTACAGGGACCATCCTTTTATGGTCATCACCTTGAGACAGTGTGGGCCAACTCAGACCTTGTATGTGTTCCCTCCCTCATCCCTGCTGTTAGGAAAATTGTTGAATAATGGATCTATGTTTGAAATAAATCTTGTTTGCTCTTAAAGAAACTGAAACAGATCTGATTGTAAAATGGAGGGAGTTTCGAGCCATCAGCTCTTTGATAAGGATTATGCCATAAGACTGTTCCAACTGTGTAACTACCAAATGCAATAAAACATGGACTTCTAATAGGCTTGCTCCCCATTTATCCTGTATTATGAACATTATTTGAGTGAACTACAACAGACTCAATTAATTTTTTTCATACATAATTGTTATATTCTTATCTAGTCTATTAAATCTAACATTTAAACTAAATACATTGTTATCAGAAATTAAATACCTGATACTTTTATGGATATAGGCACATATGTATTTTATTTTGAAAGATGAGCCATGAGGATTGTAAGAAAATGAGCTATATGTAGAAGCACATTACTAGAGGTGGCTATTTAAATTTCAGCTCTGGATAAAATTCTTTTTCCATTTTTTTTTAAAAATTGATTTTATTGAGCTATACATTTTTCTCTGCTCCTCTCTTTTCCTATCCCCTCCCCTTCTACCCTCTCCCACTGTTTCCATGCTCCCACTTTACTTAGAAGATCTTGTCTTTTTCTACTACCCATGTAGATTAGATCCATGTATGTTTCTCTTAGGATCATCATTGTTGTCTAGGTTCTCTGGGATTATGAGCTGTAGGCTGGTTTTATTTGCTTTATGTCTAAAAGCCACTTATGTGTAAGTACATATAATATTTGTCTTTCTGGGTGTGGGTTACCTCAGTCAATGTGTTGTTTTCTAGATCCATCCACTTGCATGCAAATTTCAAGGTGTCATTATTTTTTCTGCTGTGTAGTACTCTAATGTGTAAATGTACCACATTTTCCTTATTCATTCTTCAGTCGAGGGGCTAGCTGATAATTGACAATTTTTTAAAAAAACAATGGTAGTACTTAAGATGTGGTTACTGACACACAATAATAAGATGTTAACCTTTCTGAATACATTCCCAACTTTGGAAGGCATCCCTGGTCATCTTTCCTCTGGTTTTCTGAGCAACTCTGCTTTGTTGACGGACTAAGGAAAAGCAAATGAGAATATAACTCTAGGAGCTCTCCTCCATATTCTGTATATACCCTGCTCATTTTCAATTTTTCAGGCTTATTTACTGTGTGCTAATTATTATGTTGAAAACTTTATTTGTTTTATCCTCATCTAATCTTCAGAAAAACTTTATGTAATAGGCAATAGCAATATTCTTATATTATAGATGAGCTGCAAATCAGATTGTGTGGCTTACATATGGCAAATAAATTCATACAGCTAGTAATAAGACAATAAAGATTCAAACCCAGGCAGTCTCATGCCATGTCCAATATTCTGAACCTTCTGCACAACCATGATGAAGGTGTGACTAAATTAACTTCACATGATTTCTACTTAGGGCTTGCAGAAATTAGAAGAATTGTCCCCCAGGTCTTTAAAGCCAAGATGATGGAAGCCAACAATTTATAAAATTGATGGAGGAAGATCATTGGTTAATAAAGAAACTGCCTTGGCCCATTTAATAGGCTAGCCCTTAGGTGGGTGGAGTAGACAGAACAGAATGCTGGAAGGAAGTGAGGCAGTCACCATGCCTCTCCTCTCTGGGCAGACATGATGAAGCTCCAGCCCAAGATGGATGTACGCTAGAATCTTCCTGGTAAGCCACCACCTCGTGGTGCTACACAGATTATTAGATATGGGTTAGTCAAGATGGAAGAGTTAGCCAAAAAGAGGCTAGATATAATGGGCCAATCAATGTTTAAAAGAATACAATTTGCGTGTTGTTATTTCAGGGCATAAGCTAGCCAGGCAGATGGGAGCCGGGCAGCTGGAATGCAGCCCGCTGCTCCTTCTACATAAAATACTATAAAATGTTGTCAGAGCCCATTGATGTGTATCCATTCCACCTTGACCAAAGGTCAGAGAATTGAAAACTATTCTTTATTTTTCAAGGTTTGACCCAGGGAGGAGCTGCCTATAAGATGCTTGGCATAAGGTGTGGACAGTGCATGTCCTGCCTAAACAACAAAATACTTAACTCAGGATACAGTTATTTGATGTTTTGGGTATTGAGGAGGTAATTATTCTGCTTGTTCTTTGTATTGTGTTAAAGCAGTCTTTTGCCTTCTTTCCCCCTTTTTGAATTGGGGTATAAAAGTATATGGAAAATAAACATGAGTGAATTCCATATTCAATGGGTTGCCCTCCTGACTCTATTTTGTGTCTCTGTCTATTTCTTTTGCATCTCTGGTCTTTCTGCCTAACACTTCTAATCCACATGTCCCTATCCTGGAATGTACAAACCCATCAAAGCAGGACCCCAATATATGTCATCCAATGTGGGGCAACAACAAAATATTGTACTTAAATATACTAACAAGTACACTTTAATATGAAGCATTTAAAAAGTTCAACGTTCCTACTGTCCTATACAACATGTTTTTATTGTGCTATCAAAAGTTGTAAATTAAATATTGATTCTTCAAATGAAAAAATGACTATAAAATTATATTTTAAATAAAAACAATGAACACCAGAGCCACTTTCTCAGGACCAGGTTTTTCTACTCAATTTTTAAGTGCCAGCTGTTTTTGAAAAATTAATTTAAAAATATTTCATATCTCATTGAAGCATACCTAAGGAATGATCTGTTCAGTACAGTTCAGATATCTCAGTCCTAGTCTTCCAAGCTTTCCAGTCAGTTCTCAATTTCTTCAGAAAGGATTTGGGTGGGTTTGAAGAACAATCATTCACAGAAGCAAAATTATGGAAAACTACTACCATGTGAACTTATTATCTGTCACAAAAATTATCCTCTTGAAGGTTGGTTCTTATATTTTAGAGGGAACAAAGTATCCTCGAGAATTAAAAGGCTTCCAAGTGGTGATTCATAGTTAAACTACTCTGGCTCACATAATCTAAAAGCAGAATACAAAGCTGTCTTCCATTTTCCCACATGAAAAAAGAAGTGCGTATATACCTTTACAGTGACTAGTGGAACCATCCTATATGTCCACCAACAGATAAATGGGCAGAGAAAATGTATGTGTATAAACAATGAAATTTTTGCAATTAAAAATGAAACTGAATCTTCCTTTATCCCCAATCACCCCGATTCCCCCAGTTCCCCTCGTCTTCTCCTTCACACTTTTTTCTCCCCATCACCCCTCATCCCCATCCCACCCCACCCCCAAGATTTCATTTTTTTGCCCATCAGTCATGTCTATTTCCCATAGCTGGGAGGATATCTATATGTTTTTCCTTGGGTTTACCCTCTTGTTTAGCTTCTTTAGGATCACAAATTATAGACTCAGTGGCCCCTATCCATGGCTAGAAACCAATTATGAGTGAGTACATCCCATGTTCTTCTTTTTGGGTCTGGGTTACCTCACTCAGGATCGTATTTTCTATTTCCATCCATTTGCATGCAAAATTCGAGAAGTCATTGTTTTTTACCGCAGAATAGTACTCTAATGTGTATATATTCCACACTTTCTTCATCCATTCTTCCATTGAAGGGCATCTAGGTTGCTTCCAGGTTCTGGCTATTACAAATAATGCTGCTATGAACATAGTTGGACAAATGCTTTTGTCATATGATAGGGCATCTCTTGGGTATATTCCCAAGAGTGGTATTGCTGGGTCCAGGGGTAGGTTGATCCCAATTTTTCTGAGAAACCGCCACACTGATTTCCAAAGTGGTTGCACAAGTTTGCAGTCCCACCAGCAATGGATGAGTGTACCCCTTTCTCCACAACGTCTCCAGCAAAGGCTATCCTTGGTGTTTTTGATTTTAGCCATTCTGACAGGTGTAAGATGATATCTCAAAGTTGTTTTGATTTGCATTTCTCTGATCGCTAAGGAGGTTGAGCATGACCTTAAGTATCTTTTGGCCATTTGAACTTCTTCTGTTGAGAATTCTCTGTTCAGTTCAGTGCCCCATTTTTTAATTGGGTTAATTATCCTTTTAAAGTCTAGTTTCTTGAGTTCTTTATATATTTTGGAGATCAGACCTTTGTCTGTAGCGGGGTTGGTGAAGATCTTCTCCCAGTCAGTAGGCTGCCTTTTTGAAAAAAAAAAAAAAATGAAACTGAAGTCATGAAATTTTGAGGAAATAGAATGCTAGTTAAAGCAAAATAATTCAGAATCAAAAGGATAAATCTCCATATCCTGCCTACAAATCCTGTGGAAGCCCCCTGCTTTGCCAGAGATCATTCCAGCAGCAAATACCCCAGGTTAGTACTTGTTGGCAGATTGCCAACTTCTCAGAGCCTTCTCAGCCTTCCCCCAACAATCCCCTTCTCTCTTTGTCATCATAATCTGACTTACAACTTTAGTGGATGCCCTCTGCTTTACCAGAGGCCATGCCTGTACAAATTACCCTAGATAAGCCCTATTGGTAGACCCCCCCACCAGCACTTCCTCAGAACCTTCCTAACCTCCTCACAACAGCACTCCCCCACCTTATCATCATACCATGACCCACAACTCTAGCAGAAGTCTCTTGTTTTATCAGATGCTGTGCAAGTTCCCAGAAAACCAGAGACTACTCCGAAAGGACCCCAGAGGTTACTCAGGCTGCAAGAACCCCAATGAAGGCACCCTATTGGACATAAGGACTTGCCAGTCACTAGAACCACAAGTCCCTCAGGCTAGACGACCAGAAAGGAAACAGAAACTAAGGAGAAAAATACCCATTAAAAAAGGACAAATTCAGAAATCAGTACTTAAACCTGTAGTTATGCCAAACCCAGATGCTTAGAGACCAGTATGTGAACACAGTCAATAGCAGTCAGAGCAATATATCACCACTAGAATCTAGCTATCCTATCATAGCACGCCCTAAATATTCCAACACAGCTGAAGTACAAGAAAATGACCTTTAAAACAAATTCATGAAGATGATAGAGGTCATTAAGGAGGAAATGAATAAATTTCCCAAAAATATCCATGGAAACACAAGCAAACAATTGGAAGAAATTAATAAATCTCATAAAGAAAGCCAAGAAATGGGTGAAGGAAATGAATAAAACACTTCAAGACCTAAAAAATGGTAAAAGAAGCAATAAAGAAAACACAAACTGAGGAAAATGGAAAGTCTAGGTAAGCAAACAAAAAATACAGACACAAGCATCACCAAGAGAATACAAGATATGGAAGAAAGAACCTCAGGCATACAAGGTAGGATAGAAGAAAATGATGCATTTGTCAAAGAAAATGTTAAATCTAAAAGAATTGTTGACATCAAACACCAGTAAATCTAAGACACTGTGAAAAAAAATCAACAAATCTTAGTATAAAAGGAATAGAAGAAGGTGAGGAATAATAGCTCATAGACCTAGAAAATATTTTTTAACAAAGTCATGAAAGAAAATTAACCTAAATAAGGGCACACCTATAAAGGTAAAAGAAGTTTATATGACACCAAATAGATTGGATCAGAACAGAAAGCCCTCTCCCACATAATAATCAGAGCACTAATCATAAAAAAACAAAGAATATTAAGAGCTGCAAAAAAAAAAAGTCCAAGTAACATATAAAGGAAGATCTACTAGAATTACACCCTATTTCTCAGGAAAGACTCTAAAAAGCCAGAAAAGCCCAGACAAATGTTCTTCAGATGCTAAGAGATCACAGATGTCAACCCAGACTATTATACTCAACAAAACTTTCATTCACCGAAGATGGAGAAAACGAGATATTCCTTATTAAAGTCAAATTTAAATAATGTCTATCCACAAATCCAGCCATACAGAAGAATTAGCAAAAAACAAACAAAAGGATGTTAACTACACCTATGAAAACACAGAAAATAACCACACACAAACAAAATAGAAAGAAGGAAAGCACACAGTCACACACACCACAACCAACAACAACAAAATAACAGGAATTAGCAACCATTGGTCATTGATATTTCTTGATAACAATGAAGTCCATTCCCTAATAAAAAGACACAGACTAACAAAATGGATGCAAAAAAAGGATCCATTCTACTGCATACAAGAAACAAACCTCAACATCAAAGATAAACATTACCTCAGAGTAAAGAGTTAGAAAAAGATCTTCCAAGCAAATGGACCTAAGAAACAAGCTGGTGTGTCAATTCTAATATCTATCAAAATAGACTTCAAACCAAACTTAAAAGAAAGAGATGGAAAAGGACACTTCTTCCTCATCAAAGAAAGATGTACTATAGTAGAGAGGCTGCTTGCTCATTCCCAACTGCCCAGACCCGAAATAATCACTCAGAAACTATATTATTTAAATCACTGCTTGGTCAGTCACTTAAGTGTATTGCTAGCTAATTCTTACATCTAATATTAACCCATTTTAACTATTTTATATTTACCATGAGACTTATGGCCTACCATCAAGGTTCCACCTGGCAGCTCATGTCTTTACCTTCTGGCAGCTACATGGCATTTCTTTGACTCTGCCTACTCTCTCTATATATCTCTTCCAGCCTGGCTATATTCTGTTAAGCCATTGGCCAAAAGCAGCTTCTTTATTCATTAACTAATTAAAGCAGCACATATACAGAAGGACTTCCCAGACCATTTCCCCTTTTCTGTTTAAGTGAAAAGGAAGGTTTTAACTTAAACATAGTAAACTTACATATAACAAAACAGGTATCAAGCAAGAATTACTGTTACAATACTTATATCTACTTTATTTTTATCATAACTAAGGAAAACTGTAACTATCTATTCTTCAACTACATCAAAGACTTCAGAAGGATATAATATTACCTATTAAACAGAAAGTGCATTATAAGCAACTTTCCAAACTCTAGAACTGATAGAGACATCTCGCTGTCTGGTCAGTCACTGAAAGTTCTTCTATATCATTGGGGGCACCCATCTTAAGCATGCTGGCCCATACTATCTGGCAGATTTTTCCATGAAGCAGGAAATTTCAAAGACAGTTCTGCCTATATTGGCAGTTTGTCAGTCACTTTCTTCTGTGTCCTGAAAAATGTCTTGTAGACACTTTTATTAAGCAGGAACCCTGAAGGATTGTTTCACCTTTAGACAAATTCAACAGTCTTTTCTCTGTGGGTCTTGAATGTCCAGTTCCCACAGCATACCATCAAACAGTCCAGTAAGTCTACCAAGATGTTCTTGAAATTCTTAACATGTATGTCCCAAGCAAAATATCACCAACATTTGTAAAGAATACACTACTAAAGCTTAATTCACACATTGACACTCATGCATTGATAGTGGGAGACTTCAATACCTGACTCTCACTAGTGGACAAGTCATCTAGACAAAACCTAAACAGAGAAATACTAGAACTAACAGACATTATGAACCAAATATACATAACAGACATCTACAGAACATTTCATCCAAACAAAAAAGAATACACCTTCTCAGAATGTCATGGAACTTTCTCCAAAATAGACCACATGATTACAAAGCAAGCCTCAACAGACAGAAAAAAAATACCTACATAAAGAAATTGGAGGGAAACCATACTAACAATTCAACAGCATACCCAAAAGTTTTAGAACAACAAGACACTATATCATCCAAGAGGAATAGATGGCAGGAAATAATCAAACTAAGGGATGAAATTAAAAAAAAAAAAACAGAAACAAAGAGAATGGTTGGTTCTCTGAAACAAATCAACAATATAGATAAACCCTTATCTAAGCTAAAAAAGAGAGAGCACCCAAATTAACAAAATCCGAAACAAATGGAGGACATAACAACAGACATCAAAGAAATAAAAAGGTTTATACTTTAAAGACCTGTACACCAAAAAATTGGAAAATATAAAAGAAATGGATAATTTTTCTCAACCAATATCACATACCAAAGTTAAATCAAGGTCATATAAGCAAATTAAATATGCATATAATCCCTAAGGAAATTGAAGCTGTTGTTAAATGTCTACCAATCACCCCCACCCAAGAAAAGCCCATGCCCAACTGGTATTAGCTTCAAATTCTACTAGACTTTCAAAGAAGATCTAATGCCTGTCCTCCTCAAATTATTACAAAAAACAAAAACTGGAGGAACATTGCCAAATTCATTTTATGAGACCACAGTCACCCTGATACCCAGACCACGCGAAGATTCAACAAAGAGATTTACAGACCTATTTTCCTCATAATCATAGGTGCAAAAATATTCAACCAAATCCAAGAACAAATCAAGAAGTTTATACACCATGATCAAGTGGACTTCATCCCAGAGATTTGGGGATAGTTTAACACACTAAAATCAGTTGAGGTATTTTACCATATAAACAAACTAAAAGGAAAAAGAACACACGATTATATCACTAGATGCTGAAAAGCCCTTTGACAAAATCCAACACTCCTTCATGATGAAAGTCTTGTAGGATGCTCTCCATACTTAAATTTATGTTAATTCTTAGTCCACCAGTCCAATTTGAAATTATTCTTAGCTTTTCATACTTTTATTTAAAGATTTGTGAATTGTGATTAAATTTGAGAAACATTGTTAAATGTATGAATAAGTAAATTTTTCCAATTTTTTTCTGTTTTACTACAAGGCCATCTGTCATTTGAAAGAAAGAAATGAAAGTTTATTATGACTCTAGGGAATAAAGATATGACAATGCCAGAAATGACTGGGAAACGAATTTTCTATATATGAAAAGAATTTCTGGCATTTGCAATTATGTGAAAATAAGATGGATTAATAAACATGATGTGTTTGATGATGTTTAGGAGGATTAAAGCAGTATTTAAAATAATATTACATTCTTTCCAATAAAATTAATCCTTAGGATTATATGAATGTAAGAGTGTATGTTTTCACTGGGTGTACAAGAAATAAAGGCATTATTTTCTACAATTTGATCTTAATTTGTTCTAAAGCTAGAATTCCCACTGAATGTCATGGAGACCACAGCTTTTTCTACTTTAATTGAAATGTCTTTGGTCTTAAATTCTATCAGGTTATAATTCTCTTTCAAAAGGATTCATGGTCCATGTTCCACTTCCAGGTAGCATTAGGATATAGTTGAGCATGAGAAGTTGCAGGTCATTAGAGGAAGAATTGATTTCTCCTGTGCTGTCTGATTCTCATGGGCAGTGTAAAAATTTTCTCAATTCCAGATGATGACATGCTAACAGTAGCCATCTACTGCTATGTGGATGCCCCCTTTCCGCTTGGGGAGACATTGAACTGAAACCTGTGATCATAGCTTCATTCTCCTGTCATCTTTATCTTGTTCCAGTCCTCTTATACCTATCAGTTCTCTCAAATTATCTACTCTAAAACATAACTTAGGATTTCTTCAAGTCACATATAAATTGAAGGACAACTCAAAGAACAATCTTAGGCCAATATTAGGCTACCTCCTTCCACTGATGCTGTCTCACTGCTGCTACTGAAGAATACTGTACTACATCCTATCAAATGCCTCCTCAAAGAGACTCAGAAATGCAAATAAGTCATCTTTTTTATTAACACATATATGCCTGGATTTCTACCTCCATTACTCCATTCCTATGGTCTCTCTTCTAAGAACACGGGTGGCTAAAACTTTGATAAGCTCAGAGTTGGTATCACTATTTTTTCTTGGTTCTTTTTTCAGGTAATTATATATCAGTTCAAGAGCTAAACAGTTTAAAACATCCATCATATATTTTCTCTTATATGTCTGCTAACTCAGAGTTTGGAGGGGTCAGCAAACCTTGGCAGGTTTAATGAAATGAAAGCCAAGCTCAGTTTCTGATTCCTGTCCCCCTTGGTCAAGTTAACCCTGCAGGCTATGTACTTCTTCGGACTTTGGCAGCAAGATGTAAAACCTAGATTTACATCTGTACTTGTCTGCATCGCATCTGCTATTCTTGCATTGATTAAATACTTTTTACTTACTATGAAGCCAATCCATGTCAACCTTGAAATATTATCCATTTGTTGAGATGATGAGGAGAAAGGTATGTGTGGAAACTACTGGGTTATATTTTCTGTTGCAGCAACAGAAGAGTTCTCTAGTCCCATTGTCTTTTAGAAAGAGAAAAAAAAAATAAGCCACATAACATCACTTCCCAAAGAAAGGACTCACTTATACTACTAAGCCAGAAACAACATACTTCAAATAAACCAATCATCCTCCAGACCATAAAGTTGTCAATATTTCGCTAAAGACTATGGCAAAGTTCTTTACTGATAAACTTTGTTTTAACAATACATAGTTTTACAATTTATCAATCCCTATTTTTCAATTATGGACAATGACAAAATTTAAAAATCTATACTGCCAGCAAAAATTCAACAGCAGAGGCTATCAAATGTACTTTATAATCTTTATAAAATACAAGAAATTAAATTGATTATTAATAATATTGTCAAAATAAAATTTTGACAGATGTGGTAGTGTTGCATACCTTTAATGCTGTCACTCAGAAGATAGAAGCAGGTTGATTTCTGTAAATTCAAGGACAATTTGTTCAACATAGCAAGTTCCAGGACAGCCAGGGCTATGTAATTTTCGATGCTGTTTAAAAAGGATTTTAATTTTAAAGAATAAATCATAACATTTCCTAAGCCTTGTTTCAATGAAAACTCATTATCCTTTTTTGGAGGTCATTGGTACACTGCTAATTTGTTTTATTTAGTGACCTTTCATTTGCTCCAAAATTTATGGTCAATGAAACAGAAACTAGAACATCTAGTCTCCACATACAAGGCACTATTATCTGTCATGACAACTTTATATCTTAATTTGCGAAAATCAATAAGAGCAATGGAGGCAATAGTCCTATCAGTAACAAAAGTCATGAATGAAAATACACTTGTGTGAAAAAAATAGCAAAGGACCATCTGAGGGACATACACAAAAAGTATAAAGCACCAGCAGAAGTTCCAAGAGCTGCCACCATAAGTTATTACTATCATCAAGTGTAAAAATCAGAAATGACAGCAACAGTGATTTAAGTTAATTGAATTCTGAGCTTCCTTATTGTTATCTTTACACCCAAATTGTACCCAGGCCTAAAAGAAACCATCTGTGTTAAACTTTCCATTCCCTCCTTCCATATCTCACAAAATATGTAAGTAAATTCTAGTTTCTTCCTTCAGTCATTATGTGCCTTTTGCTCACTTATTTGTATAAAAGTTCTCTCAGTTCAAACTCTCCTTTTCGGTATTTGTGTTAGAGATTACTTTTGAGAATACAAAGTAGCTGAGCAGTACTGGTGCATGCCTTTAATCCCAGCACTGGGGAGGCAAAGGCAGGTGCATTTTGTGAGTTCAAGACCAAATTAGTCTACAAAGAATACAAAGGTAAGCAAGAAATATAGGTCATTGATTTACAGAGTTCATAATTTAGAAAGAATTATAGACAATAAGCAATAATATGTGGCTTTATATGCTGATAATTGATATGAGTAATGTGACGGTGGCTGACATTGATATGAGGAAAGGTCTTCCTGTAAGTAACTATCAGTAAAGACAGTACTTTTTTTAGCAATAAGTGGTCCCCAAATCCCAGCATGATTGACTGCTCCACATCTCTGTGGTAACTCGCCAGCACAGCCTGTGTCTTCCTGCATCTGTACCCACTTCCTCAACTGATATGGCAGAAGAACAAAGACTAGAAGAGAATACAGACAGTGACATTCTGTTGTCATCCTCTCTCATAGTCAGTTAATCAGAAACAATCACACTGTCTTGTTTGATATATTCATGTACACTCTGCCCTCCAAACATCTGTGCACATTTTAACTTGGTGCATGATGACAACCATGGCCTGTGCCCTATTCATCTTTCTAAACTCTTGCCCTTTGGAAGGAGTGTGGCACATGTTCAGATCTTCACGTATTTGTTTCCACCCCTTCGGAAGTTTACCTGTCATTATCTACCTCTCTTATTTTCTCTAGTGTTATTCCTATGCTACACAACTCTAGATACTCATCATGTCTCTTAGGGTGCTAATTGCAATTCTTCACATTTGAATTAGTCTTTTCTCCTGTGTCCCCTTAGTACACTATGTTATTCTCAATACTTGAAAATCCATTATTTGTTTCTCTTCTGGATTCTGTATTAAAACCAAAGCAATGGAGAAAATAACTGTGCCTTCCTATTTGATATCACAACACATATCCTTAAAACAAAGAAAGTGAATATTTTTTCTTTTTTTTTTTTTTTTTTTTTTTTTTTTTTTTTTTTTTTTTTTTGGTTTTTCGAGACAGGGTTTCTCTGTGGCTTTGGTGCCTGTCCTGGAACTAGCTCTTGTAGACCAGGCTGGCCTCGAACTCACAGAGATCCACCTGCCTCTGCCTCCCAAGTGTTGGGATTAAAGGCGTGTGCCACCACCGCCCGGCCACAAGCAGATTTTCTTTGAGGTATTTTTAAATCTATTTGACTGCATGATCAATTTTCCATGGAATACATTTTAGGAATTATTAATCTACTTTATGGCATACTACTATTGGTCGCATGCATATTTGGAACAGATTTTGTCATTGGCACGATGAGAACACAGCCTGTGAATTTCAACCTGGTGAAGAAAACATTAAATTACAATTAAACTAAAACCTTCTGAATGTGTGCAACTTTGTTAGCAGAAAAGAGATGACATGAGCATCCCAGGCAGAGGAGACAGAAAGTGTATTGGTTCTGAGACAGGACAAAGTATACCAGTTACCATAGTTTATATTGTACAACAGAGCTAAGAGAAGGAGAGCAGCCCTCAGACATTATACTGTTCAACTAAAGAGAAAACTCTGTACCAGTGGTTCTCAACCTTCTCCAATGCTGCAACCCTTTAATATATATCCTCATACTGTAGTGGCCCCCAACCATAAAATTATTTCATTGTTACTTCATACATGTAATTTGATGTGGGATGTCTATCTGTATATGTGTTGCTCTTATTTGTTAATGAATAAAGCTGCTTTGGTCTATAGAAGAGCAGAATAGTCATGCTGGAAGAGATATAGAGATAGTAGGCAGAGTCAAGGAGATGGCATATGGCTGCCAAAAGAGACAGACATTCCAGAAACTTACTGGCAGGCCACAGCATTATGGTGATACACAGATTAATAAAAATGAATTAATTTAAGATGTAAGAGTTACTTAATAAGAAGTCTGAGCTAATAGGCAAAACAGTGTTGTAATTAATACAGTTTTGTGTGGTTATTTGTGTCTGGGTGGCTGGGAAACAAACGAGCAATCTCTGTCTACAGTAATTTGATGCTATTATGAGTCATAACATAAATACATGATCTGAAGGACATCTGATATGTGACATCCAAAGGAATCATGACCCATGGGTTGAGAACCACCCTTCTGCCCCTTCTATGGAGAGTAGAGAAAGATGTATAAATGAAATGCTCAGTCAATGTATGTTTTTGACATTGGCACACCCTCAGACCCATGGAAAAAATGGCAAAGATCCTTGGTTGGGGGTGTAGTGGGGTGAATAATGAGGCTCAAAGGGATGGCAAACTTTCTACTAGTTCGTATATGTTGATAATGTCTGCAGATGATGTCCCCTGTAGATTTTTCCCCCAAGATATTTATGGTCTGAAGACTACTCCCCTACAGATAGCTCCTATAGAGATTCACAAAGACTGTCTTCTGGATCCAGCTGTGTAAAATAAGCTTTGCCTCCTTGTTTGTCTACATGTAATAACCCTACCTCTCTGTTCGATTCTATATAATAAACACATTGAGCTTCCATGGTTGTTGTGACCTTTTCATCAGAGTGCCCAGTCTGCCCAGTCCCAGCTTTCCTATATCCGTGTGTCTGTCTGTCTTTTCTTCATTCCCTCATCACTCTTCATCAGGTCAAGTGTTTGGAGTCATGCAAAGACTCAACAACATTTCTAATTCCTGGTCATGAGGAGTCTCATTTAATATTTAATAGTATTGATTTATATATTAATCAAAAATCACTTGAAATCCATTATAAGCACAATATCATTCTTCTGAAGGCATCAGAGACATATCAAAGTGATGACAATGTTAAGGGACAAGGGTATAGATAAAAGGATGCATAAGCAGTCTGAAAACTTCCAGCTGAGGGCTTGGGAGCAGAGGCAAGATTTTTTCAGCAGCTCCACGGGGTGGAACATGGGAATGGGTACAGGAAATGTGCTCAAATAAAAGGGATACAAGTTAAAAAATTTTAGTGGCTTTCTGTTAGGAAAACCAAAAGCAAAATAAATAAATAAATAATCACTTCTACAGAGAAGATGAAAATGCTCTCTCTGGTTCTCTGGTAAATGTCAGTTCCAACTAAAGGTTAAAAGCAAATTTTCCTTGGAAGATGAGGGCCTTAACCCTTATGCTCTTGCATATTTGGTACAAGAAGGTACTCTGTAAGCTCCCAAAAATGAAATATAAACACCAAGTCATTCAGAAAACCACAGATCTATAATGATGACCTGCCTTCAAGATATGCTAGGGCAATGGTGGCACAAAGCTTATGGGAGTTACTAGCCAATATCTGGTTTGATTCAAAGTCCAGTCCATGAGATGGAACTCATTCATACACAACACTGCTTTGGTGACCAAAAAATCTGAAATGAGATAGCCCAGGGACCTAAGTTAAAAGCAAATACTACAGGATATAGTCAGTGAGGAAAATGTCTATTTAAAATAAAAGGAATAAATAAATAAATAAAATAAAAAATGACGTCTAATCGCACACACTTGTAATTCTTTGGAGGTGGATCACTGGCTAGCCATCCTAGTATAATTGGAGAGTTATAACTCACGAGAAATCCTGTCTCAAAACAAGGTGGACAGAACCTAAATAATAGTACTGAATGTTGTCCTATAGGCTCAACATACTTGCATACATGTGCACGTGTATCCACATATGTGTGAACTTACATGCAAACACACACAGACCAAATAAAGAGGTGATGTCCAAAGCTTTCCAAAAATAATGAAAAGTTTAAGCCACCGGGAAAAAAATGCACTGTAATTTCCTAGTTTTCAAACCAGACAAATGCAAAGAAAACAATACCTAGAAACACTATAGCAAAACTGCATAGAACAGAAGAGCCAGACACGATGGTACACCCCAGCTACTCCCATATTTCGGAGGTAGAAAAAGGACCATGAGTTCAATCAAGGTCATCTTAGGCTACATAACAGGTTTGAGGCCAGTTTGGTTTACATGAAACAATGTCTTGAAAATAACAAACAAATACACAAAGGGGAAATTGTCTTAAAAATAACAAAGTAAAACTCAACATAAAACTGAAAACTGACATCCTAATATAAAAGTAGAAGCCAAAAGCACTGGAAAATATTAACAAGACTGCCAGCCAAATGACTCATCCCATTAATGCTACCTACCTGGGGGCCTAAGTTTGAACTCTGGAACCAACATATAGGTGGAAGGAGAACCAACATCAGGTTCATGTTCATCATACTTCCTTATATGACTCAGGACCACCTACAAGGGAATGGTACTACCTGCAGTAGGATGTTAATCCCTAAATGGGACACTCATATCACATCCTTCCACCCAAGACTCAGGGATCATTGTGGGAGATGGAGCAAACACTGTAAGAGTCAATGGTAGTAGATGAGCTCCAGGAAACAACAGGACAGTTGTGCAGATGAATTCAGAGCAATTGTGACAGAATGCACAACCCCTGAGAAAACTCAGGCAAGACCAAATCTCAGCATGGTGGGAGAAGCTACATTTGCAGTAGTAGAGGAGCTATTAGCTGAAAGAGGGAGTCAGTTTGCTTTAATAATGTTGTCCCTGGCAAGTCAACAATGCTCTGTCTGATAGAAAACAACTCATTCAAGAACACATGGCCAACACAAATTTAGATTTGAATGGTTAAAAGAAAAAAAGGAGACAAAGTTGAATGAATAGGGACAGGGTAAATTAGAGAGGAGTTAAAAGAGAGTTAAATAGGATCAGAACACAATGAACTAATAATAAAAAAAACAACTAAAAATAATATTCATCAGCATCCATCTAGCTTCTTTCCAGAGATGGAGCTGTAGTTCAACATATCTGAATGAACCAACGTCATAAATTAACTTTATGGCAGAAATCGCATGAGAATTTTAATAGACACAAAATGTCTTCCCATAAAACCTCATGTTTCTTGATACAAGCTCTGCAGAAGGTAGGAATAGAAGGATATATTCCAGCACAACAAAGGTTCCATACAGCAAATCTATAGACACCAAGATGAAAAATGAGGAGAAACCCAAAACATTTTCACTGAAATCAGGAGCAAGGTAAGTGCCCAAGTTCCCCACTCTTATTCAATATTGCACCTGAAATCTTAGCTAGCACAATAAGGCAAAGGAAGAAAGAAAAGAAGGGGAATACATATAAGAAAGAAAATGTCAAAGTTTTTTCATTTAGATATTATATAATTTTATATCTAAGAGACCCTACAGATTCTCCTTCAAAATATCCCTATATCTGATAAACACTTTTTAAAAAGTGATAGGATATTAACACAAATAACATACAAAAATTAGTAACCTTCCCATATGCTGAAATTCAAATTATTGAGATTCCATCCCACCTCAGTCAGAATGACAACCATTCAGAATATTAATAACAAGAACAAGAATACAGACTAAAGGGAACCTTCCTCAAATACTGCTGGAAGGAAAGTAAACTGGTCTAGTCACTATAGAAAAAGTATGAAGATCCCTCAAAAACCTGACACACCATCTACTTTGTGACCCAGCTCTACCCCTTCTGGGTATTCATACAAGGGACTCCAAGTCAGCACTCTACATACCACTTACATACCAGTGTTTTCTGCAGAAGTTTTCACAATAGTTGACTTGGGCAACCAACCTAAGTATCCATAAACACAAAAATGATTAGCCACACTTGCAATGAGATTTTTTTCAGCCATACAAAAGAGAAAAGTTATATTGTTTGCAGTAAAATATATGCAATTAGAGATGATCATATTAACTGAGTTAAGTCAGCCTCAGAAAGAAAAAGACAAAACATTCTTTTTCATTTGTAGCTCCACATTCTATACATACACAAAAATAACATACATATATATGAAAAGTAGAAACTAACTTTTCTAAGGGAACAAAGGAGACTAACTGTAGGGGAGAAGGGAGGATAAAGAACACAGAGGAAATATGATCAAAGTACAATTTATATTTGTGTGAAAATGTCTTTATACAACACGGTACCAGCTGTGATGAATATGCACTAATGGGATTTTTTTATTCTTAATTGACTTTCATCTCTACAATAACTAGTTAAATACTGAACTCATTTGTCACCGTGAGCAACTAGAAAACTGGAAAAATTCTATGCAACAACTGTCTCCAGACATTGAAATAGCAGTTGCACAAAACTCTAACCCTTACCAAAAGGCAAATAAATGAGAAAGGGTCTATTTTTGTCCCTCGGTTTTCATATGGGTCATTATTAAAGCTACAGGGGTTTGTTTAAATCCTTCCCAAGATAAAAGCTTAACCTTTCCTATAGTGGAGGTCTCACTAAATTGAGGGGCCACAAATCAGTGGAGACTGAAATGTGCATATTTATACAATAAAATATGTAGAGAAGGAATCCACACAGAGATGAAGAGTTAGAAACCTGCAAAAGGACCTCTTGAGTGTACTGCTAAATAATAAGCTCTCTGTAAACAGGAGAAAAGTCTCAAAATCAGCAAATTCTATTAACATTCAGCTGAGCACAGATTAAAGGCCGTGCAGGGCTGGGAGACACTGCCTTTCTAGCTAGTCAGTGTGTAGTTTTATTGAACAGCCAGGGCATTTCATAAGTGTCATGCCTGAGTAGTGAGGCTAAGCATGCCCTAGAATGAGTGTTGCTCTAGATACACTCTTTGAAGAGAATAAAAAGAAAAACGAAAGACAGGGAAAGGGGAAAAAACTTGCAAAAGTCAAGCTGATCCACAAAAGGAAAACACAAGAGAAGGTGCTAATCCTACTCTTACAGCCTAACCAACATCAAAGCTCTCTCCAGGACATGCAGGATAGGCCTAATGTTCAAAACAACGACCTTCTGCTGCTCTTGTCTTCTAACACAGAGTTAGAGCAATAATTATATTAATTAAGCACAAGCCACATGCATGACTTAAAATTGTCTTATAAAATATCAATTTATAATTTACTTTATTTCACTTAATATATTCAAATATTTCATTACATAAGCAGTGTAAAGTTATTAAAATATTTTATACTTGTTCTGTAATATATTCGATATATATTATTTATGCTCACTCTATATGTGTTTTTCCTTTAAGCCATCTTTGTATATGCTTCAACAACAGATAGGAAGTGGCTACCATACTGAGCAGCACAGACTTGAAGCAGAGAGGTCTGGGTTTGGGAGTAGCATCTATATGTAGAGTTCCCTAGGAAATTCAGACCTGGGGACTTTGAGTTTATAGGCGATTGTAGCTGTTACAGCTGCAGATAGAAACTTATTATAAGGAATCAAGTTTGAGTGCAATCCCATAAGGTTTTCCAGATCTATTTGGGGCAGCCCTGCTTGTCATATCACAGAATGGTACTGCTAATATCTAAAACACTTAATTAATGTTTCTGTCTTTTCCAGGAGCTTAATTAGACTGTGAGGTAAGCAGGAGTTATATATTGTAGGAATTTCCCATGCTTCATAGCTATTGACCTCCCGATGTTTCTAATGGGAATCATATCAGAACTAACAGGATAATCTTCCTGCTGAGTCAATCATGTTTAATGTAGGTATGCCATTTACTGTCTGTTCCACTACTACAGAGTAGAAGAAATATTCTAAGAGGCAGAGGTAGTGAGTACCCTCTTGGTGTGGAAATATTCTAAATTAAATCTCTCATTTCTAAACATTGTACATGCAGGACACCATTTTATTTATTTAAGACTATGTATCATTCATGTTATTCAATGCTCAACAGATAATTGCTAAACAGGGCTCAACTTGTTTTAGAATTTTGAGAAGTATGTCTCATTTTTTATTCTCAGGCAAGTGCCTTTCTTGGTGGTTTTCTAGGTTCAGTCAGCCCCTTGGTGATCCATGAGAAATGATCATGTTTTAATTCACCAAGCTAAAGAAAAGTTCCTCAGTCTTTACATGCTTTTAGATAGTGACCTTATATTGGTCTTAGGTACCTTTGTATCCCCATCCCTACTTAATACAAAGAAGGTCTTGAAAAAACTATAATAAATTATGACAGCATAATATAATAATGTAATGTATTTTAAAGTGTTTTATTGGCATCTCCCTGCTGGGAAAGGACAGGTTTTTTTTTTTTTTTTTTTTAGTAACAAACATTGAGGTTACATAACCTCAAGGATCTAGGAATGAACCATTCTAGGTCATCAGTATAGCATGAGGCTTAACCCTGGTGCACATCCCTATTTTCTATTTCTATTGTGGAAGCCTGTAATCCTCCTGTTCAAGTTTCTGTCAAACACACACTATTTTCTCTTGAGGTTATAAATTTACTTTTAATCTGCCCTTCGGTATTCTAAAAACCATGTTACCAAAACCAACTCCAGGATACTCTATAGTAGTAACTTGTTTGTTTTTCTTAGATAGTGAAGATTTTCCTCGAAAACTAGCTACGTTGGAGGAACATATTAAGGGTTACAACTGATGGTTCTTGTACTTGTTAAATTTGATTTGCTTAGACAAAGCCTATTCGGCCTTTTAAAAAATAAATAAATGTTTATATTTGATAGCAGTCTGATATTCTAATATTGAGAAATGACTTATCATCTCACAGCCCATATTTTTATGAACTATGACCTAGGATATACTATCTGTCTTTAACTTAACAGGTTACCTATTTAAGCTATTCAACCTTTTTATAGTTGAGAATTTAAAAACTGTCTATGATGCTTTGAATTCCCAGACAAGTTACCCTTCATCATTAGATAAATCTTTCCATAAAAGAATGCCACCACAACTTCTATTTATAGCTATGACAAATTATCTAGTAGCCAACTAACAATCATACCAAAACAACTAAAAAGCTTTGACAAAATACAAAATAATGAATAAATAAAATGTTTTTTAAAACATGATTTGGGGAGGTATTTGAGAACCTCACATCACCCAGGACTGGAGAAGTCAAGAACCCAATTTTATTATAGTCAAATTTGATAGTATGTCCAATATTCTAAGATCACATTTTCTGTAGTTAGTTCTGAGATATCTGCCAAGTTTTAAGGACTTTAGATGAAATATGGGGAAAAAAAAGAGATCAGTTAGTGAATGAAGCATAACTAGAAGTAGTTTTCTGTGGTCTCTCTGGGAACTCAAAATTTGAGTTCAGGCTTTAAAAATAATCTAGGCCTCAAGGAAATCAGAAAATGAAAAAAAAACATGAGCCCAGTTCAATACACTGTTCCTCCCCTAAAATATATACCAAATCTTAAGCATGGCGAACTAAGAGGCCAAAAGGTCAAGATGAAAGCAACGAAGAGCAAAGCAAAAGATGAACAAAGAGTAAGCGAATCTTAAAATAACATGTCCCTTCCTCTATTAAGAAGCTACTGAAGTACCTTAGGCAATTAGGTGGTGTTTAATAAACAATAAATTGTTTTTTATTTTTTTGAGGCAGGATTTCTCTGTAAAATAATCCTGGCTGTCCTGGAACTGACTCTGTAGACCAGGCTGGCCTTGAACTCACAGAAACTCCACCTGCCTCTGCCTCCTGAGTGCTGGGATTAAAGGCACATGCCACCACTGCCCAGCCATGCACCACCACTGCCTGGCAATGAACAATAATTAAAAAAAAACTTTGCTTTTATCTAGCTGCTATCCAAAGGACACATTAAACGTACTCAGAGGGAGATAAAATCACCTAAACATCTACTACATTTTCTGAGCCAGAAATTTATTTTATTATGTTATTATATGTTGAATTTTCATAGAGGGTATTTTTTCATACTATTTCTCATACCCTACTCCTCCCAGATTCTTTCCTCCACACACTCACCCAACTTCATGTTCATTTTCTCTCTTCAAAAGAAATAAGAAAGGATAAAAAAGCCAATATAAATATGAACTTTGCTAACTACTGTTAATCATGGAGCTCACCCTGGAATGTAACCCCAATAAAGAAAATTGATTTTCCCTCTTGCAGTAGCTATCATTTTCAAGGAGCTTCTTGGCTAGGGGTTGAAATTTGTGTACACTTTCTCTTATCCATGTTTGGATTTTGTCTGAATTGAGTTTATACAGTCTATACATGCTGTCACAGTCTCTGTGAGTTCATATTGCCCTATTTTGTCTAGAAAATGCTGTTTCTCTAAGATTGATAACCTCTGATTCTTATTATCTTTCTATACCCTCTTCCACATAGATTCCTGAGCCTTGAGGAGAGGTTTGATAAAGCCTTCCCATTCATGGCAGGCTTGTCCATTATATTGGTACTGTTTCCCTCTAACCAGGATTCATGGATTAAAGTATCAAGGGGTGGAAAGGGGAATAATTTTACTCTCAATCAGCCCTATTTACCCACTAGGAAATTTCTTGTGTCCTGTTCCTACAACCCTAACTTCTGATGGCCTGGAAGTTTTGGTTCCAGAAGGGGAGTGTTCTTGCCAGGAGCCACAACAAACATCCCATTGAACTGGAAGCTCAGACTTCCCCTGGTCACTTTGGACTTCTAATGCCCTTAAAGCAATAGACTAAGAAAGAAAGTTTTAGGTTAGAAGATACATCCAGATTACCACAGAGAAATTGGATTACCTCTCCACCATGGAGTTAAGTAGGATTACGTTTAGAGTGCAGGAGATCCTTTAGGGTGTCTCTTGGTGCTACTGTGCCCTGTGATTAAAGCTAATGTGAAGTTACAACAGCCTAACCTAGCAGGATGACAAAAGGGCACAGACCCATCAGGAATTAAGGTGTAGATCACTCTCCAGAAAAAGAGCCCAGACCTGCTGAAGTGCTTGCAGAGGGTGGAAGAAATACAGAATGGGTAATAGAGGACAGTAGTTTTAACTACTGTCGAAGGTCACATGACCAGTTGAAGAAACAAGGATTATAACTGACATGAATGCTTCTGTTATATTTTAAGTACGTATTTGTACAAGTATTTGTGTTTTCTTTAAATTTTCTTATCCCAAGTTGTATTGTCAATTAAGAGAATATCAATGGTTATCATATGTAAGTTTGACATACTAGAAGGATGTCCCCCAAGGGACATTACAACTATTCTAAATTTATAATGCATTTTAAGCTGTACTTGGTAATGTTATGCTTATGCTTGGTTATTTTTTATGATTTGGTTATTGTTTTTCATTTGGAAATTAATCATGAGATAAAGAGCTCTGATTGTCTGTCAAGATGGCAATGGGGTGAATTGTGAGGGATAGTCTTGGTTGACAACTTTACTATATTATGAATGAATTATAATCCAGAAATGGAGGTCATGCTTGTGATCTGGATCTTGAGGCAAGAAGACAACAAGCCTTTGATCTGGATCTTGAGACTGGAAGACACATACCTTTAATTCAGACTTTGAGGCAGGAAGGTACACCTTTAAACTGGGCTACACATTCTGCTAGAAGCCTATATAAGGACAATGAAAGGAAGAAGGATTTATTCTTTACCTGTTTGCCCTTGCCTTGAAAGCACATTCATTCCTTCACTAGTATTAGAGCCTACTTCTTTGGGACCCTAGCATATATAGAAGACCCGCTGAAATATCAAGCCTCTTGGGACTGAACAGCTGCTAGATTCTTGGACTTTCCATTCATAGCTAGCCATTGTTGGATGACAGCCTATAAGTTATTCCAATAAATTTCCATATATATATATATATATATATATATATATATATATATTGAATATATATATATATTCATTACATAAGTTCTGTGACTTTAGAAAACCCTGACTAAATCCACATACAAATACATACTTTCATACACATGCAAGCACACAAACATATACACACTAAATAAATAAATAAAAAATTTAAAGATAGAATTGGCAAATATACTTTTTGCCTATTAAATGACAAACACATGAGTCTGTATTGTCTATAAATTGTGGCAGGAATATTATAAAAAATAAAATTGTTGGTTTATCATACACTTAAGTATAAATGCAAAATCCTTGAACAATATATTAGTTATTTATTCCAGGAATGAAATTTGGGTTTAATTTTTAGAAATTAATGCAATTCCCCAAATTTTAAGAGTAAAATAGAGATAGAATCACATATAATTTTCTCAATATTTACTGAAAATTTTCTTGAAAACTTTTAAAAATAACAGTTTGGTTTTATATAAACTCATTTTATCTGCTTATGCACTTCTAAAGAAGTCTACAAAAACATACACCAATACACCAAAATGTACAAACTATGAATATACTCAGGACAGCTTTGTATTCTCAGTAATACAAGTAAACAGGAATGGGAGTGGAAAGGAGGAAATTAACATTATGTTCACAGAGAATACCAGCATGTATAAAGAAAACCCAATATTCCATGGATATAAAAATTATTAACAATGATATAGCTGGTTCATTATACAAAAATCAATTGGGAACTTCAGAATAGCAGATAACATTCAGGAAGGTTATTCAGAGTCTGCTGTAGAAAATTCTTCAGCCAGTGAGGGCCGCCGGCTTGTTGGGATTTCTGTCATGCCCAGTACCCCACAGCTGGAAAGTCCCAAAGAAAATCACACAGAGATCTCCATAAGCTATAAAACTGATTGGCCCATTAGCTCAGTCTTCTTATTAGCTCTTGTAGCTTATATTAACCCATTATTCTTATCTATGTTAGCCCCATGGCTCAGTACCTTTTTCAGTAGGGCAGATCACATGCTGCTGCTTTAGTGGTCTGGTCTGGACTGGCAGGAATAGGCTTTCTCCCTCCCATAATTCTCCTGTTCTCATCGCCCCACCTATACTTCCTGTCTGGTTGAAACCGCCTATACTTCCTGCCTGGCCAATCAACATTTATTTAAAATATGATTGACAGAATACAGACAATACAGACAATTCTCCCATACCAGTTACCTCCCAATTGGGAATGGCCTCTTATACTATAAATGCTGGTGTAAAGCGTGAACTCCTCTCTCTCTTCCAGCTGCTGGATTCAGTTACTGTTCCCCATTTGAGCAGAGGACTCTGATCTGTGAGTCTACCTATAAATAAAAAAATTCTTTATTATACTCAATTCTGAGCTAGTGTGAGATTTCTTTTTAGTGTTCATCTTCAAGAGTTTCCATTGATAACCTGGGAAAACTGAAAAACACCTATCAGAAAAGGTACATAGTCCAAACAACTAAAGAAAAGTCTATATTCAGGGTGGCAGGAAAAACAGCAGGGGAGGCTGTAGAACCCGCCCCTGCATCCTCGGCCCTTGTATCAGAAATTGGATAATCAGAAATAAGATATCACAGAAAAAAAAAAGACATCCTGGAGCTGGCAAGATGACTCAGTGGGTAAAGATGCTTATCACCAAACCTGACAATATGAGCTCATTCCTTACAACCCATCCAAGTGCCCTGATAGATAAACACACAAAAGAAATAAATAAAATGTTAAAAATTTAAGACTTCTGCTTCTGGGATGACTCACTAGCCTGAGATCATCTATAAACTATGCCCTCAGGACACTCAGATCAAGTGACATGGGACTATGTCCTTAAAACTGACAAGTTGAGTCAAATCTTCAGAGAATCCAGTGGGTTGAAAATGTGGTGGGAACCAAAGTATGCAGTACAACTTCTACAGATTCCAAATAATGCCCACTACATTAAAAAAATATCTGTACAGGGACAGAACCAACAACCAGCATTTAGAATCTGAGTACCAAGGGAACTCAGATACATTGCCATTATGAGACACTAACTTGTGAAGCACTGTCTACAGACCAGGACAGCATTAATTTAGTAATCTGATTATACTAAGAAAGAGTCACTGCAAAACTCATTAAAGTCCTTCCAGTAGTAAAGAAGAAACAGGAATCTAAACCAGAATGAACAATCAAGCAAGTTAATTTTTAGATTCCATATCTTCATATCTGTTCTGTCTTTGTTTCTTAGTTGGCATGTTCTTACCCTATAGTGTTTTGGCCCCTCTCTCCTTACTCTTTTTCTTGCTTTTCCCCCCTCTCCCAAGGAACATAGTCTATTCTGAATTACAGGGTTCTTGTAGTTCAGTCTCCAGTGAGATTATTAGAAAATGTATTTGTGCTCTCTCTCTCTCTCTCTCTCTCTCTCTCTCTCTCTCTCTCTCTCTCTCTCTCTCTCTCTCCAACCTACTTTTAGCCAAACTCACTTTATCCCCTAGACAGCTTTTGCCTCTACAGTTTTCATTCCTTTTTTCAAATCCCTTTTCTATCTCTCTATCATCCTAATATGACTTACTTGTCTTACTGCTTTTTTCTTTCTTTCTTTTTCTTTCCACTTGTACCCACAATAATGAATAGTACACACAAAAGCTCTCAGTGTCACTGTAATTATTAAATGCTTCATGCTTAAGAAACAACTGCTATATAGTTGGTTATTACTCTATTTTCACAGTGGGTCTATCTCCAGATAGTGACTGCTGCTACAAACAATATTGTATTTACAGGGAAGGACTACAGATATTGTCTAGGGATCTAAACACAAATCCAAGGAAAAAAATTACTTCTCAACTCTGAAATAACTGTACCTCACTGAGCATTGCAAATACTTTAAACTAAAAGATTGCCTAAATGTGCTTAATTCAATGATTAATTCCTGATGCACAAATTCCAACACAAGTAACATGAAAAAAATAACACATCTCTTTCTTCTAGAATCTACCAATCCCAGAGTAAGGACTCCAATTAAAGCAATGTGCATAAAATTCCAGAAAATAATTTAAAAGAATTATAATAAATGAAAGAGGATGTGAATAAATTTTTGAATGAATTCTGAGAGAACACAAAGAGGCAGCGTAAAGAATTCAATGCAAGACATAAAAAAGGAATTCAATAAAGAGATATAAATATTGGAGAGAAAACAAAGTAAAATGGTCCTGGAAATAAAATGTTTAATAAATCAAATAAAACCTCTGCTGAGTCACTGTTCTATTGCTGAGAATAGACACTGTGACCAAAGCAACTCTCATAAGAGAAAACATTTAATTGGGGGCTCACTTACAATTTCAGAGGGTGAGTCCATTATTATCATGGCAAGAAGCATAGCAGCAGACATTTTAGACATGATGCTATGCTGTGGGATAATGGTTTTACTCTGTAAATATTTGTTTCTTGTACTTGTTTAATAGAATGCTGATTGGTCAGTAGCCAGGCAGGAAGTAAAGGTGGGGCAACCAGGCAGGAAATAGAGGTAGGGCAATAAGAACAGGAGAATGCTGGGAAGAGAAAGAGTCAGCCTACAGTCATTACCCAGACACAGAGGAAGCCAGACACAGAGCAAGCAAGATGTGACTGCCTTGCCAAAAAAGGTATCAAGCCACGCAGCTAATACAGACAATAATTATGGGTTAATATAAGTTATAGGAGTTAAGAAGCCTGAGTTAGTAGGTCAATTAGTTTATAATTAATGTATGTATACCTCTGTGTATTTCTTTGGGACTAAATGGCAGCGGGACCAGACAGGACAGAAACCTCTGTCAACAATGCTGTAGAAGTAGTTAAGAGCTACTTCCTGATCTTTAGACAGAAAGACTCTAGGGTCGGCCTATAAAGCTCATTCCCACTGACATTTCCTCCTACAAGGCCACACCTTGTAATTCTTTCAAATAGTATCACTCTCTGATAACCAAGCATTCACATAGATGGATCATCTTTATCCAAACTACTACATACTCCCTCACCCCCATAAGCTTGTATCATAGTGCAAAAACACATTATTCAGTTTAACTTGAAAAGTTCTCACAGTCGTAACACTGTTTCTTAAAATCCAAAGTTCCAAGTCTCTTCTGAAACTCCTGACATTCTCTTATCTACCACTCGCTGTAAAATCAAACTGCAAAAGCAGATCACATACTTCCAACATTCAGTGTCACAGCCTATATATTACTGTTCCAAAATGGAAGAAAGGGAGGAAATACTGAACCAAGCCAAGACCAAAACTAGCTGGGCAAACTCCAAATTCTGCATCTCCATGTCTGATGTCAAAATGTTCTTTAGATGTCCAACACCTCTCAGCCTTGTTGACTGTAACACATTGCTCTCTTGAGTTGGTTCCGTACTCACTCTTTAGATTTCCTTGACAGGTATCCTACAGCTCTGGTATCTCCAATGTCTTTGATTCTCCAACACAGTCCAGGTTTCACCTAGACACAATGGTCTCTCTAGGCTTCTACACAGAGACAACCTTGATGCTTATCTAGTCTCAGTGGCTTCATATTTAGCTTCAGAGTGATATTCCACAATCACTTTCTTATATCCTTTACTCTAAAGCTAAAACCACAGGGCCAAAGCTTCCAAGTTCTGCTCCTTTTAGGGGACGGAATTTAACCCCATCTTTCAATTACATTTGCATCAACTTTCTGTTCTAGTGGCTTCCTTCACTGTTTAAGCTTTTCTTTAATTCCTTTTCAAAAGTTTGAAACTTAGCTGATGGAATCTGGCTTTGAGGTTACTACTTCCTTTATTCCATTTAGCATCAGGCTTTTCTTTAAATTTTTTATATCCTTGACCACAAGTCTTATATCCATTATGCTTTTCTGGTGATCCTTTTCTCCTCAAACTATTGATTTTTATTTCTCTCTGTTCATTTTGCTCCTTTTTATTATAGAACTGTGTAAGAATGATTACTAATAACCACACAAATGTGTCAATACTGGGCTATTTTTGTATTTCCTCTGCCAAGGTCATTATTAATCCAATTATTATCTTTCAGACAAGAGCAAAAAGCAGTCACATTCTTTGATAGAATATTGTTATGAAGAACCCAGCAGAGATGACGACTCAGAAACAGTGTATAGAAAATTGAAAGTCTTTATTTCAACTAGCTGGTACTATACTCAGATACTTGGGGAACAAAGTGTAATTCTGAGAATTTAAAACAAGAGATTTTTAAAGGCAAAAAACACATCCTGGTGTCTTGCTCAACAACTAAAAGAGTATGTCTGCACAAAGAAGCAGTTTAACAGAAGCTGAGTTAATGGGGCATTTTGGCCTTGGGTCCTAGATAGAACTGAGTAATTTTCCATGGGATCTTAGCAGATCAAATTCTAGCTAAACCTGAAAAAGCCTTAGAAAGAACACAAGATGGAGGAACCTCTGCAGTCTTTTTCCCTGTCATAATTTCACAAGAATGGTCTCTAGGCCACTTGCACATTCTTTCCCTCTGAAACCTCTTGAGCTGGGCCATCATCATAATCTACATTGCTCTCAGCACCAGTGTCTTTAATGTTCCTACTAGCATGGAAAATTAAAACCAGCTTAAAACATTTAACAGTCTTCCTAATACAAAGTCCACATTCTTACAATAAGCAGTATCGTCACAGTAATACCTTGCTGTCTGGTATCAACATCTGCCTTAGTCACTGTTCTATTGCTGTAAAGAAACACTGTGACTGAAATAGGTCTTATAAAAGAATGCATTTCCTGTTGGAAACAGCAATAGAACATGGAGTACCTGTAGAAGCTAGCAAACATTGATTGAGGATAGGATCCTTTAAGAGAGGGAAAAAGTAGAATGTAGTTAAAGGAGAGTAATGGGAGAATACTGGGTGGTAAAAATGTTTAAATAAGAAGGGAGGTGGAGGATTAAGGAGAAGAGGGTATGGAAGGTAGAAGATTAGCCAAAATGAAGAATATACAAATATAACATGAAAATATCATTTTATAACATTAATAAATAAAATTTAAGAAAAGAGATTGAATGGAGTTGTGATGGCTAGATAATGTTACTTCTAGAAGTAGTGAGCTCCAAATAAAAATCCCAGTCTTTGGTGTGATGCACCTCCACAAGAGTATTTATGGCAGCATCAGAACTCCCCAAAATATTATACCTTTGTATCATTCCTCTAGCTTGCCCACCAGAAGTAGAAGATAATAATAGATTGCTCATGGATCCTAGAGAAGAATACACTACAGATACTTTCCTAAATCAGTACAATCTCAAAGTGCATTCCAGATACTTATCCTTAGTTCCACAGAAGTATGTTGTTCTCATCATTCATCAAAGAAGACTCTTTTTGCGAGAGATGGAAACTGTTACAGAAAGCCACAACTGGTCAAAATTCAAGGGAAAACTTACTGTGTTATGTTCACCCCAAAATAATACATTTATAATGCAACATTTCCACTTAATGCTCAGACAATATTGCAGAAGTGGAATTGGAAACAATGTAAGAGCCAGAGGACCAGGAAATCAGCTAGGAGATAGTCTCTTCTTTAAACAAAGAGGGGACACAAAGCAGCCGCATGCAGAATAAATATCACAACACTTTGTTTATAATTCTAAGTATAATAAAAATACATTATTGTTTTAAAAGGCTATATTGCTAAAGATAACGCATTTCTCAGTTGCAAGATACAGAGAAAACAAGTTGGAGCTGTACAAGAACATCTTGTATACTAGATAGCTGTTGAAATGCAGGAGAGTGCTATGAAGGCAGCTGGAGGAATAAAGGCATCAAGGGTCTTACCTATCTGTGAATGCTGTGAACCAAAGCCCAACTAGTAGACAAAAAAATAATTAATATTGGAGAAAACATAAGTGACTAAATAAAAAGTTTAGTGCTAAGTTTGGGATATCTCCAGTAAAGTTGTATGTCAGAAGTGTCATGGAGACTCCCAAAACAATATAGCTATAGACAATGCTCTTTATTGCCACAAGGACTTATTGGTAAAATCCTATTACTGAAGACAATTCACACACTTGCCACATATGGAATGAAATCAAGTTGGTACTGATGTCTCCTAACTAGCCTTCATTATTATCATCTTAATGCTACCCAGGTTTCTGGAAGACAAAAAAAAATCAAGAGTCTTAGTCAGCTATAAATCCTGGGACTGCAATAATGACTACTGTAGCAGGATATGCCAATTGGCACAATAGTGACACAAATGCCATGGAAGTAACCGATCACTTTCTGATGGACTTTCAGACCTGTTCCATTGAAAGAAACATATGCTGGTATTACAAGTCTGGCCAAGAGCACATGATGGGGTTCATATGCCCCAAGGAAAAACCTACTAGCATTATTTTACTAAATTGACAAAGTATTAAACTGCCCTCTGGTGTAGGAAGCCTTCTGTCTATTTGTTGTTCTCACTGGTTAATAAAGGAACTGCTTTGGGCCTATAGCAGAGCTATAGTGGAACAGAGCTATGTGGGGAAAATGGAACAGAATTCTGGGAGGAAGAAGAGAGTCAGGGAGAGAAACCATGGAGCCGTCCAACATGCTGAATCTTTCCTGGTAAGCCATTGCCACTTGGTGATACATATATTAATAGAAATGGGCTAAATCAAGGTGTAGGAGTTAGCCAATAAAATGTTAGAGTTAATGGGCCAAGCAGTGATTTCATTTAATGAATACAGTTTCTGTGTGGTTATTTCGGTGTTAAGATTGCTGGGAGCTGGGAAGAACAAGCAGGCCCTCTCCCTACAACAGCCCTCTATATCATATCTCTCTGCACTAGATTAGTGCCCCTCTCAGACCTGATCAGAGAAGTTTTTTTGTACAGTGGACAGTGGTTAGTGAAGAAACTTACAGCTTATCAAAGGGCAGAGAATAAGTGGCAGTAGAATTCTCAGCCACAAACAGGATATCTAGGTTATATTTTTCCCCAAGATCCAGAAATCATCATGGAAGAGGGAGCAGAAAGACTGTAAAAACCAGAGATCAGGTAGGACTGGGGCATAACCACACCTTCTACACATGTTAGGACTCTATATTCATAAACTCATAGCAGCAGTGACTACCTACGCAAGACCCCACAAAACCCAGCCAGTCAGCATTCTAGCAAGGAATGGGAGTTTTTGAGTACCCATCCCTTAATGTGGAGCTATGAACAGTTCACGGCTTCATGGATAAGTGATGGAGGTGGGTCTTGTATTATTCTGTTGCTTTCATTGGTTAATTAATAAAGAAACTGCCTAGGCCCATTTGATAGGCCAACCCTTAGGTGGGTGGGGTAAACAGACAGAATGCTGGGAGAAAGAAGCCAAGTCAGGCAGTCACCATGATGCTCCCACTCCAGACAGACACAGGTTAAGATCTTTCCTGGTAAGCCAGATCGTGGTGTTACATAGAATATTAGAAATGGGTTAGATCAATATGTAAGAGCTAGCCAATAAGAGGCTGGAACTAATGGGCCAGGCAGTGTTCAAAAGAATACAGTTTCCATGTAATTATTTCAGGACATAAGCTAGCCATGCGAGCGGCCGGGTGCCAAGGATGCATCCCCACCACTCCCAGTTCAACAGATAAGGAAGTTAATCTTCTTTAAATGTGTAGCTCTTGATACCCTCAGCAATGATTATATGGGCAACACAGTTTGTATTCAAAGGATTATTAATTTAAAAATAGCAAGAAAACATGTAGTTGGGAGGTAGAGAGGTAGGGGTGAGACTGATATGAATTAGGGGAAAATATAATCAAAATGCAGTTTGAAATTCTCAAAAAATAAACTATTTATTGAAATCAGGGTATAAATTAATAAAATAGAAATGAAAATTACAAAGAATCAATTAAATGAATGTTGATTCTCTAAAATGACGTCCTTAACCAAAATAACTAAAGTAAGGAAAGAGAATAACCAATTTAACAAAATTGGTGATGAAAAAAAATATATTGAGACAAATGACAATGAATTTAGCAAGTCATAAGGACATAACTTAAAAATCTATATCATACTAAATTGAAAAATCAAAAAGAAATGGATGGGTTTCACTGGCCTGCCTGCACCAAGCAAGGTAGGTGCTTTATTAATGAACTACTCAACCAGCATGGAGATCTGATCTCAGCACCAGGAGTGATGGAGGTGGGTCATCTTTCTATTTGTTGTTTCATTGGTTAAGTAATAAAGAAACTGCCTTGGCCCCTTTAATAGGACAGAAAATTAGGTAGGTGGAGTAGACAGAACAGAATGCTGGGAGAAAGAAGCCGAGTCAGGAGTCGCCATGATTCGTCCACCAGACACAGACGCAGGTTAAGATCTCCCTGGTAAGCCACCAGATCATGGTGCTACACAGAATATTAGAAATGGATTAGATCAATATGTAAGAGCTAGCCAATAAGAGGCTGGAACTAATGAGCCAGGCAGTGATTAAAAGAATACAGTTTCCGTGTAATTATTTTGGGGCATAAGCCATGCGGGTGGCTGGGTGCCAGGGACGCAACCCCCCCTCATATTACAACACAGGAGAGGCATCATTGGGGTGAGTTTGTGACCCTGGGAAGCAGCACGGGACAGGGAACTCAGAAGTTCCTCATGCCCCCCCCATTCTTCCTGGCTCCATGCAGGGACTCTACTCCCCCGCATACTGCCTCTCTCTTTCTATCCCACCTAGCTTGCATCCAGAACCCTCCTCCCGTCTGCCCCCTTCCCTCTTTGGGCACATAACACCACCCTGCTCTGTCTGTCTGGGCATTGGGGGCGAATCCTCAGGACAAGCAGGCAGGCGGGAGTTCCTTTGTTTTACTGGCCTGCCTGCACCAAGCAAGGTAGGTGCTTTGTTTACGAACTACCCAACCTGCACGGAGATTTGATCTCGACACCAGGAGAGCCATCATTGGGCACGGAGATTTGATATTGGCAACAGGAGAGACATCACTGGAGCACCAGGAGAACCATCACTGGGGAGTACCATCACTGGGAAGGTACATCAGTAGGCAAGGAGACCTGATCCTGTAAAAGAAGATCCATAGGAGAGCATTTGGAGTAAGAGATGGGCAGGCGCCAATGAAAGAATTCACCCAACAATCTGAAAAACAATATGAAAGCACCAGAACCCAGCGACCTCACAACAGGAGGACATGAACACCTTAATCATGAAGAAGTAGAAAAAATTGACTTTATGAAAGTGATTGATGCCCTTAAACAGCATGTAAAAAATGCCCTTATAGAAATGGATGAGAAGTATAACAGAAAGTTTGAAGAATTGAGTAAATCAGTGAATGATACCCTAGGAAACCAAGGAAAAACAATCAAACAGATAATGGAAACAGTTCAAGACTTGAAAACTGAAATGGAGGCAAAGAAGAAAACACAAACAGAAGGCCGGCTGGACATGGAAAATCTAGGTAAATGAATAGAGACTATAGAAACAAGCATAACCAACAGAATACAAGAGATAGAAGAAATAATCTCAGATTCTGAAGATACCATAGAGAAAATAAACATGCTATTCAAAGAAAACAGCAAGGCCAACAAACTCTCATCACAAAACATTCAGGAAATATGGGACACAATAAAAAGACCAAACCTAAGAATAATAGCAGTAGAAGAAGAAGAAGAAGCGCAGCTCAATGGTCCAGAAAATATATTTAATAAAATTATAGAAGAAAACTTTCTCAACCTAAAGAAAGATATACCTATGAAGGTTCAAGAAGCATACAGAACACCGAATAGGCTGGATCAAAAAAAAAATCCCCTCGCCATATAATAATCAAAACACAAAGCATACAGAAGAAAGAAATAATATTAAGAGCTGCAAAGGAAAAAGGCAAAGTTACTTATAAAGGTAAACCTATCAGACTTACACCTCTATGGAAACCATGAAAGCCAGAAGGTCCTGGATAGATGTACTGCAGAAACTAAGAGACCGTGGAGGCAAGCCCAGACTATTGTACCCAGCTAAGCTTTTGTTGACTATAAATGGAGAAAACAAAATTTTCCAGGATAAAAACAAATTTAAACAATACGTAGCCACAAATCCAGCCTTACAGAAAGTAATAGAAGGAAAATCACTAACCAAGGAGTACAACAATGACCACAATAAATCAACATTTAGAGACCCTTCACCAGCGCAACTCAAAGAAGGGAAACACACAAAATTTACTACTATAAAAGTGAGTGGAGTTAACAACCACTGGTCATTAATATCACTTAATATCAATGGACTCAACTCACTTATAAAAAGGCACAGACTAAGAGATTGAATACAAAAACAGGATCCAACATTCTGCTGTTTACAAGAAACACACCTCAACCACAAAGACAGGCACCTACTCAGAGTAAAGGGTTAGAATAAGGCTTATCAAGCAAATGGACCTAAGAAACAAGCAAGTGTGGCCATACTAATTTCTAACAAAGTTAACTTCAAACTTAAATCAATCAGAAGAGATGGAGAGGGACATTTTCTACTTGTAACAGGAACAATTCATCAGGATGAAGTCTCAATCCTGAATATCTATGCCCCTAATATAAAAGCACCCACGTACGTAAAAGAAACACTGCTAAAACTCAAGGCAGCCATCAAACCGCACACATTAATAGTAGGTGACTTTAACACTCCTCTCTCACCAATGGACAGGTCAATTAGACAGAAACCTAACAGAGAAATAAGAGAATTAGTGGGGGTAATGAATCAAATGGACTTAACAGACATCTATAGAATATTCCACCCAAATAGGAAAGAATATACCTTTTTCTCTGCAACTCATGGAAACTTCTCAAAAATTGACCACATACTCGGTAGCAAAGCAAACATCCACAGTTACAAAAAAATAGTAGTAACCACCTGTATCTTATCAGATCACCATGGATTAAAGCGAGAATTCAACAACAATGCTACCCCCAGAAAGCCTACAAACTCATGGAAACTGAACAGTCAACTGCTGAACCATACCTGGATTAAGGAAGAAATAAAGAAAGAAATTAAAGTCTTCCTTGAATTCAATGAAAATAAAGAAACAACATACTCAAACCTATGGGACACTATGAAAGCAGTCCTGAGAGGAAAGTTCATAGCACTAAGGGCCCACTTAAAGAAAACAGAGAAAGCACACATTGGAGACTTAACAGCTCACCTGAAAGCTCTAGAAAAAAAAGAAGCAGACTCACCTAGAAGGAGTAGAAGACTGGAAATAATCAAACTAAAGGCTGGAATCAACAAAATAGAAACACAGAAAACAATTGAAAGAATCAATGAAACAAAAAGCTGGTTCCTGGAGAAAATCAACAAGATTGATAAAGCCCTATCCAAACTAATCAAACGGCAGAGAAAGAATTTGCAAATTAATAAGATCAGATGAAAAGGGGGGCATAACCACAGACACAGTGGAAATTCAGAGAATCATTAGATCTTACTACAAAAGCCTGTATGCCACAAAACTGGAAAATGTAAAAGAAATGGACACTTTTTTAGATAAATACCATATACCAAAGTTAAACCAGGACCAGGTGAACAACCTAAATAGAACTGTTAGTCGCGAAGAATTAGAAGCTGTTATCAAAAACCTCCCTTCCAAAAAAAGTCCAGGACCAGATGGTTTCAATGCGGAATTCTACCAGAACTTCCAAGAAGAGCTAATACCTATACTCCTTAATGTATTTCACAATATAGAAACAGAAGAGTCATTGCCAAATTCCTTTTATGAAGCTACAGTAACTCTGATACCAAAACCACACAAAGACTCAACCAAGAAAGAGAATTACAGGCCAATCTCACTTATGAACATCGATGCAAAAATTCTCAACAAAAAACTGGCAAACCGAATCCAAGAACACGTTAGAAAAATTATCCATTATGATCAAGTAGGCTTCATCCCACAGATTCAGGGCTGGTTTAACATACGCAAAACTATCAATGTAATCCATCATATAAATAAACTGAAAGAAAAAATCACATGATTGTTTCATTAGATGCTGAAAAAGCATTTGACAAAATCCAACATCCCTTTATGATAAAAGTCTTGGAGAGATTAGGAATACAAGGGTCATACCTAAATATAATTAAAGCTATATACAGCAAGCCGACAGCTAACATAAAATTAAACGAAGACAAACTTAAAGCCATCCCACTAAAATCAGGAACACGCCAAGGCTGTCCACTCTCTCCATACCTCTTCAATATAGTTCTTGAAGTTTAAGCAATAGCAATAAGACAACTTAAGGGAATAAAGAGGATTTGAATTGGAAAGGAAGAAGTTAAACTTGCATTATTTGCAGATGATATGGTAGTGTACATAAGCGACCGCAAAAACTCCACCAAAGAACTCCTACAGCTGACAAACACCTTTAGTAATGTGGCAGGATACAAGATAAACTCCAAAAAATCAGTCGCCCTCTTATACACAAAGGATGTGGAAGGAGAGAG